>NC_083225.1:76374286-76676786 GCF_032191835.1 Heteronotia binoei | reverse complement strand
AAGTGACCAAACTCTACCAAGGCACCAACCCCAAGCCAATTCCTCAATCCACTGAAATGCTATGCAGGGTAGGCAAAAAACACCCCCCAGTCATGTGCCAAATAGCCGGGGGGTAAAAAATTCCTACCCAGCCCCTCCAAATGAAAGCGACCAGCAATTGCCTGCCTAACAAACAGGGCGGGCAGGTGGGCCAAAAACACCGGGAAGACTGCCGCGGCATCAAACGGGGCTTCAGCAACAGCACTGAAGCCCTGCCCCCTCAGGACGCGCTTAGAAGCGCGCCGAAGATTCCGCTCTCCCTCCAGGGGGGGCAAAACTTCCCCCTCAGCCACACTGCGATACAGCGGGCTTCAGGAAACTTCGTTGCCCCCCAAGTCGGAATAAAGAGACGGACACAATTAGATTGGTGAAACTATGGGCCACTTTTATTAAAATAACCAGCAACGGCAAGGGCAACCGAACTGCGGCCAAGTCAGGGCCAGGGGTCTCCTCAGACCGCTCCCCTGCCTTTTCCAGCGGGTGAGAGACCCGGCCCCCCAGCCAGAGCTGTGAGCCACAGCTCCCGTTAGGCAGGCCCAGCAGGGAGGCTCGCACCGGAGGGCCCAAACACCAGACGCGAGTCTCAGCGAAAGGCACCCATCCAATCGAGTCTCCAGGACAGTCTGCATTCACATACCTCGGGCCACACCCAAGGTTGATCCTGCCAGACCCCTAACTCCCCAAAAGGGGGAGGCTAACCGGTCCTCCCCAGGCCGCATGGTGCCATAAACCCCATAAAACCTGCCACAACTAAGGTCAAGTCTCTACTTAGGGCTTAGCACCCACAGAAAGGCCCAAAACCAACAAAAGCCCTTGCCGCAAATCTCTCAGGAAAAGCATATTACCCTTTTCCGAGAGATGCACACCATCCCCTCTATAGAGGTCTGGACATTCCTTAGAAATATCCAGATGGGGCAAATAGTGGCCCAAACCACCCTCCAGAACCTTGCGAATTTCCTTATTCGCTTGGTAACGAGCCCTTTCTAACCCCGCTGGATTCCAGGCATGGCGCCACACCAAGCGTGGAATCATGGCCGACCAAACTATAATGGTACCAGGCCATCTGTTCCTTATGTACCTGAAATCGTCTCGGGCCTGCAAGATCAACGCCTTGCCCTTAATCAGCCCGAGATCATTCCCTCCCAGGTGAACAATCAATACCTGCGGAGGAGGGCCCCCAGACCCATGAAACAAAAGGGGAAGCAAGCCAGGCCACTGAAGAGCCCGGCGCCCCCTCCATTCTATCGTGACATGTTTGCTGAGCCCCAGCTGAGAGCCAACAGCAGTTCTCCGAGCTTGATGTGCCGCCCAAAACACATAACTGTGCCCGCAGATGAGAACTCTGCTCCTCCGGCCAGGAACAACAGCATCTAAAAGGAAGAAACAGACAAGTTATACAACCCGAACCTCAAAATACCACAGCTCCTAACCAAAACTTATTAGCGGAGCAAAGGGCGAATATAACCTTTGTAAGCCTGAGAACGCCAACGGCCCAGGCGTTGAATCGACGAAGTAGGATAACCCAAGGCAGCAGCCGTAGAGGCTGCACCGATTCTGAAGGAATGGGTACCAAACCTCAATCCAGACAAACCCAACAAGGCTAAAGCCTTTGACATCATAGCCCAAAATTGATGCTTTGTCAACGGACTGCCCCCAGCGTGACAAAACAGCAATCCTTCGCAGCCCCCCCGCACAGCCAAATAGTCGGCCAATGTGGAAACTGGGCAAAGCTCCACCTCCAAACATGAACCCAACTCTAGCACAGTCCCCGTGCCCTCTTGATCAGTTTTAGATCGCCGGATAGTAAGGACCGCCTTACCCCCCAGCAACGTAATATCCTTCAATAACAACGCCCTACCCGAAACATCACTCTTGGAGCTTGCCACCAGTCCACTAACCCTCAGAGCCCCAAAAAAGGCTACTAAAGAGGCTGCGTGGAACAAAACTGCCTCAAAATGAGACGCACACACTGCGCTCCAAACCCCTTTCAAACCCCGAAGAATCTCAGGAGACAAAGGGACCCTAGTATCAGGCATAGGCCCAGCCTCCCTGGACCACCCTTCCAGCATCTTTCGAATACGAAAATCTGCTGTTTCCTCTTTAAACCCCAAGGCCTTGCTAGCAAAGGCCAGCGCAGACATGCGTCCCCGAATTGATCACACGGCCAATCCCTTACCTCTCAAGGAAACACAATAATGGAGCAACTGCTCCACTGGGAGGGGCCAACCAATGCGATACCCTACCTCAGCCCTAAAGTCCTCAAACTGCCGCAAGGCACGCTCATAAGACTTCCTGGTGCTAGGTGCAATGGCTAAGCCTATCGCTCTGCAGGCCTTGGCTCTCCAATCAGCCATAGCTCCTGTGGCATTGTCGCCGCTTCCAGATCGGCATCTGGGGCCAGCTGACGAAACCTCTCCATCTGTTTACGAGAGAGAGCATCAGACACCCCGTTATTCATCCCAGGAACATGCTTGGCCAAAAACAAAATGTTAAGCCGGAGGCAACGCAGAGTGAAGGCCCTCACCATCCTCATAACCCGCTGTGATTTGGACGAAAGGGAATTAATAACATGAACAACCGCCATGTTATCACACCAAAAATGAACAGTGCAATTAACCATATCACTCCCCCACAGCCAAACCGCAACTAAAATGGGAAAAAATTCCAAAAAGTGAGGTCCCGGCTCAAACCGGCCTGCACCCATGACTCAGGCCACTCTTCCATGCACCAATGTCCACGGAAGTAGACCCCAAAACCCAATGACCCAGCAGTGTCTGACATGACCTGAAGCTCAGCCTCAAGCCTCATGTCCTCCCTCCAAAAAGAAATCCCATTAAAGGATTCCAAAAACTCCTGACACATCCTGAGATCTTCCCTCATGCTGCTAGTAACCCTGGTCCTGTGCTGTGGCGAGCGAAGGCCCGCCATAGCGTCACAGAACCTGTGAAGAAAAGGCCTACCTGGGGCAACCACTTTGCAGGCAAAGTTAAGGTGCCCCACCAGCTGCTGCAGCTCAAGTAATGAAACCTTCTTTCTGCACAGGAAGGAATTAATCCTCTCCTTCAAGTCCTGTAGCTTCTGATCAGGAATCCTAGATGACTGCTCTAAAGTACCTAGCTCGATCCCCAGAAACACAAGGCATTGGGCCGGGCCCTCAATCTTTTCCTTGGCCAATGGCACACCCAACTCAGCGGCCAACTCAATAAAGCCGGCTAACAACTGAGCACAATGACCCGAGCCAGCAGGGCCCACAAACAGTTAATCGTCCAGATAATGAACGACATCCTGTAAACCCACTTTCTCGCGCACAGCCCATTCCAAAAAGGTGCTGAAACACTCGAATGTGGCACATGATACAGAGCAACGCATAGGCGATGCCCTGTCCATGTAAAATTGCCCTGCAAACGAAAAACCCAGCAGCTCAAAATCATCCGGGTGGACAGGGAGAAGGCGAAATGCCGACTTGATATCGCATTTTGCCAACTCAGCCCCCTGACCACAGCGTCGGACGATGCACACGGCCTGATCAAATGAGGTGTACCTAATGGAACATAGCTCCTTGGGTATGCCATCATGTTCAATGTTTAAATGTAATTTTGTTTTCTTTGTTTTTCCTTGTATAATTGAAATTTGAATTGATGCTGTCAGCCACCCTGAGCCTGCTCCGGCGGGGAGGGCGGGATACAAATAAAATTTTGTTGTTGTTGTTGTTATCATTGACAGAAGAACCCCTGGGGTAAGAAAGATGGTGAATCAAATGAAATTCACCAGGTGCTTTCTTTGGTACAACCCCCAACGGGGAAACCCTAAGATTCAACACAGGAGGACTGGCGAAAGGGCCCAAAATCCTGCCCTCCGCCAGCTCCTTAGCAATTTTTGCTTCCACTATATGCTCTAAACCCACAACTGACTTAAGGTTCCTGGACCAAGTTGGTACTCGAGAACCTTGAAAAGGAATTTTAAAACCCAACATAAAACCGTTCAACAAATAACAACTGTCCTCCCTACGTGGGTACCTGCGAAGCCACTTCTCAAGAGGCCCCACCTTTATCGGGCTGGGACCCTTTTCCAGTTTGAGAAGGACCCCCGCCTGATCTTTTCTGGCCCTTACGTGGTCGAACTCTAGGGCAGTTGTTGAAGGAATGTGGGCCAGCACACAGGGGGCATTCGTGCTTAAAGTGGCAGTCTTTACGACTGCACGCCCCCTGGGACCCATACTCCCAGCAAAGCAAGCAGGGTTGAACCGCCTGCCCCGCAACCCTGTGGGAGGAGGAGGACGCACCAGAAGGCGAAGAGGAAGCCCTAGTCACTAGGTGACCACTGTCAGATCGGTCCCCCAAATTGGGCCGAGCAGGTGACATCACCTGCAGCCACAACTGTTGGTGAATCCGATCTCAAGGGAGTGAAGGGTACAAAGCGGCCCTCATCCTGAACTCCTGGTCGCATTGGATCCAGGCCGGGCCGCTGAACATCGTATACCCCTTGTATATGATGTCCATATATTGAATCAACGCAGCGGCCCGCCAGGGCTGCACATGTGCTATCACTCCCGCATATATGAAAAAACCCGGGAGCCAATTAGCCCAGGTCTGATCAACCTTCCTCTTCCTGAGCTTCTCCTTCTCTTTATCGTCCAGCTCCTCCTTGTCCTTCTTCTCCAATTCCCTAAATAAAAGGGAGAATACGTCCACGTATTCCCCTTTTAAGATTTTCTCCCTCATGGCAGGCAGCAGGTGATCACCCAGCGGCAAAGCCACCTCCCCAAAAGGCATAGCACTAAAGGGGACCGCCCTGTACGGAGATGGGAAACCCCAACCTCCAGGCCAAGTCGCTGCTGATCCCTGCTGACCCACCCCGGGCCAATTACCAAACGGACCGAACTGACCCTGTGGCCACATCCAGCTGCTCGGCTGCTCTAAGCCTGGAGTAGAAGGAGTCCCAGCACCGCCTAACGGAGCACCCGCCCCACTAGGACCAGCAGACCCCCAAGCCCCCAAGCCCACACAGGCCCAGTATGAGGCAAAGAGCCATCCCCAGACTTACCAGCAGATAAAGCAGGCACCAAAGCTGATCCAGTACCACCCGTACCAGACGACGGGCCCGCACCAACATCAGAGCCAGCAGGCCCCACAGCTCCTCCAGCAGCAACCACAGCAGATCTGCCCTCCAAAAGAGATAAGCGGGTCAATATATCTGCCTGCAAAGCACGCTTGGACAACCGACCCTTCTTGGGCAACTGAGAAGGTGGAAACCCCGATGCCTGCTCAAGTGCCCGCAGCCTCTGAAAAATGGCTGCATTAACTTCATCGTCCGAAAACGAAGGGGGGGGCGGGGGCTTAGAAGGAGGCTTAGGAGCCTTAGGGGCAGGCTGTTTCCCTTTTGACTTTCCACTGCCTTTGCGACCCGACATGTTTGCTAAAGAGCACAGCACAAAGCAGAATTTCTTTAACTAGCTTAGCCAAGCCTGAGGCAAGCAAAGGAATAAAGGGGGGGAAACAGCCCTCAAAATGGCCACCACCCCAGTGAACTCTAAAATGGCCACCGCCTAAACACCTCGTAAAATGGCCGCCCCAAGAGCAAGGGTGTGGGGAAGAAGAAGCAAGGCCAAAATGGCCGCCGAGCACCAGGGAGAAGTACAGCACCTCAAATGGCCGCCCCAAGCACACGGCTTGAGGGAGAAGAAGCAAAGCTAAAAATGGCCACCCAGCCTCAGGGAGAAGTACTCTTACCAGCACCCCTGAACTTCAGCCTCTCAAAACGGCCGCCCAGCCCCGCTGTTCCCCACAGTCTTGGTCAAATGGCCGCCCAGTCCCCTGACAGCACCACAGTCCTGAATAAGGCACCTAAAAAAGGTCTGCTGTGAAAATGTTGAGAAAGCAACGTCACCCCAGAGTCAGAAACGACTGGTGCTTGCACAGGGGACCTTTCCTTTCCTCCCCTCCAAGTGCTAACCAGGGCCGACCCTGCCTAGCTTCCAAAACTGGGCTAGTCTGTTAGCCAGTAAGAAAAGAGGGGGGGATCCAAATGGACTGTTCTTTACCCCTGTGAAAAACCAACCCAGAAGAACACCCTGCAACAGCCCACAAGACAAACTTGCTCCAGGGCACACAGCAAGCCCTGGCAATCAAACTGTTTAAGGAAGAATGCTCCCTCGACGCACTCAGCTCTGCTCAGCCAATCCACCCAACGCTCCACAAATGGCCCAGACATCCCCGATGCGTCAAGAGCTCACACACACGCTCCGAGCCCTCCAAAAATGCCGGGAAGACTGCCACGGTGTCAAATGGGGCTTCAGCAAAAGCGCTGAAGCCCCGCCCCCTCAGGACGCACTTAGAAGCGTGCCGAAGATTCCGCTCTCCTTCCAGGGGGGGCAAAACTTCCCCCTCAGCCACGCTGCGATGCAGCGGGCTTCAGGAGGCTTTGAAATATCTGGGGACTTTAGGGGTGCAGCCAGGAGACATTGGGGGTAGAGCCAGGAACAAGATTCTGACAAGCATAATTGAACTCCAAAGGAAATCCTGGCCATCACATTTAAAGGGACTGCACACCTTTTAAATGACTTCCCTCCATTGGGAATAATGAAGGATAGGAGCACCTTCTTTTAAACCCCCAGTCCAATATTTTTGAAATTTAGAGGGTATTTTAAGGAGAGGCACTGGATGCTATGCTGAAAATTTGGTGTTTCTACCTCAAAAAACAGCCGCCTCAGAGCCCCAGATACCCACAGATCAATTCTCCATTATACCCTATAGGAATTGGTCTCCATGGGGAATAATGGAGTGCCCAGCAGTCATTTCCCTCCCCTCTCCGCTTTTTGATGACCCTGAGGTGGGGGGTGAGCCTTGAAACTGTGGGATCCCCTGCCCCCACCTAGGGATTGGCAAACCTAGTACAGTCATGTGCACATACAGAAGCAAGGATGTGACAAGGGTAGTGAGAAGGGGGAAATTCCTGAAGATTTGGAGTCCAGACCAGGTAGGTCAGGGTTTGGAGAGGGGAGGGATCTCAGTGGGGCATAATGTCATAGAGCCCACCTTCCAAAGCAGCCTTTTCTCCAGAATAACTGTAGTCTGAAGATCAATTGTAAGTCTGAGAGATCTTCATTTCAGAGATTGGCAACTCTACTTTTTCTTCCTGATCCCCCACTGGTTCCCTTGAGGAGTTGATCATTTACTAGAGACAATAAATATATAAATAAATAGCCCTGGCCTGGATAGTCCAGGCAAGCTCGATCTTGGAAGCTAAGCAGGCTCAACTGTGGTTACTACTTGGAAGGGAGACTGTCCTTGAAATACCCAGTCAAGAGGATAGAGGCAGGCTTTCAGTCACCTCTCTGAATATCCTTCAGGTCTCCATTCAAGGAGTCTGTCACCAGGGGTTGACATGAATTCCAGGTGCACATACACACACACCTACACCTAAGATAAACAAAAATAACTAAATAAATAAAGTGTATAAATGTGATAATGACTTTTTGTGTATTCTACTTGCTGTTTCGAGTGTCTCACACCCACTTTGTTTGAATGGGTTGCTCCTTGTTTTACACTGGCCTCTCTTTGTAACATCCCCCACCCTAGTGTTGCCAATTGCAGCTAGGGAAAGTTTTAGAGAATTAGGGGTGGAACCTGGGGGTGGAGTTTGGGGCTCAGCATCATGGGGATATAATGCTTCAGGGGTGTCGAACTCATTTGTTATGAGGGCCAGATCTGACATAAATGACACTTCATCAGGCCGGGCCATGAGTGTCATAGAATGTAATGCAAAAGAGATATAAACTTGATAAAGAACACAAACACAATTAAACATTTTTTAAAAAACTTAAAACAGTCTCTGATAATTGACACTTCTTGCTCTGAATTATTGTATTAAAATCTGGAGACAATGTATGTGCTGTAGCAATCCTGAGTATGCTTTTCAGGTGTGTATCTGTAAGTTACAAACCTACTTTTGATTTATTGACATTCATTGCAGAAATCTTGAGGTCAATGCTGTGAGCCTAAGACCCTGAAAAAAATGTGAAATGGCTGGACAGTGCAAGCGTTTGTACATAAGTTGCTTCATGTGCTCGTCAAGAACATGTGAAGGCACCATGACCAAAGGAGCTCCAGTGATCCAAAATAACAAAGATTTAAAGGAACCATTTCTCAAAGGGAGAGCTATTTGTTTGTCTACAAAACTATATTCTGCTGAGAAATAACTACAACTCCTATGAGTTACTCAGTCTTTCACCAATCACAGGCAATCGGGCGGGGGGGAGGGGTGGCGCTATTCATACGGGAGGGTTACTCCTTTAGGGCTCTGCCGGCCCCAACGATTGATGGCCTGGAATGTGCCAGTCTGAATTGGGATGTGGGGGAGGGGTTGGTGATCTGGCGGGTGTACCGTCCGCCTAACGCACTGGCCAGCACCTTACCAGCCCTGATGGAGGCCGTGGCAAGCTGGGCATTGGAGTCCCCAAGGCTTATGGTCTTGGGTGACTTCAATGTCCATGTGGATGACATGGCCTCCAATCGGACGCTGGACCTGGTGTCTTCCATGACGACACTAGGACTCTCCCAATTTGTTACCACTCCCACACACCAGGCTGGGCACATGTTAGACCTGATCTTTGCGTCCGGGATTCTGGTGGACGATATCACATGGTCGGATCACCTAGCCCTCAAGGCTCGTGTGGGTGCGCCACCCCAACCCTGTATGGGCGGCGAGCCAATTTTGGCTCGCCCGCGGAGTCTGATGGACCTGGAACGGTCCCAAATGGCTCTGCGGGACCCCTGGCCCCCTGGTGATTCCCTTGATGACCTGGTAGAGACCTGGCATGACAGGCTATCCAGGGCCATCAACGAAATCGCACCCCAGTGTCCTCTGCGCCCCCGTAATAGGCTGGCGCCATGGTACACCTTAGAGCTGTGCCAGCTGAAACAGGGACTCAGACGACTAGAGAGGAGGTGGCGGCATACTCGTGACGAAGTGATGAGAACATCCTATAGAATGTTTATGAAGTCTTATGAGATGGCAGTCAAAGCCGCAAAGAAAAATTACTTTGCGGCTAGGATTGCGTCTGCAAATTCGCGCCCGGCACAATTATTTAAGATAATCGAGAATTTGACCACTCTGCCTCAGGACAGACTAAACGTGAGATAATTGGAAATAGGCTGTGAGGCTTTTGCGAAATTTTTTGCAGATAAAATCTCGTCGCTCCGCCAGGACCTTCCCGCCACATTGGATGCAGTACAAGAACCTGAGGCTCCGTGCATGTCCTCTGATCTTATATTGGACCACTTCGACACACTCAGCCTAGGGGAAGTTGACGGAATTCTCTCTACTGTGCGCCCTACAATTTGCGATCTGGACCCATGCCCCTCCTGTCTAATTAAATCTTGCCAGAGGGAACTTAGATATCCTATACGGGATATCATAAATAGGTCCCTCTTGAAAGGGCAATTTCCAACATCTTTGAAAGAGGCTATGGTCCGCCCCCTCTTGAAAAAAAGTACAGCAGACCCGGCCGAATTGGCGAATTACCGACCGGTCTCGAACTTACCGTTTTTAGGTGAAGTTATTGAGAGGGCAGTGGTGCTGCAGCTACAGAGTTTTTTGGATGACGCTTCCACCTTAGACTCCCACCAGTCCGGCTTCCGTCTGGGCCATGGAACGGAGACAGTGTTGGTCGCCTTAGTGGATGACCTCCAGCGGCATCTGGATCGAGGCGGTGTGGCGGTGCTGATGTTATTAGACCTGTCGGCGGCGTTCTACATGGTCGACCATCGGCTACTGGCCCGCCGGCTCACCGACGCAGGGATTAGGGGGTTGGCCTTACAGTGGCTCTCCTCCTTCCTTGATGGACGGGGACAAAGGGTGGCAATTGGGGGAGAGCTGTCCTGGAGGCACCCACTAACCTGTGGGGTGCCACAAGGGGCAGTTCTCTCTCTGATGTTATTTAACATCTACATGCGCCCCCTTGCCCAGCTTGCTTGGAGGTTTGGGCTTGGGTGTCACCAATATGCAGATGACACCCAGCTCTATCTACTAATGGACGGCCGACCTGACTGCGTCCCAGAAAACCTGGACTTGGCATTGCAGGTCGTGGCAGGTTGGTTCAGGCTGAGTGGGCTGAAGTTGAACCCAATGAAGACGGAGGTCCTTTGCTTGGGTTGCAGTGCTCCCGGAGGGGAAATCCTCCTGCCGGTCCTTGACGGTGTTCCACTGAAAGCGGCCCAAAGGGTCAAGAGCTTGGGTTTTTTTCTGGAGCCTTCATTATCAATGGAGACACAGATTGCGGCCACTGCCAAGTCCGCATTTTTTCATCTTCGACGGGCGAAGCAACTGGCCCCCTTCCTGGAGCGCCGGGACCTAGCAACTGTGATCCATGCTACGGTCACCTCGAGATTGGATTACTGCAATGCCCTCTACATGGGGCTGCCCCTGTGCCGAACTCGGCAGCTGTAGCTGGTGCAGAACGCAGTGGCTAGGCTGTTATTGTGACTCCCAAGATGGGAGCACATACAGCCGGGGCTGCGTGGACTGCACTGGCTGTTAGTAGTGTTCCGAGTCCGTTACAAGGTGCTGGTCATTACCTTTAAAGCCCTATATGGCCGAGGACCTGCCTACCTGAGGGACCGTCTCTCCCCATATGAGCCCCAGAGACCGCTGAGGTCAGCAGGGAAGAACCAGCTGAATGTCCCCGGGCCAAGGGATGCCAGATTGAAGACCACCCGGGATCGGGCCTTCTCAATTGCAGCCCCACTATTATGGAATCAACTCCCGGAGGAGGTACAGGCCCTGCGATGCTTAGATCAATTCCGCAGGGCCTGTAAGACCTACCTCTTTAAAACAGCCTTCACCTAATGCTGAGCTAAGGAAATGCTGCTGGATATGTTTTTAGCCACAGAATGTATTAAAGATCGAAGTTATAGCACCACAATTAATTAATTTTAATACAATTTGTAAATGGTTTTATGTCGATTTTATAACTATAAATGTAAGTACTATGTATAATTTTATAATTTTATTGTACTGGATTCATATGTTGTGAGCCACCCTGAGCCTGCTCTTGCGGAGAGGGCGGGATACAAATAAAAAGTATTATTATTATTATTATTATTATTATTATTATTATTATTATTATTAGGCAGTGCAAGAATACAGAGACAGCAATGTATAGTAGTAGTAGTATCAGGCTACTTATATGGGAAGCCTCAGCGAATAGAGAAAATAGAGGCTTTGCTCTGTACCTACTGTGTGGTTAAGCAAGCCTGGCAAAGCAAGCTGAGATGCAGAAGGAAGCAAGAGAGGGAGAAGGAAGCAGATGACAGTGAGTTGTTTGTGGGCCTGATAGGACCCCTTCAGGGGCCTAATTTGGCCCTCAGGCCACATATTTGACACCCCTGCCATAGAGTCAACCCTCCGAAGATACCACTTCCCCCTGAGGAACTGATCTTTGTAGCCTGGAGATCAGTTGCAATTCTGGGAGAACTCCAGGTTTCACCTACACTACTCCTGTTGTATATAAAAATCAGCCGCAATCATTGTACATTCCAAGCATCTGAAAAAATGAGCTCTGACATGAGGGCTTATCTTGAAACAAATTGCTAGTTTCTTAGGTGCTAGTTCAGTCCTGTGTAATTTCGCTACAACAGACTTACATGGCTAAATCTTTGAATTTATCACCAATCAAGCATGTTTACCATATTGAAAAAATGTCCTAAATACATGGATGTCCCTAACAATTTTCTATAATTTACTCCTGGGCTGCTTCTGCATTTCAGCCATCCCACTGGTGCATATCTTTCATATTTCTACATGACATAATTTTCAATTTGAGCATGGATCATAAATAGCCCATTCTTTTCACACAAAAATCTGCTTAATTTTAACCCTGTAAAAATTGTATTTTTCCTGGGCAGGACGCTATCAACAAGCAGTTTCTTGTGTCTGAAAGTGAGATGTCATAATTGCAGGACTTCAGTGAAGTACTAGTCAGTTACTCTTTTCATTTGTTGATAACAACTGTGCCCCCAGCCAGAAGACAGAGACAGCTACCAGGCTGGGTTTAACTAAGGGACATTTTATTAACTATTTACATCTTTGCAGCAAGGGCACACCAAGAGTATGGAAATAAGCCAAGGTCAGGGATCAATTCAGACAATCTCCTTGTTATACACTAGGCAATCCACCTTTGCCCACGGTGTGAGCCATCCCTCTAGCTTGCAACCAGCCGGCATAGCGAACAGGGAATTGCCCCAAAGCTCAACCTCCCCCCAAGATGTGTAACTTAGAGAGTCAGAGTCTAGCCAGGGCAGTCCCAAAGGGAGTCCTCATTCCCCACCCTGGGCTGCAAAACCTGAGTGCTGGGCCTGATGTCCTCTCCACCCCCAATACGGAAGGTGCCATACAGTGCTCACTGAATCTGCTTTTCCTTTTCCACACTAACCTGCCACTACCAAGGCCAAACCTCTGTTTAGGACCTTCTTCCCACCAGGCAGCCCAGAGCTGCCCACAGCCCTTACCACAGATCCTCCAGGAATAACTCATTGCCCTTCTCAGAAAGATGCACCCCATCATGGCTCCATCAACTCAGCTTGTGTCCTGGAGTGAGGCGAAATTGACCCAGGCTACCAGCCAATGCCTTCCTCATCTCCTGGTTGGCCTTCTGGTGAGTCCTGTCCAAACATCTGGGATCTCCAATACCATGCCACACCTGGTGGGGCAGTATAGTAGATCACACTACTTACACCCCAGGCCACCTGCTCCATTTGAGCCCCAGGTTGACCTTTACTTGAATCATCAGAGCCTTCCCTTTCATGAGGCCTAAAACATTTCCCCCAAGTGGATCAATACAATATGAGGTGGAAAACCTCATCTCCCCTCGAACAGCAGTGGGCTAAGGTCTGGCCACCTCAGGCCCCAGCACCCCAACCATTCAGAGCCAGTTTCGTGTAGTGGTTAAGTGTGCGGACTCTTATCTGGGAGAACTGGGTTTGATTCCTTTTGCAGCTGCTGGAATGGCCTTGGGTCAGTCAAAGCTCTAATAGGAGTTGTCCTTGAAAGGGCAGCTGCTGTAAGAGCTTTCTCAGACCCACCTACCTCATTGGGTGTCTGTTGTGGAGGGGGGAGGTAAAGGAGATTGTGACCTCTCTGAGATTCTGAGTTTCAGAGTATACGATGGAATATAAATCCAATATCGTCTTCTTCTTCAACTGATGCAAACTCACTGAGCCCTGTTTGCAAACCTATAGGGTTCCTCGTGGCCTGATGGGCCACCCAAAAGACCATGCTGTGGCTGCCAATGGTGACTCTTCGCCTCTCACAGTGTACAACCAGACCTGGAAAGAGAAGAGAACAGCAGAACACAAAGTAGTAACTGGATGAACATAAGACTTGTAGCAGCTTGACCTCCAGTATTCCATCTTTTGGATGGCTGGAGCCACATAGCCCATAGCTGCCACTATGGAGGCCACCCCAATCCAGAAGAATGGTTTATGGTTTATTACAGGGTTTTCCAAACTTTTCTTTCCCATGGCCCGGTTATTTTTACACTTCTCCTTCATGGCCCACTAAAATTCAGGGGTAGGGCCAGGAGACTTTGGGGGTGGAGCCGGGAGACAGGAATTATGTCATTTCCTGTGGTGTCACTTCCAGGTCAAGGTCAAGCGATGTCATTTCCAGGGCACACTGAACCAAAACCAAAATTCCACCTTTTCCTGTGATGTCACTTCCAGGGCACTCCCCCAAACCTGCCTCTTCTTCTGAAGTTACTTCGTTTTCAGAAAAATCTCTCTGAAACTCATGCTGAGACAAAATGGGGGTTGAAAGTGGGTGGTCTGCAACTTTTTCATACATTCCCTGGGTCCTCTCTTTCCACCTATCTGTTTGTGTGTTCTTCTCCAGCTTGCAAGCACTCTTAATGCTCATGTTCAATTGCCTGCACCACCTACACACCCCTTCCTCAACAGCACTGGCCAGTGTATGCAGTTGGAAGTGCTGTTGCTATTGCCATCAGGAATGCCAGTGCCATGCACCATCTATAGCTGCTGTACCTCAAAATATGCTGACACATTTAGTAGGCCCTTCCTTCAGCTGCTACTACTGGAACCCTGCCTCAAGCTACAACCAAGCTTGCTTGGCTTCAAGAAGATCTTTTGACAGCTATTTTTCATACTTTTCCTTGACTGAAACACTGGGAAATTGCTGTGAAAGGTAGCAGAGAATTGTGCTGCAATTAATGAATTAATTTCAAATTATATAAAGTTCATACAAGCTTTTCTGCAGTTATCCCAAAAAGGATATTTATGAGGGGCTTGCAGCTTTTTACTGGCTGTGTTTCCCATGCCTTTAAAAGCAACCTGTTGGGCAGATATTTAGCCAGTGAACTTCTTCCATCCTTTTTAATATCTACAGGAGGAGTTTCATTTTGGTGTCAGACAGCTGTTAAAAGCAGGATCAGTAAAATGGTGCCAAGTTCATAGTACCATCACTTCCAGTGCTGTTGAGATATACAGCAGGAATCTCCAATACTCTCTTTCTACCCTACACCTTTCACTCTCACTCATTCACACAGAAACTTCATAGAAAGGCCAGCTGGCTACAACGGGGGGTGCCAATTTTTTTGTGAAAACAATTTTTATTATTCTGCAATATATTGTAATAATACTCATCTATTATTAAAAACTTAGTACCAATACATTACATTTTTCTCCTCCCTCCCCCCTTTTTTTGTCCTCCGATGGTGCATTTTAATTAAAATAATAAAAAAGTAAAAGTAAAAGGTAATTTTATCCAATTAAGAATCTTCATAAAAAGTCTTATATCCAAAGTATAATAAAAATAAGGAAAAAACCATATACTATCATTATAATCCATCTTCATTATGTTCCTTTAGTCCTTTTCATAAAAATAAAATTGAAGGGATAATATATGCCTGTAGTCTCATTTTTAACTATAATCCTTGTCAAAATAAATTGAAAACAAAAAAAATATATAATCACAGAGCCTCATTTTTTAATGTTCAGCTATTGTCAAAAATCACCAAATAACCTTTTACCTTCCATTGTTTTTCAACATATTTTTGAAATTTTCCCCATTCATTTTTAAACTTCTCTAGATCATATTCTTTTAAGATTCTTATAAGCTTGTCCATTTCACTCCAATGCATAACTTTTATAATCCAGTCCCATTTTTCTGGTATTTTATCTTGCTCCACATCTGCGCTTATAATGTCCATGCAGCTGAAAGCATGTACCAAATTATCGTTCTAGCTTGTTTCGGAAATTTTTCCATTTGTAATCTCAACAAAAAGATGTCTGGTGCCTTCTTAATATTGTAACCCAAATTTTTTGAAATCTCTTGCTGAATCATTTGCCAGAATTGTTTTGCCTTTTCACAAGTCCACCACATTTGGTAGAAAGATCCTTCATGTTTTTTACATTTCCAACATCTATCTGACACCTGATAGTTCATTTTTGACAGTTTTTTAGGTGGCATATAGCATTTTAAAACAGTTTTCTTTAATATTATTTCATGTCGGTATCTTCATAGAGTTCTTCCATAGATACTCCCATTGTTCCATCTGTATTTTTTATTTATATTTATCGCCCATTTTATCATTTGAGATTTAACTACTTCATCTTCTGTAGACCATTTCAACAATAATTTATAAATTCTTGAAATCAATTTTTCATTGTCGCCAAACAGCATTCTTTCCAAATCTGTTTGTTCTTGTCTCACTCCATCATTTTTAATATCCTGTTCAAACAAACTCTTGATTTGTTGCAATTGAAACCAATTATACTTATATTCTAATTCTTCTGCCGATTTTAATTCCACCTTGCCTCCATGTATTTTTAACAATTGTTTGTACAATAACCATTTCTCCTCATTAATATGTGAGTATAATTTTATTACTTCTGTTGGCACAATCCAAAGCGGTTTCCTCTCATCCCCATATCTTTTGTATTTCGACCAGGTATTTAACAAGTTACTTCTTATATAATGATGTAAGAAGCCGTCCATCTTACTTTTCCCATAACACAAATAAGCATACCAACCAAAAACATTTCCATGTCCTTCTAATGCCAATAATTTTCTATTTAATAACGTCATCCATTCCTTGATCCACACCAAGCAAACTGCATCATGGTACAACTTTAAATCCGGCAATTGAAACCCCCCTTTCTTTTGCATCGGTCAGAATTTTCATTTTAATTCTTGGTTTCTTCGCAGCCCATACAAATTCTGAAAGTTTCTTTTACCATTTATTAAATTGTTTATTATCTTTCACTATTGGAATTGTTTGAAACAAGAACATATCTCTTTGTAAAACATTCATTTTGATTGCAGAAATTCTGCCCAGTATAGACAGGTTCAACTTATTCCATTTTAATGTCTCCATCAATTTTTTGCCAAAGTTTCTCATATTTGTTTTTATACAGGTCAATATTTTTGTTGTAATTTCTATCCCTAGATATTTTACTTTTTGGGTCACTTCACACTTTGTTAAACTTTGCAGTTCTTTCTGTTTTTTCTTTGACATATTTTTACACAAAAATTTTGATTTCTCTTTATTTATATAAAAACCTGCCAATTCTCCATATTCTTACGTAGCAACAATGATGTCACATGAGTGGGATTTTCATTTATAAACATTACATCATCTGCAAACACTCTGTATTTATAAGAAAAACCTATCAATTTCAGTCCCTCTATCTCTTTATCTTCTTGGATTTGCATAAGCAATTCCTCTAAAGTCAGTATATATCGCTTTCGCCATTCTTATAAAATCTTCTCCCAATCTCAGTTTCTCCATCACTGCAAACATGCACATTATCAAATGCTTTCTCTGATCTGCAAAAAATAATGCTACCTCTTTTTCAGGGTGTTTTTCATAACATTCAATAATGTCTATAACTGTTCTGATATTTTCTCTAATTTGCCTCCTGGGAAGAAATCCTGCTTGCTCTTCTTTAATAAAGTTATTCAAATGCTGTTTAAGGCGTTCTGCTAATATTCTAGCATATATTTCGTAGTCATTATTAAGTAATGAAATTGGTCTGTAATTTTTTACGTTCATGGCATCTCTATCTTCTTTCGGTATCAGAGAAATTACTGCTTCTTTCCAAGTATTAGGTATTTTCCCATCTGTTCTTATAGCATTCATCAACTTCTGCAGTTTTGGTAGTAGGGCCTCCACGAGGACTTTATAAAATTTTGCTGTAAAACCATCTGTACCGGGAGCCTTCCCTAATTTCATTGAATTAATTGCAGCCTCTATTTCTTCTTTTCCAATTGGTTCATTTAATACCTTCTCCATATTTTCAGTTAAGGGATTTACCTTAATTTTCCGTAAATATGCGCCAATCTTTTCCTTGGCCACCTCTTGACGTTTAAACAACTTAGCATAATATTTATAAAATTCTCTTTTGAGAGCCAGTTTGATGTAGTGGTTAAGTGTGTGGACTCTTATCTGGGAGAACCGGGTTTGATTCCCCACTCCTCCACTTGCACCTGCTAGCATGGCCTTGGGTCAGCCATAGCTCTGGCAGAGGTTGTCCTTGAAAGGGCAGCTGCTGTGAGAGCCCTCTCCAGCCCCACCCACCTCACAGGGTTTCTGTTGTGGGGGAGGAAGGTAAAGGAGATTGTGAGCCGCTCTGAGACTCTTCAGAGTGGAGGGCGGGATATAAATCCAATATCTTCTTCTTCTTTTGATTCCTTCATGATCAACAATTTCCTTGCCTCCAGATATAATTTTATTAATCACTTTATTCTCCCTTTTTCTTCATTTGCCAGGTCAAATACTTTCCAGGCTTATTCGCTCCTTCAAAAGATTTCTGTTGAAGTCTTTTTAAGTTCCATTCCACATTTAACAAATGTCTCAATTGACTTTGTAATATTGTAATCTCCCTTATAATTTTCTTTTTCCCAGGTCTCTTTTTAAGCTCCTTTTCCTTCTTTCCAATCTCTTTTGTATAGCCATCATTTGTTTGGCTTTGGCTCTTTTTTCTTTATTATTCAATGTAAGGATGTCCCTCATTACCGCTTTATACGCATCCCACACCATTTGAAATTGAATTCATTTTCATTTATTTGAAAAAAAGATTTGGTCTCCTTTTCCAGAGACTCTACTACTTCCTTTTTCTGCAGCAAATCTTCATTTATCTGCCATCTTAAAGTCTTTTTCATGGGTTTTGCATACCACATTAATGGATTATGGTCTGTCCTTCAACTTAATTGGGCCAGGTCCCTTTGTCAGTAACTGCGGTGGCACCTTCACCAACCAGATGTCTGGCCGCTTTCTGATTCCCAGTTCACATCCTCAGTCTCACCCTGGGGCGAGCAGCAAATGCATAGGAGGTCTGCACACAGAGGACACTCAAGTCATCTGGCCCTGAGGACTTAGCTTCATTTAAATAAACTAGGTCTTTATGTACTACCTCTGCAGCAATCCTAGGCTGCAACTCCCTTCCTTCATGTGTTCTGTTTCTGAAATGTTAAGTACCTTTTCCCTCACAAAAGAAGACTGAGGAAAAGTAGGAATTGAGCAATTCTGCCTTTTGCATCGGAGGAGAGGATTGTTGGATGCTTTGCAAATATGAAGTTTTTTAAGTTGGTTAAAGGTATCACATTATTCATATTCTGCATTACTTATGCTCATTTAAAAACAAAAGCAAAAGAAAGTCAGCTATAGCTCAGCCTGCCTTTTAGATATGGAGGGGGGATTGTTCAATATCTTTGCAAATATGCAGAGGTTTTTTGTTTATTTCTTAAAAGGTATTGCATTAGCTCTATGTAGCTCTGCATTACCCATGCTTTTCAAAAAATTTAAAAAATTAAAATAAGTTTGTAGACACTCCTGAGTGTGACATGAAAACACAGGGGGAGGTGTCAATGTACATCAGGTATGTAGTGGGAACAAAATGAATTACCCTGGGCTGTATGGAATCTTGCAATAGAGATTTCATAGAGAATCATATCAGACTACCATGAAAGATCACAAAATTGTGAAAGCAGTCCTGAATGACTTTTCACATAACTATGAGCAGGCCTTGGATTCAGTGGGAGCTCACAGGAGCACAGCTCCTGAACCTTTCTGAGAGTTCCTCCTCCTCCTTCTGAGAGCTCCACCTCCTTGTCCATTGAATAGTATGTGCAGCTGCATAACAATCCCTGGATGAGCTCCACCACCTATTTTTTCTACAAATGACCCCTGACTATGAGTAAGGGTAAAGAGGACAGTGAAAACATTAGGGATACGGAGTGTAAAAGCTCACCAATTTAAATGAACTTGCTTATTCAGTAAAGATGAAAATGTGCAAATTTTTGGTGCCAAAAAATAGCTTTTTTTTTTTTTAAGTGTCTGACAGACAGCACTACGGACACCTTTTTTTTAAAGTGTCTGACAGACAGCACTACGGAAGTAGTCAAGTTATTGCTCAATCACATTAACTGCTTTAAACTCATGGAGGCTGTTGAACAGAAAATTTAGAGAGTTGGTGACTTTCCAGGCACATTTTAAGGAACATTGTTTATGCTATTAAGTGTTTGAAGGTTTATGTCAGCAGATGACTGGAGCAGATATAAAACCTGGAAAAGAAAATCAAGTGATGCACTGCAGAGTGCTTAGTGTAAGCATTTTATAACTAGTGGGATTTAATGACACTTACCTGAAAATACTTCCATTAAAATGAGATTGTGCCATGCTCATTGAAGCCCCAATGTACTTGCAATTAAGGCATTTTCAGTACTACTATAGTGCTGAGGACCCATGGGGATTCACTTGAAGAAAAAAAACTCCATTATTAAAGGTCAATCTTTCTGTTATAAAAAATATTTAAAATGGCACTTGCAAAACACTCAAAATGTTTCTTTTCCTGTCTGTAAATTATTTTCTCAAGCCAAAAATTCCTAGCATGTTTAATTATCCTTTCCAGTTACAAGAGTGATCTAAATTATTCTGGCAATTCCTTTGATATCTTCTCCTCTTCCTTTATCATTGTTCCCTTGTGATGTTTGAACCAGAATAATGGCTGGAAGATGAGATGATTGAACTATTCATAGTCCAAATTCTTTGATAGGTATAGCTCTTTTTCATATAAATTTACATTGAACTGTGAGTTCAGTATTCCCAAAGAAAGACACTCTCTAAAACTAAAGTTTGCATAGGCACCCTGAAAGCATTAATAAAGCTAGGATTCAGGCGTGTTTCAATTATAAACCACCAGACACATTTGTGATGTGTTAGCTTGTGTTGTAAAGAAAGGAGTTTCCATTACCATGCACTGTAGACAGAATATGCCCAGTACACAACAGATCTAAAAAACCATGTCCAGGTTACGATACTCAAGACCAGTTCACAACTGGAAGTTACAATAGCACAGGTCATGTAGACATTGGACATTTAGGGAAAATATTATTATTATTAAATACTAGGAAAAAAGAAGAAAAATACAACATTGTGAAGAAAAATACAACAATCTGTAGAAAGAAACTCTGGGTGAGTACCCCCCCACCCTTGGTGCCTTCCCACCCATCCCAACTACCTCTTCCTCTCAACTATCCCTGCACCCTTGGCACTCCACTACTCCCCCCCCCCACACTCATGACATTCACTCACCCTCCACCCTTGCAGTCTTCCCCCCAACCCTTCACCTTCATTTACCTACACCACACCTTTTCTGTCTTTCACCTCCAACCTTTAGCATTCACTCACCACCCCCCTCACTGTCTTCCCACCCATTCCACAGCTGAAACAGATGTTAGTGTGAGTATGTGTGTGTCCCTCTGTCTGTAGTGGCTATAAACCCTGAAACAGGCCCAGAATAGGGAGAAGGAAGAATAATTATGGTAGGTGATGGAGGGACATGATGTCTGAAGCTCAGCATTCCTTTTGTTTGCTTTGCATTGTTGCCACTTTTTCCAGTCATGTTCAGCCTTGTAGCATTTAGCATCAGCATGAGTTTGTGGCATGATCTGATTATGGTATATGTACCTCAAGGCATTTTCTCCAGGGAAGCTAATCTCTGCCATCAGAAGAGCACTTACAATTCTAAGTGATCTCCAGCTCTCACCAGGAGATTACCAACAATGGGTCTCCAGCAGAAATGGCTGGGTTTGAGGGTGGAGTCAATGGCAGTGTACCTGTCTGAGATCCCACCTCTCCTCAAACCCCACAGCTCCACCCCTTTACCTCCTGCTAGTATCTATCGTAAGATACTATATAGTAAGTATATACTTATTGTATAGTAAGAGCCCTGTGGTGCAGAGTGGTAAAACTGCAGTACTGCAGTCAGAGCCCCCTGTTCACAACCTGAGTTTGATCCCAGCGGAAGCTGGTTCAGGTAGCCGGCTCCAGGTTGACTCAGCCTTCCATCCTTCCGAGGTCAGTAAAATGAGTACCCAGCATGCTAGGGGGGAAGTATAGATGACTGGGGAAGGCAATGGCAAACCACCCCGTAAAAAGTCTGCCATGAAAACGTTGTGAAAGAAGAAGATGATATTGGATTTATATCCCGCCCTCCACTCCGAAGAGTCTCAAAGCGGCTCACAATCTCCTTTACCTTCTTCACCCACAACAGACACCCTGTGAGGTGGGTGGGGCTGGAGAGGGCTCTCACAGTAGCTGCCCTTTCAAGGACAACCTCTGCCAGAGCTATGGCTGACCCAAGGCCATGCTAGCAGGTGCAAGTGGAGGAGTGAAGAATCAAACCTGGTTCTCCCAGATAAGAGTCTGCACACTTAACCACTACACCAAACTGGCTCTCCAAAGCAACGTCACCCCAGAGTCAAAAACAACTGGTGCTTGCACAGGGGACTACCTTTACCTTTTAGTATCTATTGCTTCAGTCAGCTAACATTGTTCAGCTGAAAATTCTGGAGAGTTTCAAAAAGATGAATTTTCCAAACAGCTTAGTGACTCAACCCATTTCTTCCAGACTAGCTGACAGTCTAATTCCATTATTTTCAAGGGAACTGAATTGGTGACATTCACTCAATAACAATAAAAAATAGAACGAGGACAGAAAACAAGAACTAAAATGCAGAGCACATTTTTGTACAGTGTGTATGGAGCATGCTGAAGTTTAGGATCATGCTGAAGTGTAAGAGTTACATGGAACACTAGTAGTATAGGAATAACATAAACAGTGTGAAGGTTTGGGTAAAACCAAAATTACACTGTAATGAATTGGACTTTATTGTGCTTTCATCCTGTTTTAATACTAGTGGGAGAACTTATTGAACCTTGTCTGCATGTGCATTATACAAGTCATTGGACTACTAAGGAACAGTGCGTTCTTGTTCTCTGTTGAGTTGTTAATGCTGAAGCAATCAGAATGGCTTGATGGCTACCACCCCTTGGAGACTCATAACACTATTTGTCCTAGCCATAAGCCTCTCTAAACATTGAGTGCTCACTCTGGTGAAGCTGTCTTCAGTAGTATATCCCTGACCAGTTTAAAGTTCACTCTTGCTTTTAAGGGGAAGATAATCATGAATCCATATCTTCCATCAGTGTGTAGTGTAAAGATTATGTGAGGTGACATCACCCTATTTCCTTTTTATTAGCATGCTTGCTTCATTTCACTGGGTGTCACTTGGAGGGGAATATGAGCACAACACCACCCACCTTTCCCCATCACAACTTTTCAAAGAAAATTGTTAGAGACATAATTTTTAATCAAAGGCTGTGAATTCAGAGCATGGCAGTAGATTGTTAGAACATTTAGTACACACCTTGACAGCAGTTGCCTTAAAAAAAAAAGTCCTCAAAAAGCTCTCCAATGACATGGCAGTAAAAATAGTGGCCACAGCTTCTGGAAAAGCCAACCGCACATGTATTGTACTCTTAGGAAGGAATATAGTGAAGCAACCTGTTAGCCAAATTGCCTTATAAATTGATTTATAATTTTAAGGATATAGACAAGCTGGAATGGGTCCAGAGGAGGGCGACGAAGATGGTGAGGGGTCTGGAGACCAAGTCCTATGAGGAAAGGTTGAAGGAGCTGGGGATGTTTAGCCTGGAGAGGAGGCAGCTCAGAGGTGATATGATCACCATCTTCAAGTACTTGAAGGGCTGTCATATAGAGGATGGTGTGGAATTATTTTCTGTGGCTCCGGAAGGTAGGACCAGAACCAATGGGTTAAAATTAAATCAAAATTGTTTCCGGCTCAACATTAGGAAGAACTTCCTGACCGTTAGAGTGATTCCTCAGTGGAACAGGCTTCCTCGGGAGGTGGTGGGCTCTCCTTCCTTGGAGGTTTTTAAACAGAGAGGTTTTTAAACATTAGGTGGTCATCTGACAGCAATGAAGATCCTGTGAATTTAGGGGAAAGTGTTTGTGAGTTTCCTGCAGGGGGTTGGACTAGATAACCTTAGAGGTACCATCCAACTCTATGATTCTATGATTTGGGAAATTTTAGTTAGGTGGACAAGACGACAAAAATAATAAGGAAGCAATGGCCTATATTTACTGGAGTCAGTATTTCCCAAGAGACCCCATAGCTAACGAAGAGAGTGTGTACTTAAATAGAACTAATTTTATGGAGTTAATTTCAATCACACAAATTAAAAGAAAACATGCACTCAACACAAGCAATACAGAACTAGGAAAAATAGATATGAAAAGACAGGGACCAATTTTGCACTAGGGCTTATTCTGGGTAGAGAGCCCCTTTGCCCCCAGCGCTTCTCTTGGTTTTCACACAAGGTGCCCCGGAGCTGTGAGTTGTCATGCCACTTTTCCTCAGCAAGCAGAAACCACTTGTAAGAGTATCTCGCTTGCTGCAGAAAAGTGGCGCACCGACTCACAGCTCTGGGGCAGCTTGTGCGAAAATTGAGAGAAGTGCTGGGGGCAAAAGGGCTCTCCACCCAGAACCAGCCCTAGTGCTAAATCAGTCAGAGACATTTGCATTAGCAGGATGAATCATTAAGGGGTATACTGTACCTATCCAATGAAATGAAAGAAAGTTCCACAACGAAGATGAAGGGAAGAGGTAGCATGCGATGACCAGTGTCACCTGCAATAATGGACTCAAACTGATCAGGAATGACAGCAAGGTAGGGGTACCACCAGAGTCACACCTGAATGGCCAAAAAGGTGGCTTTAAAATAGCCAATTTCATATCCCAAGGTGGGATCCCATGATGGAATGTTTCTGCCTGGTAATGGTTCTGGGGGATTTGACAAAAGATAACCAGAGAGTGATAATGGTTCTCTTAGTGGACCATATGTTAAAACAAAGAAAACTTATGTGTTGATTTGGAACCTGATATTTGCCTATTGTAACACCTTGGTCTGTAGCTGCCTGTGTTTGCAGGAACCAGGATTGAAGCTGATGGTATGTGTTGGCTATGCAGTCAAAGAGGTGAAGCATGATCTGAAGTAGTTATAGCTGGACAGGCGCAAAGTTACTAACTATATAGCAATCCATAGGAGTGTTTTGAACCTGGCCTGGTTTAGCAAACTAACAGTCCATGTGGACCTGCTACCCATAACTGTCAAGGTGCAAATGCCAATTCATATATAGTCCATAAGGGTCCAGTGAAAATATGGGGATTTGTTGAGAAAAGAAGTTGTTGGCCAATAAACCTGCCAAGCAGCAGATCAAATGGGTCGATAAAGAGTTTTCTGTCATAAAAGGTGCAGTTTTTTCATCGTATAATTGTTTACTCCTTCCACTAGAGCAGACACAATGTTCAAACAGTAAATATTGCATAGCATATCAGTAGCATAATCACTAGTCATTAGAGAAAAGTTTACACAAATCAGGTAGATGACAATTTTTATCAGGGAGTATTCCTTCTAGGTAGGAAAATACTGCTTCTAATATTTGATCACATATTCAAGACAATATTAACATACTGACCACAAGAACTGATATCCCAGTGTGTACCCAGATCATTATTTCTGTTCACTATGGGCATGATCTATCTGAAATCAAGCATATCTAAATCCCATGGATTCAATAGGATCATCTCACCTGCTTATCTGTCCTGCTGAATTGACTGAAACTTAAAGGGGTCACATTTTTGCTGGATGGTGCCCTATTTTTCCATCCTTGGAATTTTAAAATGGAAAAAAAGTGGTGCTTAAAACTCACCATTTCTACAAATGGTGTTGGTTTAATTTCATGGAGAATTCCCAAGGAGAGAAGGAAGTGTATTTTTGCCAAGACTGAAGTTCTCTGGGTAGAAAACTAGACAAGGGACTTGAAATGTCTCCTGACTTAGATACATTCTCCTTGAAAAATACATTCTAGCTGCTTAGGAGTGCTACTTCACAGTAGTCACTTTAGAAAAACAGGTGGCTGTACATGCTTTTGCCCAGCTTTGGTTGGTGTGTCAGCTGTGCACAGGGCTTTTTTTGTAGAAAAAGCCCAGCAGGAACTCATTTGCATATTAGGCCACTATTGTTCCACATAGGGCTTTTTTGTAGAAACAGCCTAGCAGGGGCTCATTTGCATATTAGACCACACCCACTGGTACCAAGTTAGCCGGAACTGCATTCCTGTGCATTCCTGCTCAGAAAAAGCCCTGGTTCAATCAGATCTAGCCACACTGATCCATGCCTTGGTTACAATTAGCCTGGATTACTGCAGTGTGCTCTACTTAAGGCTACCCTTCCAAGATTGTTCAGAAAGTGCAGCTAGTGCATAACACTGCAGCTAGACTAGCTATGAGAAGTATATGACCCTAATGCTACACTGGCTGCTGACCTGCTCCTGAGCCCGATTACAAGTATTGTTTTTGACCTTTAAAGATCTGCATGGCTTGGGCTGGGGGCATCTACAGGACCTTCTTTTCCCATACATTCCTGGAAGATGCCCTCCTGACTGCCCCATCAATCAAAGAAACTCATTTGGTGGGTAGAAAAGAGAGGGCCTTTTATGTGACTACCTCATGACTATGGAACAACCTCCCCAAGGAGGTGCACCTGGCCCCCTCACTTCTGTGTTTAGGAGGCAGTTGAAGACAGTTTTGTTTAGGACTGCTTTTGGTTAAGTTTATTAGCAGTACTGAACTATTATTATAATCTTTGGTTTTTATTTTTAATGAATTTTATTGCATGCACTTTTCCTATGTTGTAAGCTGCCTTGAGCTCTGTAAGACAGAATGGGGGCTAATAAATATTTTAAATAACTAAATTCTCCCCCTTCCACTGCAGACCTCTTACTCTCCCCTCATTCTGTTTCTGAGTGTCCTCTGTCTCCTAGGAGCAGCATGAGAATTGGTATGAGGAGAAGGGAGGCAAAGAATCATGCTTCACTGACAGAAATCCTTTTCATTCATTGAAATCACCAGGGGGATCAAGCCATTATTTTATGCCTTGTTCTAGTTACTGGTACTATTATATTCTATATTCTATACTATTATATTCATCAACACATATTTGAAAGATTTGCTGAGATAAAACTTAGATAAAAGTACACAGACACATAATGTTATGTACTTTCTTCACCTGTGTGGAAAATGCAATGACTTTTTAGCACTGGTTTAATTAAAAGTATTCTTATCCATAAATAGATGTCATCAGAAATATCCATAATAAAAATGCATGTGAGTATTTTACACATAAAATTTATGGATACCCTGTGGAAGCCATTCTTTCCTCTTGAATAAGTACAGTACCTTTCCTTTACATTTTTTATACTGGCAGCATCTGGAACAGTGTCAATGTCATCTCTCTTTTCATTTTAAAACTGTTATCATTTTGCAATAAACAGAACTTACAAGCACTTTTCCTGAAAAGGATATTGTACCTTACAATTTGTGACCTTGCATGCATACTCAGTTTTCTTGGTTCCACATTTTCTAGGAACAAATGCCTCTCTCATAATTGTATTTCAAGGACTT
Organism: Heteronotia binoei; assembly: GCF_032191835.1. Classification (NCBI taxonomy): domain Eukaryota; kingdom Metazoa; phylum Chordata; class Lepidosauria; order Squamata; family Gekkonidae; genus Heteronotia; species Heteronotia binoei. The sequence continues at coordinate 76,649,906 of NC_083225.1, read as the reverse complement.
CTACTGCCAGAGTTGTCAATAACTCCATCTGTCACTGTCAAGCATGCTAATTTTTGTACAAGTCCAACTATTGTTCTCTCCCACAGCCGACAGGGACTCTCACTTGCTCATATAAAATACACGCAGAGGTTCAACATGTAGGGGCATCTACTACTGGCTCATTACTTATCATCTCCTGCTGTTTCTACCACACAATGCAGGAAATGATTTGACCCTAGCAAATATATTTGTCAGGGGTGGAAGAGTTCAAATATTACTCTGCTTGAAAGCAATACATCTGGGGAGTGATGTGAATATATATTCCACCAATACAGACAGAACTGATCCAGCAACAAAAAAAATCATCCAAACATAAACCAATCCAGAAACCTTTTAAAATTGCTAGCTAATCTGAGGCTATTATATGACCTGACAGAAACATGATTTAGGGATGCCTTGTAATTCTCAAGTCTTAGAATATGTATGGTGATGTTTACTTGCAATCTGTATGCACATATGGTTAATAAATGCATAAATTAGAGAATTTTAGTTCTGGTTTATTTGTTTGTTTCTTCAGTACCTCATATGAGTCCTTTCTTCTTAAATTATTCACTAGAGTAGGATCCTGGATAATTAGGGGAAAGAATCTATATAGAATTATTCCCCAATTTAGATGACTGTTTCTTTCCTTGCTGTATCTGTAGCTTCCTTTGAAAGTTTTCTTCCTCTTGATTAAACTAGTTGGATAGCTTCCTCATATAGAAATATATAGAACATAAGTTCTAGGAAGACAATACCTATGGTCCATTGGAAGTAATGATAGTCAACATGGTAAAAACAGTTTACATGTATAGCAAGGTGGTGTTCTTATATTGTTTTCACAAATGACACTTTAAAAAAATATATGGCAATGTTTTATGTTTGTATTTCAAATGAAAACCCTATACTGGCTAGAATGTACACTGAATTATACATTCTTTTTCTTCTGCTTTCTGTATAGCATTAACAACATTCAGAACTGGCATATTCTAGGTTCATGTGAATTCATAAAGTCACCTGATACTGAAATAGACCATTGGTATATCAAAATCAGCAATGTCTACTCTGTTTGGCAACAGGAGCACTTGGATCAATCCCTTCAGAAATGAGAGATGTGTGCAAGTATCCCCTTTGCATTCCAGTTCCATAAAAAGAAGATGATGCTTTATACATAATAGGCATGCAAAGGGAAGGCTTGTAAATCCTCTTCTGTTACTCACATGTCATGTATATAAGAGGCTGTGCAACTTTAAAACTGTATCCTAGTGCTCCACTGAGCAAGGTTTGATGCCTTCCTCCAGTCTAATGAGCCGTCCTGACAGTTAATTGGCTCTTCCATTGGTAGAAATGACTCCTTAAACAGGAAAGATCCATTAGAGACATGCCATGAAGTGGGAAATAATTTCTATGAGCCTTTAGAAGTAAGCTTTCTAGACACAGGAATAAAATAACAGGTTTTACTTCCATTTATTACGATTGTGTATCACTTTTCTTCATAGTGATATTTCAAGATATTTCTTTGTCACCAACAGTGCATTGAATTTAATGGACTTAAAAGGGTATAATTCTGTTTAGAACTGCATTACCTGTGAGTAGGGCTACCAAACGCCCAGTCCCCTGCCCGAGGGTTCCCAACCTGCCAGCCCACATGGAGCCAGTGGGGGGAATCTCCCCCAACATCACCAGTGTGATGACATCACCCGGAAGTGACGTCATTGCGGTGGCAACATCGTATAGAGGCCACTCTGTCCAGAGGCTGCAAGGGACTTGACAACCCTACCTGTGAGCTTCATAACCATTCCCCAAGCCAAAGATTCAATCCACTGACTTTTGCCTATACTTTCTGTGACCAGCTTTCACAAGGAATGCAACTTGACAAAGCATTCCAGTTATTTGTGCTGCTGAGCCTGCCTTATGGGAAGGGCTGAATATATAAATCAAATGAAATAATAATGATAATAATTTAATACTTGTTCATTGCTCAGCCTGAGAAGTCACATAAAACTAAGGAAATGACTGCTTGGTCTAAAAATTAGTAAAAATTAGTTATACATACCACTGTACAAAACAAGTATACAACACAACTTTAGCTTACACTAATCAGGGGGAGAACATGCTTTAAAAATCTAAATGTTGGTTCCCAGTTGACTTCCAGTTTTGTGACTAATTTAACTAATTATGTTTAAACTTTTGGAAAATGCCTTTCTATTTAATTCTAGAAAACTTTTACTAGAGCTAACTGGTCTCTTAGTCATGTCAGTGTAGTCTTCAAAAAAGAAACCCTAACCCATACCACACATTGGATCATTTTTGTTACCCTTTCCAGCATTTTTCCATTTCTCAAATTATTGTCACTACTTTATTTTTAATAACTTTTTATTTTAATTATAATAACATGAACAGCAAACAATGAATATTAAACAATAAAGCATAAACAATAAAATGTAGCAGTAGTAAGTTACATTGATTAAAATATTTGAATAAAACTATAACTTTAAGTTTCTCATGAATCATCTGTTGTATTTGTACATCACTCTCTATATAGTTAAAAATGGGAGCCATTTCTCTGAAATATTGATAAGTAGGGTTATCAGCACTCTGTGTTTTCTCAGTTATTTTTTCCATAATAAAGAATTCTCATAATTTAATCAACCATTGGTTTATTGATGGCAAGCCTTCACTTTTTCAATGACGAGCAAATATTGTCTTAGCTACTACAAACATAATTGAATTTAGATCCTTCCTCATTTTAAGAATATCAATATCTTCCCATAGGTTAAGCAATATTATTTTAGGATTTAGTGGGATATCTATGCCAATAATAGTTTTTAATATATATTTTCCAGTATCTGTTTCCAGAAACTTTATTCATTTTTTAAAAACTGAAAAGTTACAGTTGGAAAAGCATGCCTTTTGTAGTCCACTTAATATTTAATATTATATAACTTTGGCATAAGGGGAGCTAGACAGTATCTATTCAATAGCACTCTCCAGCCACCTCCCCCTATTCCTTACTTATTTCCTTGAAATGTATCTGTGCCAAGCAGCAGTAAGTGGTGGTGTTAGGAAGCTCCAGGAGAACATGAAAACAAGACAGCTAAATCGTTACACTTGTACAACTTTCCAAAAGGATGAAGTCTCTGAAGAGTTTGTCTGAAATTGGGATCTATATTTGAACATGGTATGAGCCCAATCTTTTCAGAAAGTACATACGTAAGGAACATTATTCTATTTCAGAGAGCTTAGTAAATGTCATAAAATGAGAAAATTGACTGATACCAAAATTTGAGATCTTAAAATGTAGTCTGTGTTCACAAGCAAACAAATGTATGTTCTGGTATTGTTCACAGATAGTTCCGATGACTAGCCCTCTTTTTTCCCAATAAGACAGCAAAAAAGTGGAATAATGTGGAATATTAGTTGTGTATGTTGGACTTTATAAAAGAATCCTGGATTTTGTGAAAGATAGCCCTACTAATAATTCAGAATACAATAAGTAGTACATAAACCAGAAGCAGGAGGGAATGCAGAATGGAAGAAAAAGATACACTCAGAAACCAAGGCAAAATTTGCATGCAGAAAGGGTTATGGTTTGGAAGTCTGTAATATCACTCCCTATATTTGTAGGGGTCTAAAGGGATCTCTGCCAGTTATACAGACCTATTTATCCTTACTGAAAAATAACAGGAGGGTCAAAACAACCCCTCATTCCCCAAACTCCAGAAACTGGCAGAAGGAAAGGGGTGAGCAAAAAGCTGGCCAGCTCTGGAAGTGTAAGTGAATGAAAAAATTCTTCCAAGGGAACTGGGCTATGGAGATGTCCATTCTTTATGCCCAAATTCTACTTGCCGAAAGGCTTACCAGCCTTCAGGTAGTGCCTGGAGATCTAGAATTTCATTTGATCCCCACACAACCGAAATCAGTTTCCCTAAAGAAAACTGCTATTTTGGAAGGTGGAATCTATAGCATTTTACCTTGCTGTGGTTCCTCTCCTCCCTAAAACCTGCCCTTCGCAGGTTCCACTCCAAAACTTCCAGGTATTTTCCAAGCTGGAGATGGTAATCCTACTCCAAGGACATTTTGGCAATGAGGTAAACTGCCCCTTTTACCATTTAAATAGGATGAGGGGTGTCTTGAAGTAGGAATAAGTGGAGTACACCCTCCAAGCCAAATTGTCCAGTGTCACTGAGATCCTTTTAGAACAAAGGAAGGCTGATTCAATGATCATGAAAACATATTATAAATCATTTTTGACAGGGAGGTGAATTGCCTTTTTACTATTTATAATATTGCTTTCCACAAAACTGTATAACATGTTGAGGCAATGCTGCATGTTGCACCAAACAAAATAACAACAGTGCCTAGTGAAAATAGTTCCTTTTAATTTAAAACTCACAGCTAGTTCAAGTGCAGCCTATTTATGGATGTAAGTGGGTAGAAACAGTACAGGAAATGGGAGGAAGTGTCGTGGACCAGAGAAGGAAATAATGGGTTTAAGAGGAGGGGGTTATGAGAGAAAAACAGAGGAAAAGAGAATGGGTTGCTGGCAGAACATGAGACAGAGAGGTGAGGAGTGACATTGCTGGAGCAAGGGAGGAATACAAGAGGAGCAGACATGAGGACATCAGGGAGGAACTAGGCCATGAGTAAAGGTGAGAAAGAAAGATAAATAGTCAAAATGGCAAGAAAGTAATCTGGTGAGAAATAAGTCAAAGTCACAATGGGATGAAAGGCTGTCCTTTTAAAATTTATGCCTTTTTTCTGCTAGTTGCAGAAACCAGAGTTTTTGGGTACTTTATTTGATTTATTTATTTATTTATTTATTTATTTATTTATTTATTTATTTATTTATTTATTTATTTGTATCTGGCCAATGTCTTGGCTTGACAGCTTATTTGGAATAATTAAAACATTACTGATAAAATAAAACCCCAAAATACTCAATTTAAAAGCCTGCTGTTCATACCCCATTAAAAGCCCTGACAAACAGCACACTCTGAAGCTGCTAATGAGGCAGGAGATGAATTTATTCTGGTCATTAAGGACTCGATTAAGTTACCAGGCAGGCCTGTACTGAATGGGATTCTCTTGAGGGTAATGAGATGAAATGTTTTTTTGTCCCAGAAGTGCTTCTTGGTCAATTTGATGTGAGTGCGAGGAGATCCCACAAAAATCATGAGGCAAGTCCTCCATTAAGATGTGGCAGTTTTTCACAGAGACCTGGCTTCTTATCATGAAATAGAATTTTAATGTCCCTAATTCTATCATGATTCTCTGCTTTGATCCAAGATGCCGTCTCCTTGTACATCAACCTGAAGAGTAGACAGGCATTTCAGGGTAACAGATAAGAAATCAGGGCACACTAGGCAGGTGTACAGTACTGATATTTAAAGCTGAGGTAACATGTTTGGTAGTAGAGACATAGAAGGAAGTTCCAACAAGGTTTATTACAGAACTATTAACTTACAAAAGCGATGTTGCAGAGTTCAAAAACTGGTCTAGGCCCAGGCAATTGATGTTCTTTCTTGTGATGTTTGCTTTCATAGGGTCACTTTGGGTGACATATGGGTTTATTTCCCAAGTTCAGGTTCATTGCCAAGTCAAACTAAGATTTTTTTTCCAGAGTTTGATTTGTATGTTCCATGAGGTTCTCTACTGAATTGAAGCTTCCTATTGCACAATGGAGTATTGACTGAATGGTGCATGAGGAAAGAGTGCCACTTACTGGTTTGTCAATAATGTCACTTTGATTCACCAGGAAGAAGACTAAATCAACAACAGAGTACAGTGCTCCTAAGCCTTCCTTTTATTCTGTACATCTTAATTTCAGAAACTGTCTGCAAAATATTTCAAGTACCTTCTAAAGATGTCAATTTATAGTATTTGCCTTTGTCGCATAGTTGGATTCATGCAATCACTAATGAGCCAAGAGGGCAGCAGTCTAAGAATGAACCATTAAGGACCACCACATTCTTTTCAAATGGGGTGACATAGAAGATCTGTTTAGAAGATTTCTTTTTCAACATGTCTTTGCATTTTACTAGCAGTCTCTGGAATTGCAGTCTATAGGCACACTGACTCATGCACTGACATAATATGTAGTAGTCAATGGCTTGTTCATTTAAGCTGCTATACTACTGACTCATGTCAAGTCAAGTCAAATTTATTTTTATATCCCAAAGGCGGGCTCAGGGCGGCTCTCATTAATCATTGCATGAATTCCAGACTGTTTGATGATATGAGATAAAGATTGCTCAAAAGAGAAGCATGCTACATCCCAGCAGAAACCCAGCACATGACAGGCACACTGACAAGAGTGCCCCCAAGAATCACAATTCCAAGAGGAGGGAAAAATAAATATTCCAATGGTGCAGAATTGTTTTCTGTTGCCCCAGAAGGTAGGACCAGAACCAATGGGTTGAAATTAAATCAGAAGACTTTGCAGCCAGACCCGGCGCTAGAGGTTCTGCCACTCAAGGCAGACCCCTGAACCATGCCCCCCCCTTAGCAAGCTCCTTTTAGGGACCTCATTGTATGCGCAGCACAATAACATCACCAGAAGTGACAACATTGTGCAGGGCAGCAGGTGGGGGATGAGAGAGCAACATGCAGTGCACAAGAGTGCTGCCACACCACCGCTTTCCCCCTGCACTACACTCTTTGGAGGCTTCCAAGGAAGCCTCTGAAGAGCTCACTGTTTTAGCAGCACCCGGCCAGTTTCTACCCAAAAGCAGTCATGCACCACTAAAACAGTGTGCTCTTCGGAGGCTACCTTGGAAGCCCCCAAAGAGCATAGTGCACTGTGTAGTGCTCCTCCAAGCTTGCCTTCAGGCAGGCTTGGAGGAGCGCTCTGTGTGGGCAAGGGGGAGTAAGGGGACATCTGGTAGTGCCCCCAAGTGGAGTAGCACCCCAGGCAGCCACCTACCCTACCAACTCCCATGCGCCAGCCCCAATAGGAAGAACTTCCTGAAAGTTAGAGTGGTTCCTCAGTGGAACAGGCTTTCTCATGAAGTGGTGGGCTCTCCTTCTTTGGAGGTTTTTAAACAGGCTAGATGGCCATCTGAAAACAATGCTGATCCTGGGAACTTAGGGGGAGATATTTGTGAAGCTCCTGAATTGTGCAGGGAGTTGAACTAGATGACACTGGAGGGACCCTTCCAACTCTATGATTCGATGCCCTGTTACTTGAAAGTAACATAGTACAGCTGTTGAACATGGCAGAACTTACTAGTAAAGACTAGGTTGCACTTGCTGTATTTGGGGATTACCATGCAAAATAAAACAGATTTGCACTTAAGTATATAAGAAGAGCCAGGCTGGATCAGGCCAAAGTCTAACATTCTATTCAAACAGCTGCCAACCAGCTCCTCTAGCAAGCATGCTAACAGGATAACTGCAACAGTGTGCTCCCACCCATACTTACCAGCATCTGATATAAAAGGACATGCTGCCACTGGTACTGAAAGGAGCAGACATCCATCATGAATAGTAGCCATGATAGCCCTGTCCACCATGAATTTGTCCACTCCCCTTTTAAAGCTTTCCAAGTTGATGGCCATCGCCACACCCTGTGGCAGCAAGTTTCAAACTTAACTATGCACTGTGTGAAGAAATACTTCCTTTAGTCTGTCCTGAATCACCCATCCATCCTACAATAGATGACCTTAAATTCTTGGTGGATGGTTTTCAATTAATAATAATGAGAAAGAGGTATTGAAAAGGAAAATGGTTTCATGTATTATGATTATGCTACTTAACTTGATAAACTTATGAGATGCTATGTCACAGAAGAATGTTGAATTTTCCAGCATAAAAGTATTTTTAAATTGTGACCCACACAGGGGGCAGCAAGATATCATAACTGACTTCCATAATCAGCAGGCCCATCAGATTCAATATTGTTCCTTAATTGCCACTTTATTGGATGCATCAAAGACCACACAGGCCTCCCCACAAGCACAAGTTCCCTTCACCTGGCCATTCAAACCTCAGTTTCATCGGCTGTTCCAGTGAGATAGCATTATCTTGCCCCAGGCTCCAGCTCCTCCTTAAGATTCCTCTTTCTTCCTTCTTTACACCTCCTCAGCTTTACTCAGCCAGCTTTCATTCTCCAGTGGTCCCAGGAGAGGGTCAGTCCTTTACTCCTGGGTAACAGCTCCTCCTCTCCAAAGCAGGGCCGGAAGAACTTTGATCCTGGAGGGGAGGGGCTTGCCCTCTGGATCCCCAGTTCTGTCTGGCCCTGCTATCCGAGCAGGACGTGTTTGCTGAGCTCTCTATAGCTCAGTGCCCAGAGTAAAAACTTTTTTAAGAAAGAAAGAAAGAAAGAAAGAAAGAAAGAAAGAAAGAAAGAAAGAAAGAAAGAAAGAAAGAAAGAAAGAAAGAAAGAGAGAAAGAAAGAGAGAAAGAGAGAAAGAGAGAAAGAAAGAGAGAAAGAAAGAGAGAAAGAAAGAGAGAAAGAAAGAAAGAAAGAAAGAAAGAAAGAAAGAAAGAAAGAAAGAAAGAAAGAAAGAAAGAAAGAAAGAAAGAAAGAAAGAAAGAAAGAAAGAAAGAAAGAAAGAAAAGCGATGGAGAAGAGCTGAAGAAGGAGATGTGGGAGTTTGCCCCTCCCACACCTCAATGTTTTAACAAATTGGCGGAGGGGGAAACAGATCTTCCCCCCCACTTACATTTATTGCAGTGGCAGGGAAGCTGAGGAGCACACCAACATCCACCCGCTTGACCCCTTTAGGCACTCGGGTGCTCCCCGGGCCGGGGAAAAGAGCAGCGGCAGCAACACACACCGGAAGGAGGCACACAATTCCCACATCAGGCTCCTGCATGTTTTTCCCAGGTGACATCATCAAGTGTGAGGAAGAGGTTGTCCTCCAGGAAGCCCGGCGAGTTTATCAGCCTAAACGCTAAGAGACCAAGGGATACAGAAGAATTCCCCGACTTGCTCTCTGACCAAGATGAGGTTTCGGATTCTTCCTCTCAATATCAGAGAACCAAGATGCGGAGCTCTCTGTGGAGGAGGAGGAGACCCTCATACCCCCACATGATAGACTGTTTCCTTTGGAGATGTACAATCAGTTAATGCCCAAAATTGTTAGAACACTAGGTTTAACTTATACCCCCAAAATGGCAGAGTCAGAAGAGACTGAATTTCCAGTGGAAACAGATGGCAGTATCCCCAAAGCAGGATTACAACTTCTTTCGGTCCCTCTCCCTTCGGGGGTTTTCTCAGTCATCAGAGTACGAAAATCCAGCTAAACCTAAGGCCACGCATCAGGTTTTTTCCAAGCACTATGGCCTCATGCCAGAAGCCACAAGACGTCTTAAGCTTCCTATTGTGGATGACCCTGTCAATAGCCTGGCATCATCCTCAATCCTACCTATGGATGTGGATGGCTTGCCCAAAGACCCATCTGATAAGTGCATAGAGCAGGCACTTTGCAGGGATTTTACTGCCTCATCCAATGCTTTTAGGGTTTCCGTCACAGCATCCTTGGCTTCCAGGGTGTCATGGGTGCTGGGGACCCTGCAGAGGAAGTTGAGCCTGCAGAAGAAACTGTGCCCCTGCCACCTGCACCAGTGCCCCTGCCTCCTGCTGGAGAAGATCCAAGCCCCTCTGCCTCACCCTCTCGGGTGGCGCGTGTGTGTGACCGCCTCCGTCAGGACCTCAGGGATCGAAGGAGGGCGGCACGCTCACAAGCAAGACGCTCCCTGAGCCCTGAATTTTGAGAGGATTCTGGCCCTTCTAAGAGCAAGGATGCTTGAGTTGGAACAGGATCCTGGCTGCCTCTCTGAGCCAGCAATTAGCCCAAATGGGCAACAGCCAGCAGAGGGCTATATAGCTGTAGGCTTTGGGAGGAGGCTTTGTGGAAGCAACTAGTCATCTCCCTGACGTTCTAGCATCCACTCCGGCTTGACTTTGGTTTCTGGACTCCCTGACTTTGGCTTGTGACTTCTAAACTCCCTGACCTCGGCTTCTGGACCTCGGACCTGCGATACTTGTACAGTGATTCGGATTCGGTGCCTCGGACCCTCCTGCTTACTGGCTACAGACCTCGGACTGCCCCTGGACTTTGCCTGACCCGGCCCCAGCCATGACAGATTGCTTCCACCCGACAAACACCCACTCCACAGGATGGATGCTGAAGCAAGTGAAACCACAGGACTACTGGCTGCGCTCCAAGCCCAGGTACAGCAGCTAACACAGGCAGTGGTGCACTTGCAGCAACAACCTGTGGCCAGTGCTCCAGCCAAGTGCCCAGTTCCCCCACCTGACAGATTTGGGGGTGCCGTGGAAGAATTTCCTGCTTTCTTAGCACAGTGTCGGCTGTACTTCGAACTGAGAGCACGGGACTTTCTCAACGACAAAACGAAGGTGTGTTTCATCATCAGTCTGTTAAAGGGGCAGGTGGCCAAGTGGGCCACACCCTTGCTGGTTGCGTCCTCTCCCCTACTGACTGATTACCAGGGGTTTGAGGCCCACCTGTCTGCTGCCTTCTCAAACCCAGTCCAAGCAGCCACAGCCAACCGGAAGATCAGGGTGCTGAAACAAGGCAACTCCTCGGTGGCTCAATATGCCACCAAATTCAAGCTCCTGGCCCAAGACTTGGCGTGGAATGAGGCTGCCCAGATGGACCAGTTTACTGAGGGGTTGGCAGAGGAAGTCCTGGATGAACTGGCCAGGGTAGAGCAACCACCCACACTCCAACAACTTATCACCCTCTGCCTCCGCATCGATTGCCGCCTGGAAAGTCGCCGCCAAGCCAAGACCAGAGGGCGCCAGCTCCCTGCACCGTGCCACTTGGCTCCTCACCCATCCCCAGCTGGTACCAGCACTGAGGATGAACCTATGCGGCTTAGAGCTGCTCGACCCCGCCTGACCCCAGAGGAAAAGACCAGACGCCGCACGCAGAATCTGTGCCTCTACTGCGGCACGGCAGGCCACTATGCCTCTGGCTGCCCCGCTAAGCATCAGATACCCGGACCTTCACTGCCACTGCCGCCAAAAGGGCAGCCCCAGGTGTAAGTGGACCCCCCAGCCTGGGGCGATTAGCTGGGTCCTCCGAACAGCGGGCTGATACCCCGGGGCTGTTCCTGCTACCAGTCAAACTCCGTCTGCCGGACGAACGATGGCTGTTCGTGTATGCCATGCTGGACTCGGGAGCGGCCCACTGTTTCATAGATGCCGCCTTCGTAAAGCAGCACCAGATCCCGGTGCAGACAAAAGAGATTCCGACGCTGGTGGAGGCTATCGACGGGCGCCTCCTCCGTTCTGGGCCCATCACCCAGGAGACCTGTCCCATCACCTTCCACGTCCAGCAGCACCAAGAACAGCTGCAGTTTAATGTTGCCCGCATGCCTCGCTTCCCGTTGATTCTGGGCCTTTCCTGGCTGCAGCTGCACAACCCCATCGTGGACTGGGCCCAGCAGGAACTATGTTTCCGAGACCCATGTCTTCATCTGACCCCTCCCACCACTCTAGCAGCCGGCATCCCGAGTGGTGGTCCTCAGCTCCCTCAGAAGTATGAGGATTTCGCCGATGTCTTCGAAGAGACAGGAGCGGATCAGCTTTCCCCTCACCGGTCCTATGACTGTGCCATTGACTTGGTACCTGGGGCACCACTCCCGGTGGGGCGTCTGTACCCTATGTCAGAGCCTGAGTTGGCAGCTCTGCGAGACTTCCTGGACAAGAACCTAAAATGCAGATTCATCCGACCCTCGACCTCTCCCCTGTCTGCTCCAGTCCTCTTCGTGAAGAAGAAAAGTGGGGAGCTCCGGCTGTGCAATGATTACTGGGCCCTGAACAAGATCACCATCCGCGACCGGTACCCTCTACCACTGATCCCTGAACTCTTGGATTGCTTAAAGGGGGCCCAAATCTACACCAAGCTGGACCTCCGTGGAGCGTACAATTTGGTGCACATACGGCCCGGAGATGAGTGGAAGACCGCGTTTGGGACCCGATACGGGCAGTACGAGCACCTGGTGATGCCCTTTGGATTGACCAACGCCCCCGCTGTCTTCCAGAGGTTCATGAATGACATCTTCCGGGACCTGCTCGACCGCTTCGCGATCATATACCTAGATGACAGCTTAATTTACTCCAGCGATCCTGCCCACCACGCCGAGCACGTCCGCCAGGTTCTGCAGCGCCTACGAACCCATGGCCTCTACACCAAGCTGGAGAAGTGCAACTTCGACCTGCGCTCTGTCGAGTTCCTCGGTCACATTGTGTCACTGCAGGGGATCCTCATGGACCCGAAAAAAGTGGAAGCGGTCCTGACCTGGCAGGCTCCTCAGAATCGCAAAGACCTGCAGTGATTCCTGGGTTTTGCCAACTACTATCGGCAATTCATCCCGGCCTATGCATCCCTGACAACACCCCTGACTCAACTACTCCGCCCCAAAGAACCCTTCCGCTGGTCCCCAGAGGCTGATAACACCTTCTCCACCCTGAAGACCCGCTTTGCTACCAGGCCACTCCTGAGATACCCTGACCCCCAGCTTCCCTTTACGGTGGAAGCTGATGCCTCCAACGTGGCCCTGGGAGCAGTGCTGTCCCAGCGCGAGGAACTGTCTCAGCCACTCCAGCCCTGCGCCTATTACTTGTGCCAGCTTACTGCTGCAGAGAGGAACTATACCATCTGGGAGAGGGAGTTGCTCGTGATCAAGGCAGCTTTTGAGGTTTGAAGGCATTACCTCGAAGGGGCTCGCCACCCTGTTCAAGTGCTCACTGACCACCGGAACTTAGAGCACCTCCAGACCACCCGCCGTCTCAACCAGCGCCAGATCCAGTGGTCCCTCTTCTTCTCCCGCTTTGACTTCCGGATCTCCTACATCCCCCATACCCAGAACCGGAAAGCAGAAGCGCTCTCCCGGAAACCGGAATACGCCCCTGCTTCAACTGAGACCGCGCCCGCTGCTCCCATCCTGCCGCCCTCAGTGTTTGCAGCCACCTCCACTTCCCCCACACTTGTGGAGGACATTCGTGCTAGCCAGGCCAACGATCCCTGGGTCCAGCAACACCTCCAGGCACTCCAAGATGACTCGGCAGGCGAGTTCACGACTCGAGGCGGCCTCTTGCTACACCGCGAACGCCTCTATGTGCCGTCCGGGCCCTTGCGGGCAGAAGTGCTACGCCTGACCCACGACTCGTTACCCGCCGGGCACTTTGGACAGCATAAGACCACCCACTTGCTGACGCGAGAATTCTGGTGGCCACGAGTTCGCTCCGATGTTGCCCGTTATGTCAGCTCCTGTGACGTCTGCCGACGGGCCAAAGACGTCCCGGCCAAACCCTCGGGGTTGTTACAGCCCTTGCTCACACCCTCAGGACCCTGGGATACCATCTCGAAGGACTTCATCACGGAACTTCCACGATCCAAGGGTCAGACTTGCATCTTGGTGGTCGTCGACCTATTTACCAAGATGGCCCACTTCATTCCGTGCCCGAAACTTCCCACAGCTCAGGAGACAGCCCAGCTCTACCTGCAACACATCTTTCATCTGCACGGACTCCCAGCCCACCTGATCTCAGACCGGGGTCCCCAGTTCTCCTCTCGGTTCTGGCAAGCCCTCCATTCCAGCCTGGGGACTCGAGTGCACCTGTCCTCAGCCTACCACCCACAGACAGATGGTTAGACAGAGCGCACCAATGCCACGCTAGAGCAATATCTCCGCTGTTACACCTGCTACCAGCAGGACGACTGGACCACTCTGTTGCCTCTAGCGGAATTTGCATACAACAATGCGGTCCATTCTTCCACCCAGATGACCCCGTTTGCTGCAACCTACGGGTACCACCCTCGGTTCTTCCCAGTGATCCTGCCACCCATGAATGTCCCCGCCATCGAGGCCTACCTGCAAGAATTCCGCGCCAGCCAAGACTTGCTCCGAGAGCAGCTACAGCGGGCCAAGGAAGCCTATAAACTGGCTGCGGACCGGAAGAGGCAGGAAGGCCCCCCAATCCAGTCAGGGGATCAGGTGTGGCTCTCAACTCACTACCTGCGCCAGCCTGGTCGGTCTCACAAGGTGGATGCGCGGTTCATTGGACCCTACCCCGTCATAGAACAAATAAACCCCGTCGCCTTCAGGCTCCAGTTGCCACCCCACCTCCGCATTCACCCCGTGTTCCATCGCTCCCTCCTTGTTCCAGCTGCACCCCCTGACCCAGCTCGGCCTCCTTGCCCACCGCCGCCACCACCGGTGTTGGTGGATGATGAAGAAGAATACGAGGTGCGCCAGGTCCTGGACTCCCGGTACCATCGTGGAGGCCTCCAGTACCTTGTGGACTGGGAGGGATATGGCCCAGAAGACCGGTCTTGGGAGCCTGTGGACAATATTCATGCCCCAGACTTGGTGCAACAGTTCCACAACAACCACCCCGACTTCCCAGGCCCCTCGACGGAGGGGGGCCCTGGGGGGGGATAGTGTCATGGGTGCTGGGGACCCTGCAGAGGAAGTTGAGCCTGCAGAAGAAACTGTACCCCTGCCACCTGCACCGGTGCCCCTGCCCCCTGCTGGAGAAGATCCCAGCCCCCCTGCCTCGCCCTCTCGGGTGGCGCGTGTGCGTGACCGCCTCCGTCAGGACCTCAGGGATCGGAGGAGGGTGGCACGCTCACAAGCAAGACGCTCCCTGAGCCCTGAATTTTGAGAGGATTCTGGCCCTTCTAAGAGCAAGGATGCTTGAGTTGGAACAGGATCCTGGCTGCCTCTCTGAGCCAGCAATTAGCCCAAATGGGCAACAGCCAGCAGAGGGCTATATAGCTGTAGGCTTTGGGAGGAGGCTTTGTGGAAGCAACTAGTCATCTCCCTGACGTTCTAGCATCCACTCCGGCTTGACTTTGGTTTCTGGACTCCCTGACTTTGGCTTGTGACTTCTGGACTCCCTGACCTCGGCTTCTGGACCTCGGACCTGCGATACTTGTACAGTGATTCGGATTTGGCGCCTCAGACCCTCCTTCTTACTGGCTACAGACCTCGGACTGCCCCTGGACTTTGCCTGACCTGGCCCCAGCCATGACACAGGGCAATATTCTCATGGGCCTCGGCCCTGTCTAAGGTTGAAAGCAACCTGCCTTAGAAATGATTTTTAAAAGATAGCCCTGACAGCGACCCTCTTAGCAGACACCACCCTGGATGCGGTTCAGCAGTCCGCCAGGGCGTAACAGCATGCAGAAACACCTGGCTTCGCAATTGGGATGCAGATCCTTCAGCTAGAGCTAAGGTAGCATCAGTCCCTTTTAAAGGGGGCCAGTTCTTCAGAGAGGGCCTTGGTAGGTTTCTCATTGAGGGGAGGGATAAAAAGAAGGCCCTTCCCTCTAAACACAGGGAGGACAGGAACAGGAAAAGATTCCAGTCCTTTCATGAGGGCAGACAGGAGGCCATACAAGGTTCATCTAAAACCTTCAAACCAAGGTGACAGACCAAGCCCAGAGATTGGAGGCAGTCCTCCTTCACCAACAAGCAAGGTTCCTCTTCCAAGTGACCAAAGAAAACATCTTCCACATCACTACCTAATCCACAGGGCCCAATCAGGCATAGGGGGATGCCTACAGAGGTTTGCCCAGGTTTGGGAGCAATCAGTCTCAGACAAATGGGTCTTAAATACAGTAACCAAGGGTTATTCCTTGGAATTCAGATTTCTTCCCCACGATCACTTCCTGGAGGTCCCTATGAACTTGTCCTTGGAAAAACATCTATTGATTTTGGGAGCCATAGACCACCTGCTTCACATTGGAGCAATCGAGCCGGTGCCGCCTCAGAAAAGGTCTCAGGGTGTCTTTTTGGTGTTCTTTATTGTGCCCCAAAAGAATGGAGATTTTTGGGCCATCCTAGATCTCAAATGGATAAACAAAAAGCTAGTCACAAAGAAATTCTGAATGGAACCCCTGCGATCCATCCTGTTCTCCATCCAGAACGGGGACTTCATGGTCTCCATCGATTTATCGGAAGCTAACCTCCACTTTCTGATAGTCCAAACCCACCGGAAATTTCTCAGGTTCTCCTACAACGGGCACCACTTTCAGTACCGATCACTTCCATTTGGCCTAAAGTCATCACCTCATGTATTCATGAAGGTCCTGGTGGCCCTAGTGGCAGTCCTCAGACTAAGGGGGGGGTGGCCCTCTTTCCTTACCTGGATGATATTCTGATCAAGGCTTCATCCAGGGAAAAAACAAATGCAAGCCTAGCAGAGATGATGAGGGTCTTATCACCCCACGGTTTTGTGATCAACATAGAAAAGAGTATATTGGTCCCCAGGCAGGTTATAACTCACCTAAGGGTACAGATCAACACTCTCTCAGACAGGGTGAGGATCTCAGAGGAGAGAAAAATAAAAATTCTACAGTTACTCTACCGGGACATGCACAGGGACGGGGAGAAAATAATGTCACTTGCCCAACTTTGGGCATGTTAGTATCCTGTCAGGACACTGTCCAGTGGTCATGGTTTCATACTCGACTACTGCAGGACCTACTACTGCCACACCAGGAGGCCATTTGTCTCAGGAGCCCCATCAAGATAGCCATTCCAAACCATCTGAAACTCATGGTACAGTGGTGGTTAGCCCTTCATCGCTTTCAGGCGGGGCAGATTCTGAGGGAACCTCAGAGGCTGGTGGTGACAACGGATGCCAGTCTGTTTGGCTGGGGAACCCACATCAAAGGAAAGTGGACACAAGGGAGATGGTCCAGTCAGGAGACAATGCAGAGCATAAATTTACTGGAGCTGCGAGCAATAAGGCTAGCATTGGTACAGTTCAAGGAGCAACTACAGGGCACACGTGCTCATTCAAACAGACAATATGACGGCCAAAGCCTTTGTCAACAAACAGAGTGGGATGAAATCCAGGACCTTACAACGAGAGGCAGAGAACTTGCTACTCTGGGCAGAAGCATTCCTATTATCTTTGAAAGCAATATATGTGGTGGGGAGAGACAACATAGTGGCAGATCATCTGAGTTGGCAGACAATAGATCAGGCAGAGTGGTCCTTTCACCCGGAGATGTTCCATCAGATCTGCCATCGTTTCGGAGACCCAGAAGTGGACCTGTTCACAACAGACCTAAATCATCAGGTCCCACTATTCATGGCCAGGAGCAGGGAGCCCTCAGTAATAGCTATGGACGCTCTAAGCACAGAATGGCCAAGGGTCCTACTATATGCCTTTCCTCCCACACAGGTTCTGGCTCAATTCCTACAGAGACTCCAAGATCACAAAGCAGAGGTGATTGTAGTGGCACCTTTCTGGCCCAGGAGAGCCTGGTTCCAGGACATAAAGAAGCTGGTGATCTCAGACCCATGGAGGCTTCCACCTCGAGGGGATCTACTCAGCCAGGGGGTTGTATTTCATTCACACCCAGAAATGTTCAGCCTCATTGCCTAGAGGTTGAGCAGGAGCAGCTAGAGGCCTTGGGGTACCAACAGGCTGTCATAGATACAATGCTGGTGTCTAGGAAATAGTCCACTAGCAAAATGTATAATGCTATGTGGAAGACGTTCCAATCCTGGTGCAGTTCTAGGGATGTAGATCCTATGAGGGCCCCTCTTCCTGAGATTTTGGCTTTCCTGCAAGTGGGATTGGAGAAAGGGCTTAGCACTAATACTCTCAAGAGGCAAGTGGCAGCTATTTCAGCTGTTAGGGGGGCTTAGAAGGGTAAGGCAATTTCCCATCATCCCCACATCAGGCAGTTTCTAAATGGGGTGGCACTATCCAATCCCCTCCAGACACACCGTTTTCCCACTTGGAACTTAAATTTGGTCTTAAATGCCTTATGTCAAAAGCCATTTGAGCCTATGGCAATATGCGGGCTCAAAGAGCTGACCTTCAAAATGTTTTTTCTAGTGGGCATTACATCTGCTCGTAGAGTATTAGATATAGGTTTTGTCTATACACGAGAAACTGTGTGTTTTTCATCAGGATAAGGTAGTTTTGCATGCTGACCCTGCCTTTGTTCCCAAGGTAAATTCAGCCTTCCATCATTCTGAAGACATCATTCTCCCTTCCTTTTGCCCTAACCCACAGCATCCCAAAGAGAAACTTTGGCATTGCCTAGACAGGGCATTGAGCTTCTATTTAGGTAGAACTATAGAGTTTAGAACTACAGAGGCCCTTTTTGTTTCCTTTTATAAGACTTCTTTGGGGAAAGGCATATCAGCCTCAACTATCAGCAGATGGATGAGAGGGTGCATTTTCGAGGCCTACAAGGCCAGGGGGCTTCCCTCCCGCCACTGGAATCACAGCCCACTCTCTTAGGGGAGCAGCTACTTCAGCCGTGTATAGATAATTTCCTTCATTGGAGATGGTCAGTAGGGTGGCTACCTGGAATTCCGTACATACATTCACAAGGCATTGCAGGATAGATAAAATGGCCTTGGCAGAGGCAGCTTTCAGCAGGAAATCCTGCAATGCGTGGTTTAAAGCTGGAAGCCAAGCTGGCCCCACCCAGGGGTACTGCTTTTATACATCCCAGGAGTAAAGGACTGACTGACTTCTAGGACCACCGGAGAATTGAAGATTCTTTTCACTTACCGTGAAGTCTTCCTTCTCGGTGGTGCCAGAGTGCATCAGTCCTGCCCACCCGTTTTAAGGTGTTGTGTATCGTAGCCAGCTTCCACCTTGGATTTTGCGTGTTGGTGGGCTTTTGGTTCTATGGTTTAACCTTTAGTGAGATGGATTTACCAGGTGGACATTGGTAGGAGAGTACAAAACCATCTTGAGACAATCATGGCATAGCCCGGATTGGATGAGCTAGTTGTTTGTTGTTATGTTCAGTTCGTAGAGGGGCTAGAATCTGTTTGGGTAGTAAAGCCCCTCCAATATAGAATTGGAGTTTTCAGGGAGGCGAAGCCTGACGACTGCTGGGGATCCAGAAGGCAAGCCCCTCTCTCCAGGATCAAAGTTCTTCTGGCCCTGCTTCGGAGAGGAGAAGCTGTTACCCAGGAGTAAAGAACTGCCCACTCTGACCCCACCGAGAAGGAAGACTTCACAGTACGTGAAAAGCATCTTCCATTCCTGACTCCCCCTTCCCAACACCAATATTATACTTTTTATCCCTGGGGCTCCGTCCATGCTGGTCAAGCCCAGCACCACCCCTCCATTCTCAGAACCTTGTTGCTCTTTTAACCTGTTCCTTGCCTTGCCCCCTCCATCTGCATAGAGCTGCTACTTAGTCTTCTAGTGAAGTACTCCAACCTATCCTGGTGCATATGCTGCCTTTTGCCCAGTAAGTGGAGCCTCCTCTAGCCTCTGCTGCCACCTTTGTACCACATAAATATACTTCATAATTTCATTGTGAGAAGAACCAATATGATTAAAAACTAAGCACTGGTATGGAACTGCTTATCATATACATAACTTTTTGAAAAACAGTCAAAATTACCAATCAGTAAAATTATGATTAATGAAAGGAAGAAAGGGTGAGATTGATTAAACAAGCAGAAAGGGAATACAATATGACAGAGAAAGAAAGAGCCCATTTCAGAACACAAATACATTAACTTTGCATAAGTGTTTACACAGTGAATCAATTTAGCTGAAATCAAACTGCTGCCCTTTAAACTGAAATTTTCTGGAACTGATATATAGAAAACCATCATATTATCTCCTAAATATTTTAAACATCTGGGTTACATATTGCAATAAAGATACTTATCCACTAATTCTTAAATACATTTCCAAACCAGGTATGGGCTCTTCACACAGAGAAACAGGCTTCCACGTAACATATCCTTAGCGGGTTGGGAAGTCACACATGAACAAGTGCTGCTGGTACACTGTCGCATGCCTGCATCAGGGAATAAAACTGATTGCTTTGGGGGGAGTTGGTGCATGGTGCCAGATTCAGTACTGCACATTCTTTTTTTCCTGCCAAACACTGAGCAGTGAAGTTTCAGAGTTTTGGAGTTTTTTAGGGATGCTCATGTGAGATGCTGATTCTGAGTCACATTCCTGTGTTGAACAGTGTAATCCTAAACAGAGTTGCACCCTTTAGGTATTAGAAGAGTATACCTTGGCTTATGGTTGTATTTTAAGAGACTGATGATGTACCAGCAAATCACTGCTTCTTGCCTCTAAATTCATGGAGTGGCTTTGGGCAAGACACTATCCACTACATTGACCTAACTTACAAGTTGTAGCAAGAGTTAGTGGGCTCTGAACACTCTGAAGTATGATATAGTTTTAAATGCCATTGTCTACTGTAGGAGGGAACAAGCTTTTTAAAAAATACCCACACCAGCTCATACTCTCTACCAAGAATCCTCACAGCTTATATATGTTGTAATTGTGGTTCTTTACTGTCTATTACACTATAATGTGAATATATTAGAGGGAAGTAAGCAGAACAGTTTCAACAAAGAATTAAGGAAAGTGACATAACTATAAGAAAATATTTCTTAAATAAAAAACGGAGGAAAAATCGATGCAGTGAAAATGATTAAGGAGTCCACACACAGAATCAGAAAGTGCTTTTGAAAATGCTGAAGGGCACAATTGCATACTGATGCATACTAATGGCCTCTGTGTAGACTCAGCAAAAATTTGTAACATCACAAAAGCATGAAACACTGGTTTTTTTGTTGGACAGAAAACACAATCTATTGAGCTACCTTACACACCACAGGTAAAGCTTACACACAAAATTCAAATATTTATCTTGCTACCTATGCTATAGTTTTCTGTGACACTAACGGAAAGCCTTTGAAACTTCATCCTTTTTCTTTTCCCCGTTGTCTCAAAAATTGTGCCTAATAAGCTGCAGCAAAATAGTTTCCAACCCAAAGCTTATGCATAGTAATAGTGACCTCCAGTGGCAACAACTAGGAAATGAAGCATTTTCTCCTAGCATATTGTCATGAAATGAGGAGAATAACAAATTACAAAGGAACAAGCACACTTTTTGCACATAAGAACTTATTACTTGAATAAAACTTCATTGATCTTAAAGGTGCCACTGGACTCAAACTTTGTTCAGCTGCTTCAGACCAACATGACTTAACCAGCTGAATTTAAATTCCAAGGGCTGTGGCAGCAAAAACTATAAAGACATACAGCACTTCAAAGGCTGTCATTTTTATTACATAATAAGTTTTCATGGGCCAGATAATGTTCAAAGTGAGCCAAACAGGAATTCATTTGACTCAGCAAACAGCCCATTAAAGAAAAAACAATGGAAATCTTGTGGCACCTTAAAGAGTAGCAAACATGCAAAGCAATTATATGCATGTTTATTCAGAAGTTAGTCCCACAGTGTTGAGTTCAAATTACTTCCAAGTATGGGTGCAAAAAATGTGCAACCCTATTGCAATATAAGGTTTCCTGAGCCAGAGACTTATATAAGAACTTTTATAAGAACAGATTAAAACAAGATTCAATCAAAAGAGTAACTGATCCATTCTGAGTGGGTGGGGAGTTCTTCCAATTGCTGATGAATCGGCTATATGCAAAATAAGCTTAAATCTGCAGGAATGGAGAATTATTTTGCAGTGAGCTCTCTACTCCCGGTCCTGATGAATTCTAGCCCGATATTGTCAAGCTGGTCTCTTTCTGAAATATTTTTGCTGAATCTGAATGTCCAAGGAGTTTGAAATCCTGCCTCTCAAAAAATCTAGTGGATTCTGAGTACTTCTGAATATGATATTCCTTATTGCTGAATATGATTTTGCTTATTTTAGGAAAAGACCAGTATGGTCTACATCAGGGGTGGGGAACCTTTTTTCTGCCAAGAGCCATATGGATATTTATAACATCATTCGTGGGCCATACAAAATTATCAACTTTAAAAATAGTGCTCCACCTAGGGAGAATGATTCAGGTCAGCAAAATTAATGCAAATAATTGTTTTGCTGTTTGAAGTCATGTGGGAAGAGCCTAATCTGGCACACACACAGCCCGCCGCTCTAGGCAAATGCATAGGTCCAGGGCTTTTTTATAGAAAAAGCCCAGCAGGAACTCAGTAGCATATTAGGTCACACACTCATTAGCATATTAGGCCACACCATCTGAGATAATCAAGTGCAAACTGAACTGTGACAGTAACTTTTCCAGGCCCTGCAGCAATTCTGGCCAGCCAGCCAGGCCCCAGGGAGGCTGCCGCACAGTTCATCTGGGCCCTGTGATCTCTGCCTGCCCCTGGGGAGTCTGCTATACAGTGCGGCTGGGTCTCACAATTTTTGCTGGCCAACTAGGCCCCAGGGAGGCTGCCCAATGGCTCGTTTCAGCCCAGCAATCCCTGAGGGCCACACCAAGTGACCTCGAGGGCCGCATATGGCCCTCAGGACAGAGGTTCCCCACCCCTGGTCTACATAAATGGAAAAAAATATTGATGGGTATGTTGGCATATATCTTGTCAGAGGATATGCTGGTAATTAAGCCTTTGCTAATATGGCTGATGCTGCTGATTCTTGTGCAAGTTGATGTAACACTGATTTGGTTCCCACAGATTATCATCAACATCCCTCTAGAATTTCAGCTGGGTAGCCATGTTGGTCTGGTAGCACCTTTAAGACCAACAAAGTTTTATTACAAATATATGCTTTTATGTGCATGCACACTTCATTAGACAATGAAATGGGGTACAGTGAGCAGAGTTACACATAACTAGTGGGCAGTGATTAAGCATGCAAAATAGTACCAAGTCTGAAAGGTATCACTAAAGGCCTTTGAGGGAGAAATCCTGACTAGGGGCCTAGAAGTCCTGATGTTTAAATGGGAAGGGAAGCTGCAGGCCTGCCTTTGCCGCCTCTCCACCTTGTGGGGAGACGGCAAAGGCAGGCGATCTGCTGTCCCATCTCCATTTAAAAATCCCACTGGCCAGCAAAATCTTTAAATGGGGAGGAGCCACGGGGCTGCTTTTGCCACCTCTTTGCATGATGGAGAGGTGGCAAAAGTGGCCAATCTGGTGCGTTGGGCGTACGGTACACCAGCCAGATTGCCAACCCCTCTCCAACATCCCACGTCAGGCCGGCAGATTCAATGCCATCGATCCTTGGAGCCAGGAGAGCCCGAAAGGTGTAATCCTCCCGTATCCGGACAAGTGCGGATGTCTGCCCAAGGGATTCCAGTGCTCCTGGGGAGGGGAAGATATGACGGTGGAAATAGACAGATACACAAGAGAAGGAGACAGAGACAAAACGGTGCTCGGCCACCTTCTAGTCTACTTCCCATCCCAACGGTGGTAGGTAGTGGGACCAAGAGGAAATGCCCATCTCCGTCACTGGTGTTATGCAACGCCAGGGCTATCAACAACAAGACATCGACCCTCAGGGAGTTTCTACTCCAACAGGATGTGGACCTGGCTTGCGTGACCGAGACCTGGGTGCAGGACGGAGAGACAGTAGCTCTCTCCCAGATGACCCCCCCCAGGCTACTCGGTCTTTCACCAGTCACGGAATAACGGGCGGGGGGAGGGGTAGCGTTGTTCATACGGGAGGATTACACCTTTCGGGCTCTCCCGGCTCCAAGGATCGATGGCATTGAATGTGCCGGCCTGACTTGGGATGTTGGAGAGGGGTTGGCGATCTGGCTGGTGTACCGTACGCCCAACGCACCAGCCAGCGCCTTACCATCACTATTGGAGGCAGTGGCGGGCTGGGCATTGGAGTTCCCGGGGCTTATGGTCCTGGGTGATTTCAATGTCCATGCCGATGACACGGCCTCCACTCAGGCGATGGACCTAGTGTCTTCCATGGCGACACTGGGGCTCTCTCAATTTGTCACAACTCCCATGCATCAGGCCGGGCACACATTAGACCTGATCTTTGCATCCGGGATTTTGGTGAACGATATCGCGGCTGAAGCGGTTCCATGGTCGGACCACCTAGCCCTTAAGGCCCGTATGGAGACGTTGCCCCAACCCTGTATGGGCGGAGAGCCTATTTTGGCTCGCCCCCGGGGCTTGATGGACCCGGAACGGTTCCAAACAGCCCTGAGGGATCCCTGGCCCACTGGCAATTCTCTCGATGACCTGGTGGAAGTCTGGCAGGGCCAGCTATCCAGGGCTATCGATGAAATTGCACTTCGGCGCCCTCTGCGCCCTCGCAAGAGGCTGGCACCATGGTATACCTTGGAGTTACGCCAGCTGAAGCAAGGGCTCAGACGACTAGAGAGACGGTGGAGGCATACTCGGGACGAAGCGACGAGAACATCCTATAGAACGCTTATGAGGTCTTATGAGATTGCAGTCAAGGCTGCAAAGAAAGAATACTTCGCAGCCAAGATTGCATCTGCAAAATCGCGCCCAGCACAATTGTTTAGAGTAATTGGAGATCTTATAACATTGCCACAAGGCAAACCAAATATTAGGGAATTAGAAATAGGCTGTGAGGCATTTGCGAAATATTTTGCAGATAAAATCTCATCGCTCCGCCAAGACCTGCCTATCACATTAGACACAGTAAGTGAAACTGAGGCTCCGCGCCTGTCTTCAGATTTAGTACTGGACCACTTCGACCCACTCAGCCTGGAGGAAGTTGATGGAATTCTCTCTGCTGCTTGCCCAACAACATGTGATTTGGACCCTTGCCCCTCTTGGCTGATTAAATCCTGCCAGAGGGAGCTTAGATGTCCTCTACGGGACATCATAAATAGATCCCTCCTAGAGGGGCATTTTCCAACGACTCTGAAAGAGGCCTTGGTCCGCCCCCTCTTGAAAAAACCTACAGCAGACCCGGCCGAATTGGCAAACTACCGACCGGTGTCCAATTTACCATTTTTAGGTAAAACTATCGAGAGGGCAGTGGCGTTACAGCTACAGAGATTTCTAGATGACGCTTCTGTCTTAGACCTGTGCCAGTCTGGCTTCCGACCAGGCCATGGGACGGAGACGGTCCTGGTCGCCTTGGTGGACAACCTCCAGCGGCAACTGGATCGAGGCGGTGCGGCAATACTGATGTTATTAGATCTGTCGGCTGCATTTGATACAGTCGACCATAGGTTGCTGATCCACCGCCTCGCCGACATAGGGGTTGAGGGGCTAGCCTTACAATGGGTTTCCTCCTTCCTCATGGGTCGGGGACAGAGGGTGGCGATTGGGGGTGAGCGATCCCAGAGGCGCACACTAGACTGCGGGGTGCCCCAGGGAGCAGTTCTCTCCCCGATGTTATTCAACATCTATATGCGCCCCCTCGCCCAGATTGCCCGGAGATTTGGGCTGGGTTGCCATCAATACGCAGATGACACCCAGCTCTATCTACTAATGGACGGCCGGCCCGCCTCCGCCCCGGGGAACCTGGACCGGGCTTTGCGGGCTGTTGCAACGTGGCTTAGACTGAATGGGCTGAAGTTAAATCCAGCGAAGACAGAGGTTCTCCATGTGGGTCGTGGCACTCTGGGGAAGGAAATATCTCTCCCGGCCTTTGACGAGGCGCTGCTGAAGACGGCGCAGCGGGTAGAGAGCCTGGGCGTCTTACTGGAGCCTTCATTATCAATGGAGGCCCAGATAACAGCCACTGCCAAATCAGCATTCTTCCACCTGAGGCGGGCGAGGCAGCTGGCCCCTTTCCTAGAGCGTCAGGACCTAGCAATGGTGATCCACGTGATGGTCACCTCAAGACTGGACTACTGTAACGCTCTCTACATGGAGCTGCCTCTGTACCGGACCCGGGAGCTGCAGCTAGTGCAGAACGCGGCGGCCAGGCTGTTACTTGGTCTCCCAAGATGGGAGCATATACGGCCGGGGCTGCGCGGACTGCACTGGCTGCCAATCGTATACCGGATCCAGTACAAAGTGCTGGTCATAACCTTTAAAGCCCTATATGGCCAAGGACCGACCTACCTGAGGGACCGTCTCTCCTCATATGAGCCCCAGAGAGCACTGAGGTCAGTGGGGAAAAGCAGACTGAATATCCCTGGGCCAAAAGAAGTTAAACTTCAAAGCACCCACACTCGGGCCTTTTCCGTTGCGGCCCCACAACTCTGGAACCAACTCCCAGAGGAGGTGCGGGCCCTGCGGAACTTAGACCAGTTCCGCAGGGCCTGCAAGACCGCCCTCTTCAAACAGGCGTTCACCAATAACTGAATTAATGTTTACCGCCAGATTAATAACGTTTACCGCCAGTGTTGATTTAGGAATGTTTTAATTAATTATTGATTATTGACTGATTTTAATGTGAATTTTAATGTGAATTTAATGTTTTTATTACTGTATTGTTTACTTGAAATGCTGTTAGCCGCCCTGAGCCTGCTTCGGCGGGGGAGGGCGGGATATAAATAAAATTTTACATTACATTACATCTTCCCCACCACCACCATCACCCACCCCAGGGGGTGCCCAATTCAGCACCCCCTTGGCAGCACCCAGGGTTAATGCCCCCTCTGCCCCTCCTAGATTCGGCCCGGTTTGGCACTCTCACATCCCCCCACCGCCCTTCTTATTCTTCCATATCCCTGCTACCCAGGGGTTTGTGGGAAAAACAATCTGTCTACCATCTTAATATTGTATTGATCTGTTGTGCAACTACTTTAATTGTTATCAAAGATTTCAGGTTTTCACGGCGGGTAACATCATTAGGGTTTGTAGAATCTTTCGGGATCAAGTGCCGTGTTCTACTGGAGAAAGTTTTCCTTCCAGACGTTTCGTTCTCAGCTGCGGAGAACATCCTCAGTGGCGTTGCAGCCGGAGCAGGCACTCAGACCTTCTTGGCTGCTGTGCATTGAGTGGGGCCAGGGCTGCTGGAGAGCTGCTATTTTAGGCTGGAGGGGGTGTGATGAAAGGGCAATTGGTTTGTGGATGAGCCTATTGTTTGGTGGGGCTTCCTGGAAGGGTAGTGATAAGGAAACTGGCTGTTGAATGTGACCATTGTTCTGTGTTAATTGCTGGGAAGGTTGGAAGGGGTTTGAAGATAAGGAAGATGGTTGTTGACTGTGCTGATTGTTCTGTGGAATTTCTGTGGAATTTGCTGGTTGTTCTGAGACTTTCTGCAATTTATAGTCTGTAGGGTGTTTTGCAGAGCTGGGTACCAAGATTGGTGGATGAAAATGCCTTCTTCCTTTCTGTTAAAATTGTGCTGGTGTTTGTAAATCTCAATAGCTTCTCTGTTCAGGCGGGTATGATAATGTGAGACTGTAGAAAGGACTTCACTTCTTTCAAAGTGGATGACGTGGTCTCCTTCTTGAAGTGCATGTTCAGCTACAGCTGATTTTTCTGGCTGAAACAAGCGACAGTGTCTCTTGTATTCGGTGAGACGGGTGTTGATACTGCATTGGGTAGTGCCAATGTAGACTGCATCACAGGAGCAGGGTATTTTGTAGACTCCAGGGGTTGAAAGTGGATCTCTCATATCTTTGGCCGAGCGCAGCATGTGGCGGATCTGTTGTGTGGGCTTGAAGACTGTGTTTATGGCGTTTGAGAATTTTGTCAATGCGGTCGGTGACAGATTTTATGTAGGGCAGGAAGGCTGTACCCACATTTGTGTGTGGCTTGGGATTTGGTGTGGATGGTCTCCTGGGATGGAGGGCTCTTCTTATTTCTTCTGTAATGTGTCATGGGAGGTTGCGAATACTGGCTTCAATGTTAGCTTCAATGACGTTCTCATTACCAGGAAAGACGATGGAAAACTCGGCCACACTGTATTCAGGAAACCCACACACACCGATCGCTATCTAAATAAGAATTCCAATCATCATCCTCGCCAAAAACATACAGTTGTAAAAACCCTCATTCACCGTGCATCACGCATCTGTGAACCAAGCCAACTCCAACAGGAACTACTCCACCTCAAACAGTCACTGCAGGCCAATGGATACTCCCAACAAGAAATTAGAAGAGCCCTCCATCCCAGGAGACCATCCACACCAAATCCCAAGCCACACACAAATGTGGGTACAGCCTTCCTGCCCTACATAAAATCTGTCACCGACCGCATTGGCAAAATTCTCAAACGCCATAATGTTGACACAGTCTTCAAGCCCACACAACAGATCCGCCACATGCGCTCGGCCAAAGATATGAGAGATCCACTTTCAACCCCTGGAGTCTACAAAATACCCTGCTCCTGTGGTGCAGTCTACATTGGCACTACCCAATGCAGTATCAACACCCGTCTCACCGAACACAAGAGACACTGTCGCTTGTTTCAGCCAGAAAAATCAGCTGTAGCTGAACATGCACTTCAAGAAGGAGACCACGTCATCCACTTTGAAAGAACTGAAGTCCTTTCTACGGTCTCACATTATCATACCCGCCTGAACAGAGAAGCTATTGAGATTTACAAACACCAACACAATTTTAACAGAAAGGAAGAAGGCATTTTCATCCACCAATCTTGGTACCCAGCTCTGCAAAACACCCTACAGACTATAAATTGCAGAAAGTCTCAGAACAACCAGCAAATTCCACAGAAATTCCACAGAACAATCAGCACAGTCAACAACCATCTTCCTTATCTTCAAACCCCTTCCAACCTTCCCAGCAATTAACACAGAACAATGGTCACATTCAACAGCCAGTTTCCTTATCACTACGCTTCCAGGAAGCCCCACCAAACAATGGGCACATCCACAAACCAATTGCCCTTTCATCACACCCCCTCCAGCCTACAAATAGCAGCTCTCCAGCAGCCCTGGCCCCACTCAATGCACAGCTGCCAAGAAGGTCTGAGCGCCTGCTCCGGCTGCAACGCCACTGAGGATGTTCTCCGCAGCTGAGAACGAAACGTCTGGAAGGAAAACTTTCTCCAGTAGAACACGGCACTTGATCCCGAAAGATTCTACAAACCCTAATATTTTAATTGTTGTTTTAATTTTTTATTGTTTATGCCTCCCTGAGCCCTATTTTTTTAAGGAAAGGGTGGTCAATAAATTGAACAAAATCAATAATAAAATAATTTTGAAGGTGGCACTAAGCTCTGTCCCTTCCATTGATTGGCTATATGCAAAGCTTTTACACAGAGGTTTCATCTGCAGTCAGCACAGCATTTGCCTTTTAAGCTGGAGCAAAAAAGGTTTTTCTTTGCTCCAACTTAAAATGAAAAGCCCAGGAGCCCCATGAGTCATTCTCAGAAACAGCACAGCATTGTGTGGAAGCTGTCCAATAAATTGGGGCCATACTGTGTTCTATCTGGAAGGATATCCTCCATTTGGAAGCAGCACAAGAGTAAACAGTAGAATAAAGAAATGAAAATACAGTTTTAAATAGAATGCTAGATATTTGGGGTTTGCGAGCAAGTTGTCACCAATATACTGATGACACCCAGATAAATATTTCTGTGAAAAAGTCAGCTGCCAAGAACCAGTGTCAGAATACTGTGATCAAGAGACTGAGGGAGAAATCAGATAAGACAGAAGTAATTCTGGCAGGAAGGGCCCCTGCTT
The DNA here is from genome assembly GCF_032191835.1 of Heteronotia binoei. NCBI lineage: Eukaryota > Metazoa > Chordata > Lepidosauria > Squamata > Gekkonidae > Heteronotia > Heteronotia binoei. The sequence goes on along the minus strand of NC_083225.1, from coordinate 76,620,583 downwards.
TAAATTTATTTATATTTATTTATTTATGTATATTTTATACATTAAATTCCAATCCCTGTGTTCACAGGACAATAAGTAAAATACAATAGAAACATTATTGAATTATAATAAAATCATTCAGTTAAATCTTAAAAATAATTCCTAGATGGCATCCATGATTCAAATTTTAAAAAAGAGGGGAGTGCCAGCCATTATAGAAGATGTGATTCTTGTTCTTACTATTGATGGTGTGCAGCTGTCACTGAAAGACTCAAGAACTCCAACCTTCTGTTGCAGAAAGTGATGTCTGTGATTAAGAAAAATGCTGTTTTCCAGATGTGTTAATTCAGGAGTGTCAAACATGCAGTTCAGGGGCCGAATCAGGCCTCCAGAGGGCTCCTATCAGGCCCCCAAGCAACTGGCTGCAATTTGCTTCCTTCTCCCTCTCTCTTACTCCCTTCTGCATCGCAGCTTGCTTTGTAAGGCTTGCTCAACTGCACAGGAGCTACAGAACAAAACCTCTATTTTCTACATTGGCCGAGGCTCCTCCCTTGGGGAGGAATAGCTTGCTTTGCCAGGCTCTCTCAATCGAACAGCAGAGCTACTGAGCTAAGTCTCTCTTCCTTCTATTGACACCGCCTCTCTCATGGCATTTTTGGGGGCTCTGCAGGTAAGTGTGCTGGTGGCTCAGTCCAAACGGGATGTTTCAGGGAGGGCCTTGATGGTCCAAGACATTCGTCTGGCCAGCGGATCTGTATATGTTACAGTTCATCGTTCCAAGACCGATCAACTGCAACAGGGGGATACTATTAGTTTGGGTTCTTGTTCTGATGTCGAGCTCTGTCCCGTAGTGGCTTTAACGCGCTACATGGTTGCTCATGGTTTTGGGTGCCAGCCTGTTGTTCTGTCACGGGGACTGCAGTCCCCTGATGAAGCATCAGTTTTGGACAGTGATGTGCAAGGCCCTTGCTATGCTTGGCCTGTCGGGAGTTAAGTTCAGCACCCATTCCTTCTGTATAGAAGCAGCATCTACTGCTACTGCCCGAGGGTACTCCCCACCTTCCATTCAGAAGCTTGGTAGGTGGCGTTCCTCAGCCTATAAGGGCTATGTTCGTCCTCTTGCACTGCAGTAACTGCAGCACATTATTAGGGGCTATGTTATTCATTGTTTCTTCTTTCTCAGGGGCTGTGGTCCGTGGAGACGACGTGTCCTCATATGTGGACACAGCTTTGTGTTTTGGGCTGCCCATCGGGCCAGGAGGACTTTGACCGGGTCACAGCTGGGGCTCAGCAAGTGGGCCACCATTGAATGGCGTGGACAGTGGGGTCTCCATTGGTCAGGCCTGTTGCCCCTATTGTTCGAAGATGTTCATGTTTTGCCGCCACATGTTATGGTGATACATTTGGGTGGTAATGATTTAGGCCTGCTCAAGGGAAAAGCACTGGTGTTGCAGGCCAAAGATGACTTTAGAGTCATCAAGCTGCATTGGCCGCAGACTTTGATCATGTGGTCGGCCATGATCCCACGTCAGGTATGGCATTGTGCATGGGACACATGGGCGATTGAGAGAGCTCGCTGCAAAGCCAATTTAAAACTTTAAAAAGCCCTCGAGGGGAGTTTGGGCCACTTTCTTCCTCACCCTGGGATCAGGGCTAATTGCACGTATTTATACAGGAATGATGGCGTCCATCTTTCGGATAAGGGTAATGACATCTTTTTGGAGGATTTGAAACTGGGGCTTAAGGAAGTGTTGGGCATTTAATGGGCGCAGCTGCCTAAGCAGAGGCTTGACATCATGGTGACTGGGTTTTTGCCTAAACTTCCTCTTGATTGAACAATTTTATTTGGTAATACATGGTAATTATATCCAATATAATAAAATATTAATAAACACTTACTACTTTCCCCATATATTACTCTTTCCCTCCCTTCCCTCCCTGCAAATCTTGTCTTCCACCGGTGCCAATTACTTAAAATTCTAATATCAAAAGGTATCTTTAACTTTAAAAGAAACTTAATTTAAAATTATATATATATATATATATATATATATATATATATATATATATATATATATATATATATATATATATATATATATATATATATATTTGCAGAAAAATAAAAAACACATTTCTTATAATTTATAAAGTCCCACCCAGTTATTATAGTTCATCTTTCTTCTTCTAAAAACCTAATTGGTATTCTCAAAAATCACCCGATGTCCTTTTACTTTCCATTCTTTTTCTATATATCTTCTGAATTTATCCCAATCCCTTTTAAATCCCTCTAAATCATAGTCTTTCAAGATTCTTGTTTATCCATTTCACTCCATGACATAACTTTTACAATCCAGTCCCATTTTTCTGGTATTTTATCTTGCTTCCATAACTGCGCATATAATGTCCTAGCAGCTGAAAGCAAGTACCAGATTACAGTTCTATTGTCTTTTGGAAATTTCTCCATTTGTAATCCCAATAGGAAAATCTCTGGAGTTCTCTTAAATTCATATCCCAAGATTCTAAAAATTTCTTGTTGAATCATCTGCCAAAACTGTTTTGCTCTTTCACAAGTCCACCGCATATGGTAAAAAGAACCTTCATGCTTTTTACATTTCCAACATCTATCTGGCATCTTATTATTCATTTTTGCTAACTTTTTAGGAGTCGTATACCACTTATACATCATTTTATAACAGTTTTCTTTGATATTATAACATGTCAAAATTTTCATAGAGTTTTTCCACAAGTATTCCCATGTTTCCATCTGTAGTTCTTTATTTACATTAATTGCCCATTTTATCATTTGAGATTTTACTACTTCATCTTCAGTAGACCATTTCAGTAATAGTTTATATAGTTTTGAAATCAACTTATCATTATCTCCAAGCAGAACATTTTCTAATTCAGTTTGCTCTTTCCTTATTCCTTTATTTTTAATATTGTTTTCCACCAAGCTCTTTATTTGTTGCATTTGAAACCAGTCATACTTATTATTCAATTCTTCAGCTGTTTTCAACTCTATCTTGCCACCTTGTATTTTTAATAGTTGATTATATGACAACCATATCATGTTGATTATATGACAACCATCTTCACAGTGGAGGACGGTAAACAGTGGGGTGCCGCAGGGCTCAGTACTGGGTCCCATGCTCTTTAACTTGTTCATAAATGATTTAGAGTTGAGAGGGAGCAGTGAAGTGGCCAAGTTTGCGGATGACACAAAATTGTTCAGGGTGGTGAGAACCAGAGAGGATTGTGAGGAACTCCAAAGGGATCTGTTGAGGCTGGGTGAGTGGGCGTCAACGTGTCAGATGCGGTTCAATGTGGCCAAGTGCAAAGTAATGCACATTGGGGCCAAGAATCCCAGCTACAAATACAAGTTGATGGGGTGTGAACTGGCAGTGACTGACCATGAGAAAGATCTTGGGGTCGTGGTAGATAATTCACTGAAAATGTCAAGACAGTGTGCGTTTGCAATAAAAAAGGCCAACGCCATGCTGGGAATTATTAGGAAGGGAATTGAAAACAAATCAGCCAGTATCATAATGCCCCTGTATAAATCGATGGTGCAGTCTCATTTGGAGTACTGTGTGCAGTTCTGGTCGCCGCACCTCAAAAAGGATATTATAGCATTGGAGAAAGTCCAGAAAAGGGCAACTAGAATGATTAAAGGGCTGGAACACTTTCCCTATGAAGAAAGGTTGAAACGCTTAGGGCTCTTTAGCTTGGAAAAACGTCGACTGCGGGGTGACATGATAGAGGTTTACAAGATAATGCATGGGATGGAGAAAGTAGAGCAAGAAATACTTTTCTCCCTTTCTCACAAAACAAGAACTCGTGGGCATTCGATGAAATTGCTGAGCATAAAGGTTAAAACGGATAAAAGGAAGTACTTCTTCACCCAAAGGGTGATTAACATGTGGAATTCACTGCCACAGGAGGTGGTGGCGGTCACAAGCATAGCCACCTTCAAGAGGAGGTTAGATAAAAATATGGAGCAGAGGTCCATCAGTGGCTATTAGCCACAGTGTGTGTGTGTGTGTGTGTATTTGGCCACTGTGTGACACAGAATGTTGGACTGGATGGGCCATTGGCCTGATCTAACATGGCTTCTCTTATGTTCTTATGTTAACCATCTTGCTTCACCGTCTCCACCGATATTCTGCTGGCACTATCCGCAACAGTTTCCATATTTTCTATATTTTATCCACGTATTCAACAGATTACTTCTTATATAGTGATGAGAGAAAAAACCATCCATCTTTTTCTTCCCATAGTACATATAAGCGTGCCAACTAAATATATTTCCATGACCTTCCAGTGCTAAAAGTTTTCTGTTCAACAACGTCACCCACTCTTTTATTCATACTAGACATACTGCTTCGTGGTATAACTTTAGATCTGGTAATTTGCATCTGTTCTTTTGCATCTGTTAAAATTTTCATTTTAATTCTTGGTTTCTTCCCCGCCCATACAAACTCTGAAATTTTTCTTTGCCATTTTGCCATTTGTTTACTGTCTTTCACTATTCAAATTGTTTGAAACAAATACATAATTCTTGGTAAAATATTCATTTTTATTGCAGCTATTCTTCCAAGCAATGACAAGTTAAGTTTATTCCATTTTACCATATCTTCATTCATTTTATGCCATAGCTTTTCATAGTTGTTTTTATATAAATCAATATTTTTCATTGTAATCTCCACACCCAGATATTTTACTTTAGAGGTAACTTCACATCCCGTCAGCTTCTGCAATTCTTTTTGTTTACTCACTTGCATGTTTTTGCATAAAATTTTTGAATTCTCTTTATTGATGTAAAATCCTGCCATTTCTCCATATTGTTGTATCTTACCTAGTAATAATGGCATTACTTGTATAGGATTTTTCATTTATAAACATTACGTCATCTGCAAATGCTCTGCACGAAGCTGGCCCCATGGTACACCCTGGGGTTGCGCCGGCTGAAACAAGGGCTTAGACGACTAGAGAGGCAGTGGAGGCATACTCGGGACGAAGCAACGAGAACATCCTATAGAACGTTTATGAAGTCTTATGAGATGGCAGTCAAGGCTGCAAAGAAAGAATACTTTGCTACCAAGATTGCATCTGCAAACTCGCGCCCAGCACAATTATTTAGAATAATTGGGGATCTTATAACGTTGCCTCAAGGCAAACCAAATGTTAGAGAATTGGAAATAGGCTGTGAGGCATTTGCGAGATATTTTGCAGATAAAATCTCGTTGCTCCGCCAAGACCTGCCTACCACCTTGGATACAGTGAGTGAAATTGAGGCTCCGTGCCTGTCTTCAGGTTTAGTGCTGGACCACTTCGACCCGCTCAGCCTGGAGGAAGTCGACAGAATCCTCTCCGCTGCTCGCCCGACAACATGCGATCTGGACCCCTGCCCCTCTTGGCTGATTAAATCCTGCCAGGGGGAGCTTCGATGTCCTTTACGGGACATCATAAATAGGTCCCTCTTAGAGGGGCAATTTCCAACACCCCTAAAAGAGGCCTTGGTCCGCCCTCTCTTGAAAAAAGCTACAGCAGACCCGGCCGAATTGGCGAACTATCGACCGGTGTCTAATTTACCGTTTTTAGGTAAAATTATTGAGAGGGCTGTGGCGCAGCAGCTTCAGAGGTTTCTGGATGACGCTTCTGTCCTGGACCCATGTCAGTCAGGCTTCCGGCCGGGCCATGGGACGGAGACGGTGCTGGTCGCCTTAGTGGATGACCTCCAACGGCAACTGGATCGAGGCGGCGTTGCAGTGCTGATGCTGTTAGATCTGTCGGCTGCATTTGATACAGTCGACCATCGGCTACTGACGCGCCGCCTCGCCGACATTGGGGTTGAGGGGTCGGCCCTGCAATGGCTTTCCTCCTTTCTCCTAGGTCGGGGACAGAGGGTGGCTATTGGGGGAGAACGATCCCGGAGGCGCACACTGGATTGTGGGGTGCCTCAGGGAGCAGTTCTCTCCCCGATGTTGTTCAACATCTATATGCGCCCCCTCGCCCAGATTGCCCGGCGGTTTGGGCTGGGTTGCCATCAATATGCAGACGACACCCAGCTCTATCTGCTAATGGACGGCTGGCCCAACTCCGCACCAGGGAATCTCGACCGGGCTTTACAGGCTGTCGCGACATGGCTCAGGCTGAGCGGGCTGAAACTGAACCCAGCGAAGACAGAGGTCCTGTGCGTGGGCCGCGGCGCCCTGGGAAGGGAAATAGCTCTCCCGGCCTTCGACGGTGCGCTATTGAAAGCAGCGCGCCAGGTAAAGAGCCTAGGTGTTTTACTGGAGCCTTCACTATCAATGGAGGCCCAGATAGCAGCCACTGCCAAGTCAGCATTCTTCCATCTGAAGCGGGCAAGGCAGTTGGCCCCTTTCCTCGAGCGCCGGGACCTCGCAACGGTGATCCACGCAACGGTCACCTCAAGACTAGACTACTGTAATGCCCTCTACTTGGGGCTACCTCTGTGCCGGACTCGGAAGCTGCAGCTAGTGCAGAACGCGGCGGCCAGGCTGTTGTTGGGACTTCCAAAACGGGAGCATATACAGCCGGGGCTACGTGAACTGCACTGGCTGCCGATTATATACCGAGTCCAGTACAAAGTGTTGGTCGTTACCTTTAAAGCCTTATATGGCCGAGGACCCACCTACCTGAGGGACCGTCTTTCCCCATACGAACCCCAGAGAGCACTGAGGTCAGTCGGGAAAAATCTGATGACCATCCCCGGGCCGAAGGAGATTAAACATCAGAGCACCAGAGTACGGGCATTCTCGAGTGCGGCTCCTACTCTGTGGAACCGACTCCCCGAGGAGGTGCGGGCCCTGCGGAACCTTGAGCAGTTCCGCAGGGCCTGCAAGACCGTCCTTTTTAAACTGGCACATCCGGACTGTTAGGAAGATCAAGAATTAAGGAGCCGCCAATGCGGTCGGAAGATTCACACCGCAGAATAATTATATCATTGAACTGGTTTTTAATGTTAGTAGTTTCATTGTTGATGTTTTATATTGTTGGATTTAAATGTTTTTATAATATCACTGTATGTTTTGTAATATGCTGTTAGCCGCCCTGAGCCCGCTAAGGTGGGGAGGGCGGGATAGAAATAAAATTTATTATTATTATTATTATTATTTATAAGTAAAGCCTTTTAATTTCAAACCTTCTATTTGTTTATCTTATTAAATTTGCATCAACAAAACTTCAAGAGTCATTATAAACAACAATGGAGAAAGAGGGCACCTTGTCTTGTTCCCTTACTAATTATCATATCCTCTGTAAGATCCGCATTTATGCAACGTTTTGCATACTGTTCAGTATATATTGCTTTCACCATTCTTATAAAGCTTTCCCCCAATTCCATTTTTTCAATCACTGCAAACATAAAGTCCCAGTTTAAATTATCAAAAGCTTTCTCTGCGTCCACAAAAAATAAAGCGACTTCTTTTTCTGGATGTCTTTCATAATATTCTACAATATTTACAACAGTCCTTAAATTGTCCCTAATTTGTCTTTTGGGAAGAAATCCCGCTTGTTCCTCCTTAATAAAGTTAATCAAGTATTGTTTAAGTCGTTCTGCTAAGATTCTTGTATATATTTTATAGTCATTACTTACAATGAGATTGGTCTATAGTTTTTTACATTCATGACATCTCTGTCATCTTTTGGAATCAACGAAATTACTGCTTCCTTCCATGTATTTGGTATTTTCCCCTGCAGTCTTATAATATTCATCAGTTTTTGAAGCTTCGGTGTTAACTCCTCTTTAAGGGTTTTAAAAAATTTTGCTGTATATCCATCTGGACCAGGTGCTTTTCCCATTTTCATTGAATTAATTGCCGCTTCAATTTCTATTTTTGCAATTGGTTCATTCAAAACTTTTTCCATATTTTTTGTTAAGGGAGCTATTTTAATCTTTTGTAAATGCTCTTCCATCATTTCTTTCTTTATCTTAAAGCCTTTAAACAATTTGGCATAGTATTTAAAAAATTCTCTTTTGATTCCTTCTTGATCCACAATCTCTTTACCACCAACTACTATTTTACTAATAATTTTGTTTTCTCTCTTTTTTTCATTTGCCAAGCCAACTATTTTCCAGGTTTATTTGTTCCTTCAAAAGATTTCTGCTGCAATCTTTTCAGATTCCATTCCAGTTCTTTATTTAACAAATGTCTCATTTGTGTTTGAAGTATTGTAACTTCCCTCATAATTTTCTTTTTCCTAGGTCTCTTCCTCAGCTCCCCCTCTTTTTTCTTTATTTCATTCTGAATGTCCAGCAATTGTTTTTCCTTTGCTCTTTTATCTTTATTATTCAGTGTAATCAATATCACTCTCATTACTGCTTTATACGTATCCCAAACCATTTGAAATTCAATATCCTCCTTATCATTTATTTGGAAGAAAGCTTTAGTTTCTTTCTCTAGAGATGACACTATTTCTTTATTTTGTAGTAAGTCTTCATTTAACCTCCATCTTCTCACCTTTTTGGCCAGCTTAGTTGACCACAATAATAGATTATGATCTGCTCCTACTTTAGGTAAGATCACTATTTTCTTTGAAATAAGAACTAAGTCTTTTGTACCCCACAACATGTCAATTCTTGAAAAGGTATTATGTTTTACTGAAAAAAGGTATAGTCCCGCACTTCAGGGTTGAACTTCCTCCATATATCTTCCAAATTTTCTTGTTTAACTAATTCAAAAAAGGACTTTGGCAATTTCCCTTCCTTATTACTTTTTTTTCCCCAGACCTATCCAATGCCTTCTTAATTGTTCCATTAAAGTCCTCCATTATCATAATTTGTTCATATGTCACATTACGCAATTGTTGTTTAATGTCTTTTTAAAAAGCATCTTTTGCTCCATTTGGTGCATAAGTTCCCAATAGCAACTTTTTTTTTGCATTTATTGTTATTTCCACGGCTATATATCTCCCATCATTATCCTTAAAAATCAATTTTGGGTCCAATTCTTGTTTAATATAAAAAAAATCACTCCTCTTTTCTTCTGCTCAGCCAGTAAAAAAAATTCTAATCCCAATTGTTTGTTTCATAAAAATTTATAATCCTTTTGTTTAATGTGTACTTCTTGCAAACAAATTATATTACAATTTTGCTTCTTAATCAAATGAAACGTTGCCTTTCTTTTTTGTGGTGAATTTAGTCCATTAACATTCCAAGATAATAATTTCTAATCCATCATGGTTCAAATTCTTTATATTCTTCATAAAACTTATGCAGTTCTTGTGTATTTGTAATTATGATCCTTTTCCCTTGAAGTTCAAAACTCACACCTTCTGGTAGTATCTACCTATACCTTATTTCATTGTCCTGTAATTTTTCTGTCAGTTTCTTGTATGTCCTTCTGTCAGTCAACACTTGTCTTGGCAACTCCTTCATGATTCTTACTCTGCTGCCCTCAACTGTCAATGTTTTCCCAAAGTTTTTATTTATGATCTTTCCCACCATTTCTTTTGTCATAAACTTTACAACATCTCTTGGTAAATTATTCTTTTTGGCATACAATGAGTTAACTCTATACACATAGTCATACATGTTCCTAGTACTTTCTAGATCTTCCTCCAGGAATTCCACAATAATTTTTATTATATATTCCTTCAAGGCAGTTTGTTCATCTTCAGGTACTCTTCTCAGATGTATCTGAGTTTCCATCAGTTTGCCGTCATGTATTACCACTTTTTCTTGTATTTTTTTCAAGGTGGAGTCATGTGCTTTCACTCTCCCCTCCACTTCTTGCACTTCCTTACCACAGTTTCATTTCTGATATCCTCTATATGTTTTTTCAGATCTTCAATGTCCTTTCTAATTTCCTTCTTGGAGGCAGTTATTAGCTCTTTCATCGCTTTCATCATCTTTGCTTTCATTGCATCCAATTGCTCCTGCATCTTCTCCAGTGAAGCAGTCCTTGTGCGTATTGGCTTATGGTCTGACATGTAAAAATGCTGAAAAAGTTGACCTTACCAAATTAAAATCTAACTATCAGGTTTTAAAGAATAAAATTTGCTTTTTTCAATAAGCCCAAAATCGCCGTCCCTAGAGCCTCCTAAGCTCAGATATAAAATATTAAAGTTTATACTTTTTCCAAAATGGCGGTCGTGACTTTTAGGTCCCTTTTTAAACTTTTTTCCACTTTTTTTCTGGAGGCTTCCAAAATAATTTTTAACAATAATGTCCAATAGTATTTACCTTACAATGTTCAAATTCCACAAATTTTCGATGTCTCAAATCCTTTTAAATAACTTAAATTTTGACCTTCTTATAATGGCCGCTGATGTTTTTCTATGATTTCTCAGTCCTAGAGTAGGCTGGCTGACTCACAATTTTTCCTTTTTCACTGATTACTTCCTGCTTTACTTGCCACCAAGTCTCGTTCTCACTGGTAGAGAGATCTCGCGATGTTTGTGATGTACTTCCTGTGTTGTCTGTTAAATCTGCAGCTCTATGATGATGGGGCTTTTCAACCAAAACAGCAAGTATTCCAAACGATAATTTTCTTTTCTCTTTTTAGCACTGTCTTTTAGTATTTTACAGTCCCAATTTCACCCCTTCTACCCTACTTTATCAATAGCTTCTGTATTCAATCTTCCACATTTTAATTTTTACAGTTCTTATTAGTCCCGGAATGATAGATAACGATCTGTACCTTTTGCTGTGGTTATCCAAAACGGCTCCAGTCTTGCATAAATTTAGATGTTCAGTAGAATCAAAGAAGGTTTGGATCTTGATGAGCTTAAGTTAATTGAATGATTCTGGAAACCTCTGTAGACACTGGAATGCAACTCATAAGAGAAGCCATGTTGGATCAAGCCAATGGCCCATCCAGTCCAACACTGTGTCACACAGTGGCCAAAAAATTATTTATATATATATATATATATATATATATATATATATATATATATATATATATATATATATATATATATATATATATATATATATATATATATATATATATATATATATATATATAATATACACACACACACACACACAGACATATATATACACTGTGGCTAATAGCCACTGATGGACCCCTGCTCCATATTTTTATCTAACCCACTCTTGAAGCTGTCTATGCTTGTAGCCACCACCACCTCCTGTGGCAGTGAATTCCACATGTTAATCACCCTTGGGTGAAGAAGTACTTCCATTTATCTGTTTTAACCTGACTGCTCAGCAATTTCATCGAATGCCCACGAGTTCTTGTATTGTGAGAAACGAAAAAAAGTACTTCTTTCTCTACTTTCTCCATCCCATGCATTATCTTGTAAACCTCTATCATGTCACCCGCAGTCGACGTTTCTCCAAGCTAAATAGTCCCAAGCGTTTCAACCTTTCTTCATAGGGATAGTGTTCCAACCCTTTAATCATTCTAGTTGCCCTTTTCTGGACTTTTTCCAATGCTATAATATCCTTTTTGAGGTACGGTGACCAGAATTGCACACAGTATTCCAAATGAGACCGCACCATCGATTTATACAGGGGCATTATGATACTGGCTGATTTGTTTTCAATTCCTTTCCTAATAATTCCCAGCATGGCGTTGGCCTTTTTTATTGCAAACGCACACTGTCTTGACATTTTCAGTGAGTTATCTACCACGACCACAAGATCTCTCTCTTGGTGAGTCTCTGCCAGGTCACATCCCATCAACTTGTATTTGTAGCTGGGATTCTTGGCCCCAATGTGCATTACTTTGCACTTGGCCACATTAAACCTCATCTGCCACGTTGACGCCCACTCACCCAGACTCAACAGATCCCTTTGGAGTACCTCACAATCTTCTCTGGTTCTCACCACCCTGAACAATTTAGTGTCATCTGTAAACTTGGCCACTTCACTGCTCACTCCCAACTCCAAATCATTTATGAACAAGTTAAAGAGCATGGGACCCAGTACTGAGCCCTGCGGAACCCCACTGCTTACCGTCCTCCACTGCGAAGACTGCCCATTTATACTCACTCTCTGCTTCCTATTCATGAGCCAGGTTTTTGATCCACAAGAGAACCTGTCCTTTTACTCCATGACTCTCGAGCTTTCTAAGGAGCCTTTGTTGAGGAACTTTGTGAAAAGCTTTCTGGAAGTCAAGGTAAACATCATCTATTGGGTCTTTTTTGTCCACATGTTTGTTCACCCCCTCAAAGAAATGTAACAGGTTAGTGAGGCAAGATCTTCCTTTACAGAACCCATGCTGAGTCTTCCTCAATAACCCGTGTTCATCAATGTGCGTACTCATTCTGTCCTTGATAATGGTTTCTACCAACTTTCTTGGTATTAAAGTCAGACTGACTGGCCTGTAATTTCCCGGATCTCCTCTGGAACCCTTTTTAAAGATGGGGGTGACATTTGCTACCTTCCAGTCCTCAGGAACAGAGGCAGATATCAATGAAAGATTACATATTTTGATCAGAAGATCCACAAGTTTAACTTTGAGTTCTTTCAGAACTCTTGGATATATGCCATCCGGACCTGGTGACTTATTAGTTTTTAATTCGTCTATCAGTTGTAGGACCTCCTCTCTTGTCACCTCAATCTGACTCAGGTCTTTCAACACCCCTTCCAAAATTAGTGGTTCTGGAGGAGGCAAACACTTCTCGTCTTCCACAGTGAAGACGGAGGCAAAAAAAATGTATTCAGCTTCTCAGCCATTTCCCTATCCTCCTTCAGTAATCCTTTTACCCCTCGGTCATCCAAGGGCCCCACTGCCTCCCTGGGTGGTTTCCTGCTTCTATTATATTTGAAGAAATTTTTATTGTTGGTCTTTATGTGGTTTTTTTTTTTTGCAATATGCTCCTTATAGTCCCTTTTTGCCTGCCTGATCACAGTCTTGCATTTGATTTGCCCTAGCCTATGTTCCCTTTTATTAATCTCACTTGGACTAGCTTTCCACCGCTTAAAGGAGTCCTTCTTACCTTTTACAGCTTCCATTACATTGTTTGTTAACCATGCAGGCCTTTTCTTATACCTGTTTGTGCCTTTCCTAACTTGTGGTATATATTTTATCTGCGTTTCTAGGATTGTAAATAGCCTCCAAGCTTCCCCAAGGGTTTTGACTGTATTTACCTTTCCTTTTAGTTTCCTCTTCACATGCCTCCTCATATCAGAGAATTTATGAGAATTTAACTTTTAAAGTTAAATGTGGTTGTGCTGGTCTTTTGGGACAACTCTCTATTTATACAAATGGTGAAATCAATAACGTTATGGTCACTGCTCCCAAGCGGTGTGATCATTTTTACATTTCTCACCAAGTCTTGGGCATTACTTAGGACCAAATCCAGGATCACCCCGCCCCGGGTAGGTTCTGAGACCATCTGCTCCACAGTACAGTCATTGAGAGCATCAAGAAACTCAATCTCTTTCTCTCGACCAGAGCACATATTGACCCAATCAATCATTTCCGGAGACCCTTCAAAGCCTCAAAGGAGTCCCCCCCCCCCAGGACTCCTTTTAAGCCAAAGTAAATCTCCTCAGAATTTTCCGAGCATGTCTTGGACTAATCTCTGACTGAGAAAAGTAGACAGTAGGCATTGGATTGCCTTTTCCTACCCCAAACAGAAGTTCCAGTCTGCTCCCCTACAGAGAAGCAGTTCAGCTCACCATTCTCCAACCCCCGGAAGTTACCGGTTTTTTGCCTAAACTTCCGTTATGCAGCTCGGTGAGCACCTGTAGCACCCCAGTTTTGGGGCATGGGGTCTCGCTAAATCATTTCTGGACTGTGCAAGCTGGTTGAGTGATGAAGTGGACTGCCTTGGGTTTGCATGGATTGATTCGCTCGTTAGCCGTACGGCTGGGGGTTGGAACTCCAGGGCATAACCTTTGCTAGGCCGGCCGGGTATGAGCCATGCATTTTGGCTATACCTAGGGGCAGGGTGGCTCGCCCATTATGTGGCAGGGGAGGAGTATTTCGTCCCCTGGTCCTGCCATGCTGCTGGTTATGTTTAAAGCCCTTGTGTTAATGTAATAAAGAAAGAAAGTGGTCCTTTAGTTACCCAAACCCTTGTGTCCATCTCTTCCTTCCATCTGAGGGGGCAATGCATTTTGTAATGTTACAGCAGTAAATGAAGGTTTCATATGAGAGAGAATACTGGTTATAGTTCTATTTTTTTCTCAAAATTTCATTTTTTTTCATAAAGGGAGGAATTTCTACCACAGCTTTATAATTTCACATCACTGCATTTACCCACAGCTAGTCATGTTGCAAATCTGGCCACAAACACATTTGACTATCAACATGTTCATAGAAGATGATTAGAAGAGAACCAACCATTCTGTCTGTTTGGTTCATGCCAAGAATTACAAAACCTTGCCAAAGTCATTTATATCAGGTTTTCCGAAAGGTACATATGTACAAAGACACTGCCAATTCAAACTGTTCAGCAGTCATTAGTGTCACTAAGGATAACTTAGACAAAGTAAGGATTACTTTCAGGCCCATGTCCTATTGAGAATGTGCAGAAGAAAACACAACAAAAAAACATTTTTTGTGGGAGAAAAATGGCCACAACTTTAATGGGGACAAACCAAGAAGCATTGTCACAGTATGAGGATGGATTCAGCATTGAACAACCCAACTGCTGCCTAATGAATCCCAGCCTGCCTGCTGGGGAAGGGGGGTAACCAAGGAGTGGCAATGTTGTGGGGACAACATAGGCACTGGCCATTGAGATGTTCCCTTGCCATCTGGTGGTAAAGCCAGATGACAGCTCCTGAGTTGGGCAAACTGTTAATGGGTCCACCCCAAGATCCCTTAAGGGGGTCCCTAAATGGAGAAGTTAACCACGCAGACCCCACCCTTCAAAAATGGATCTTTCCCAATGCCTAAGCCACCAGAGCTGTGACAAATCAAAGCACAAACAATAATACAAAATATTCCATGACCAGAAGAGAGAGGGTGGTTAGGAGAGCCAAAGATCCACAAAACTGGAAGAGGCATCTGGCTGCAGTGGTTTAGATGTCCACAAGGAGCTCACCAAAATGTCCAAGTCACTGTCGTTCCCAGCGCAGCTCCCACCCCTGAAGCAATGTTGTGGCAGGCTGGCATAGAAATGCTATAAGGCTCAAGCTCTCAGCACAGCCAGCCACTACACATGACTGCAGCAGCTAATGGACCTTGCTTCTCTCCCAGCTCAAGTCACAAAAATCAGTTCCTGGTAAATTGGATTGCATACTTATACAAATACCAAAGGACAGGATTTTATTGCAACGCAGCATGCTTTGATGGCTGATTTATATGATTTGTGAGTGATCTATGTAAAGAATTGCCTACTTTGTTGAGCAGTTATACAGCCCAATGAAGGGGTAGAAGAACTCAACTGAGCACAAGCAGAGACAGCTAATTGTACTGTACATTGAAACAGCCTCCTGAAAACCCAGAAACAGACTGATAAACTGTCAAACTGACTGTCAAAAAATCAGTCTCTGTTTGCAACTGGCAAGCAGGAAGGATGCAAGCTGAACTGGTGGGTGTTCGAGCATTCCTACATAAAACCACTTTCCTATGATAGCTGGAAAATGTAGGCAAGCAGCCCCTATGCTTAAGTGACATTCTATGTAGAATTACTGCAGTCTGTCCATTGATCTCAATGGGTTTACACAAGAATAATTCTGCACAGGATTCCACTATAAATCTCCCAAACACTACTGCTGTACAAACTGAGCTGAAATGAAATCGCTCTCCCCCCCACCTGAAATTCATGAACTCATTTTTGACTTGCAGCTTTGTCCTTACCACGACTCAGAAATATTATTCTGAACTTTTGTATTAGCAATGAGATATAATGGGCGGGATATAAATTGAAAGTAAATAAATAAATTCTGTGGGTGGGTGTATGATTGTACTGAATGTTGTATATGCATCTGTGTGAGTCCATGAATAAGCTGATTTCATGGATCTCCAACTTTACATACTGGCAGGCTATAAAATAAAGCCAAACATTCAACACCACTGACTTTTAAATGTAAATTCATTAATGCTTTTTTAAAAATATAGATTCCATTTTGTGAAAGAAGAAACACTAGGATTCCCACCAAATAGAAATATTACATTTCATTCCCTTGATTTAATTCAATCAGCCACACCAGCCTTACATAGTAAATGGCTTCTCACAGCTATTTCTTTCCTAGAAAGCACTGACGTATTGCTTTTAAGATTCTCTTTTTCCCCTCACCTTGGATTTTCAATTTTACAATTAAAAGAGTTTGTTATGGGATAGAAATGCCAATACGCAGCTCTGGTGGATTTTTCATTCGTGAATTGCAAAGCTCAAATTGTCCCATGCCCTGGAGGCATGTAGGTCTGAACAGATTACCCAAACGGAATTATTTTCAATTTTTAAAATAGATGAGGCCACTTTTTTCTCTTTCTTTATATATGATACTTACACAGAAGATTCATCTTCTAGCTTAAATTGCCCCAGGTCATAGAAAGTACAGAGTCTGTGTGGACCATGACACTTGGACTCTAAATTAGCTGTACAAACAAGTTTAATATTGAGCCATGTTGGTAATTGCATTCAAGTCAAGCAATGAAGATTACTTTATACTAAAGCAGTCCCACATGTAGCTACTTGGTATGCCATGGTTCTGAACTTGCTTTGAGTGAGTCCATCATTTTGGCTAAAAGTGATATACTTGGTGGGAGTCAGGGTTTATGACCAAAAAAAATGTTAATGTTTATTCTGAATCAATTTGTAACCCTGTCCTAGGAACCAGTGTCTCAGTGCAAAGGCATTTAGAAGTCTATCTAAAGGCAGTGGGAACCAGCAATTGTACACAGTAAGTATTTACTTTTCAAATAATGAATATTTCACATACAGCACTTTGTCTGCAAGTGTTGTCACCCACTTCTCACTGAATCTCATTGAAATTAATAGGACTATTCGCTGATGGTGCTTATCATGAAGAAACACTACAGAAGTCCATGAAAATGCAATTGCGTAGGTGAACAAGAAAAGCTTCTTGAGTTCTTAGAATGTTCAGCCCTAAACCTAACAAATGTCATTTTATGAAATGGCTAACAAAATAGTTTTCAGAAATGTTGTTACCAAGCATAAAATCTGGAACTGGTGTCATGCTGACTATTTATTAGTTCACACATGGAGAGACACATTATTCTGCAACAATAACACAAGGACT
The DNA here is from genome assembly GCF_032191835.1 of Heteronotia binoei. Lineage (NCBI taxonomy): Eukaryota > Metazoa > Chordata > Lepidosauria > Squamata > Gekkonidae > Heteronotia > Heteronotia binoei. Next base: position 76,603,443 of record NC_083225.1, on the reverse strand, counting down.
AGAACACACATTCATCTGTATATTTCATTTACACACTAATTTAAAGTATGGATTGGGAATGAATTTTCGCTATTAAAGCTCTTTAATATTTTTTTTTATGCAGCCTTTGCATTTCTTTCCATTATTACAGTTTAGACATAACATGATTTGTGAATGGTACAGTGCAATAAGTATTGTTCCAATACAAAGCAAGGCATTTTTCTAGCTAGTTATCCCATCCGCTCTCCAGGAAGCTCAGAGTACAGTTCATGGCTTGCATTCCCATTTTAGTCTCAAAACAGCTTTTTGAGCTCAACTAGTCTGAGAGTTCACGACTGTCCCAAAGTCATCCCACAAGCTTTATGGTAGTGTGTAGATCTGAACTTGGCCCAGATCCTAGTCAATCAGTTTAACCACTACACTAAATTGATTTCCTAAACAAAGTGCATGGAATGCACACCTTTCACATAATTTAAAATAGGTTGGGTAACTGTCATACATGCTAATCACCATATTACTTGCATGCTGTTTCCTGCACAAAAGTACCTTTCACTGTAGCAATTTTCACATTCAAAGTAATTCTAGGTGCATTGATGATTTCCAGCTAAGATTTGTCTCTCAATTTAAGCCAAGGGAGGGAAAGTAATTAAATAAGCTCATATTGTCTACTATGTTGAGATACTATTTGATTTAACCAATTACTAGGTTTATCTTGTTTCTAAAAATCCTTAAATTACTGGCTGTGATCAAAACAGCCTGATTTCTTGCACCTCCAGGATGCAAGAAGTATTATTGTTCCTCCAATTGTGTATGTTCAGCAAAAATGTCCACAATCTGAAATTTTAAAAGACCATATGTTGGTGCCTGCAACACCTGCTGCAACTGCCATTTGGATAGGGTATGAAACACACACAGGGGCATTGAGAGTGATCAGACCTCTAGTAGCAAAGACACTGCGCCAAGGGAAGACCCCACCTGCTCTAACACAGCTCTGTTTCCAGTAATGTTCCTGTATCTTCCTGCATTTCAGTACACAAAAGCAGGATTAAGTACAATGCTATAAAATTCAGGGCAACGTTAGCTTTAGAAATATCTATATACAGCAGAAAACTGCACTATGAGATTTTTTCAAGTGAAGCATAACTTATAGTTTGAGTGAATTAGGAATCAGTATCCAGGAAAGCACCGCAGCTGCAGTGGGATGGCTCGGGAAGGGCAGCATTCCTCTGATGTAAACTGATCAATGTGGCAATCTGCTCATCAGCTGATCAGTTTACATAGAAGGAAGCCATTTCATCCTGCTTCCAGAGTGGGGGGAGCAAAAGGGGGGGATGAAATGGCTGCCAGACAGGCATTTAAACCCAACAGCTGACCGACAGCTCTGTCTGTCAGATGTTAGGTTTAAATGGTTCAAGAATAAGAGAGAAGTCACTTCAGGATTAGAACAAACACAACCACAAAGGTTATAGTGACCCAATAATGAAATGATATTAAAGTACAATAATCATAATATACACAAAATACAATTGAAATCACAAAGAACATGGAGTTCCAATGTGCAGGGAGTCTACTTGAAACATCCTGCTTCAATCTTTCTTCAAGCATGGGGTGCTCCTTCCATAATATACAACTATAAAATAAATAAATTATGAAGTTACAATATAATGTCAAAAGAACAACACAATCATGGCCAAATTGACAATATATTTACAAAGTTCCTACTTCAAAAAACTTAACAATGATTCATCCAACGCATATTATAACTGCAAACTGAAAAAAGGATACAAAAACTCATGTATGGTCTATTTTACAAAAATATATACAACCCATAATTATACCCAAAATATACTCACTAATATGAAAACTAATATGAAACTACAAAGTTTACAAAAATTTAAGGCAGGCAAAATGCTCATACAAGCTCAAGGCAAACACTGTTTCAGAAAAAGATATTTTTATAGCCATAATCATGCACACCTGTTTTTAACATTCAGTTCTTAAAAGAACAGACAAACTAGCAAATACCAGTACAATCCTATTATATAATAATTCTCAATATAGCATAGAGGTGAAAATTCATTAAGTAAATACAAATTTCATACAACCTCAATGACAATTATCATTAGGTATAGCATATTTTAAAATTGCATACAGCATATATATTGGGATTCCACAAGATCTCTAATGCAAAAATGAAAATTTTATAAAAAGCAAGATAAATCCAAACAATTATTCATCCCATATGGTGTCACAGAATTAAACCTGTGAATCCAGCAGCATTCTTTCTGCATTTAATTAGCTGCTATATCCTCAGAGGAACCTCAATTGCTATATTTATATAGAACAAGAAATTTAAAACTATCAAACACGTGTCTTTTCTCCAGAAAATGGCCAACAAGCGGCGCCTCTATCACAGAATTTTTAATCCATCTCTGGTGCTCCAGGATCCTGACCCACACCAGTCGGGTTGTATTGCAAATGTATGGGAGCCCACATTCACACATTATTAAATATATGACATTTCTAGTTGCACAGGTCGAATAATGATTTAATTTAATAAGGGGACCCCTCTGTGGTTGAATAAACTCACTAACTTCCAATGCTTGGGGGCAAACTAAGCACCTCCTGCATGCATGATACTCCCTAAGAGGTTCGTCCCCCTGACCTGTGCTGCCCATACCAGAGTGTACCAGTCTGTCTTTTAAACTGTTAGTTTTCCTTAGACCTATGTACGGGATAAATTGACAACCCAGGATATCACTGAGTAAATGCCAGTGTTGAAAAATGATCCTTCTAATCCCATCTGCCATGGGTGTATAGTCCAAACCACAAGTTATGCGACTAACACGTTGTTTGTCAGAGTCTGCAAATGACATTTTTCTATCCACCCTGCTGGCCTTTGAAGCCGCGTTTTCAACAATATGTCAGGGATATTCCCTTCTTCAAAACTCACTGGCTAGTAATCTGCTGTCTTCGTTATAATGTACCTCCTCAGTGCTATTACACCTAAGTCTTATAAACACAAGTATCTAAAAAGGCCACTTTATGACTATTGTGGTTTCCCAAAAATGTAATGTTAGGTTGCACCTGATTTAACCAACCCACCAGCTCAGGAATACATGTTGTATCTCTTACAATCATAAAGTTGTCATTGATGTATCTTTTATACATTAATATCTCATCAAAGAAGGGGTTAATGACAGCTTTACATATCCATTGATCTTCCAGTTTTCCCATAAATAGGTTAGCGACACTAGGCGCAAAGCTGGAGCCCATCGCTACTCCCCTCACTTGTAAGTAAAAACCATCCTGATATTTAAAATAGTTCTTCTTCAAGATAATTTCAGATAATTCAACCAAAAAATAGGTGGGTGGCTATATACAATCTCTTTTCCTTAAGGTTTCCTCAATAACCGCATGGGCTTCCTCGTGAGGAATATTGGTATATAAAGATGCTATGTATAATGTTAATAAAGCAGCTGCTTCTGGAATGATAACACCTTCCACAACACTAATAAATTACTTGGTATCTTTAATAAATGATGGTAATTTACCAACAAAAGACTGCAGAAAAGAATCCACATATTTTGAAAGGGGTTCTAAGACAGAGTTGGTCCCTGATATAATCGGACACCAGGGCAGAGAAAAACCGGGTTTGTGAATCTTTGGGAGGATATATATGACAGGGATTCTTGGGTAATCATTCTTCAAAAACTTGTATGTATCTTCTCCAATCAAACCTAAACTATCAGCTTCATCTAAAACTATTTTGATAAGCCTTGCTACCTGCACTGTAGGGTCCCCTGGTAATAACCTGTAACTATCTGTATCTGATAACTGGTGCTCTAACTCACTGCAATAACCAATCTTGTTGAGAACAATGATGGCCCTGCCTTTATCAGTGGGCTTTATGATGATTCAGTCATCCTGGGACAAAGACTTTAAAGCTTCCCTCTCTGTTTTCAACAAATTACTCCAAGAGCGATTACTATTACTCTCCATGATTTTAATATCTCTTAAAATGACCTTTTCAAAGGTTGCAATGTTGGAATCATAAACAGGATTAAAGGTAGAACGTGGATGGAAAGCATTAGGTACAAAAGGCTCATCACCAAAAAAAAAATTAAGTTTATTCTGTCTGATGAGTTTAAAAACATCCACCCTGATTTTAAAACAATCTTAGCACAGAGTGGGTACAAACCCAAGTCCTAGATTAAGCACTTTAGTCTCCATAGCCGTAAGTACTCTATCCAATAAATTCATGCCTAAGTTTTCCATCTCCCTCGTCCCCTGTTGATCAGCTCATCAGCTGATCAGTTTATATGGAAGGAAGCCATTTCATCCTGCTTCCAGAGTGGGGGGAGCAAAAGGGAGGGATGAAATGGCTGCCAGACAGGCATTTAAACCCAACAGCTGACTAACGGCTCTGCCTGTCAGATGTTAGGTTTAAATGGCTGGCAGCTGGGTATAATTATAGCTGAATGAACTGGAATTAAATTGGCCTTTTGGGGGTTCAGCTATATCTGTAGTCGAATATAGATCTCTGATCTGTATTTGGCTTACAAAATATCTGAAAAAAATACCAATAAAGTATTTTGGGGGTATTTATTTGGCTTGGTTTATGCTGAATGCACATTCCTATGCCAGACAAGTAGTAAATTAAAGTAAATTAATAGGCTTAAATCATTCTGTGGTTCTCAAATACTCATCTGAAATTGTGACCACAGACTATAATATTGTCTACATTTCTATTCCATTATCATGTTTATTGCTGAGGTACATGAGTATCAAAGGAAAGGTTGACAAACTGAATTGATTCAGGATCAAATACAGAATTATTCTGAAACATAGCAAGCCTACAGTAAAGGTGGCTTCATACTGTATAATACACAACATAACATACGAGTGCAAAATGTATGCACAATCCCTAAACTCAAGTATGAAATCTGGTGAATATTTGTTTAAACTATGTCAAAGCAGCAACAGGAATGGATTGGGTCCTGTATTTCAAGGATTTAATAGGAACTCACAAGAAAGTTCATATGTGCATGAAGGGCCTAGCAGGTTGGGAATGCTTCATTAAAGGAGTAAATGGTGCAAACCCTCTTAAAGGAGATAGTTGCAAAACCCATTCTGATGAAGTCCTCCTTCAATCTTGACAATTTCAAGTGACAGCAAATATCCCCTTCATGAGTTGTGCAATTCTAGCTATCTTAGATCTCACAAATTATCTAGATCCATTTCAATTTGGCTTCCAATCCAGTTCAGCGCTGAAAATTACTTGGCTGCCATGCTAGGAGAAATATTGGGGGGGGGAGGTATTTTTACTCAATTGATTCATCATAAATAAACATGTTAAGCATTTAATCACATTGGTGGCTCTTTTTTCAACATATCCTAACATAAAAGCTGACTCACCATGGCCATCAACAATTTATTTATTTATTACGTTCGACTTATATCCCGCCCTCTCCGCAAGCAGACTCAGGGCGGCTCACAACATCATGTCAATACAATTAAACCAATAAAACATAAAAAACCATAATTTACACTTTCGATTTTTAAAACCAATTCTGTGGTGCTGCATCAGTACAATATAGGCGGCATTGAATTTTCGAACAGCGATCACCAGCATTCTATATGATGTCCGGTGGCAGCCCTCTTTCAGTTAAGCATCGAAGGCCTGCTTAAACAATTCGGTCTTACAGGCCCTGCGGAATGCAGACAGATCCCACAGGGCCCTTATGGCCTCTGGAAGGGGGTTCCAAAGTTCTGGTGCTGCCACCGAAAAAGCCCTAGATCTTGTCACACATAACCTGGCTTCTTTTGGTCCGGGGGCGGACAGTAAGTTTTTTGCCCCTGAACACAGTGCTCTCTGGGGGATATATGGAGAAAGGCGGTCCCATAGATAGGCAGGTCCCTGATCATAAAGGGCTTTAAAGGTCAATACCAACACCTTGAAGCGAACTCGGAACACAACAGGTAGCCAGTGCAGCTCTTTCAGCACTGGCTGAATATGCTCCCATCGCAGCAGCCTCATTAACAGCCGTGCCACAGCATTCAGCACTAGCTGTCGTCTCCAGGTTAGCGTCAAGGGTAGCCCCATGTAGAGAGCATTACACTGATCTATTCTTGAGGTGACCATAGCATGGATTACCGTCGCTAAATCATTGTGCTTCAGGAAAGGAGCCAGCTGCCGCACCCGTTGAAGATGAAAAAAGGCAGATCTAGCAGTAGCTGCTACCTGGGCCTCCATTGTAAGGGAGGACTCAAGGAGCACGCCTAAGCTCTTGACCTTAGGGGCCGGTATTAGTGGCACCCCGTCAAGAGTTGGCAGATGGATCTCTCCCCTTGGACAACCCCGACTCAGATAGAGAACCTTCGTCTTCGTCGGATTCAGTTTCAGCCGACTCAGTCTGAGCCAAGATGCCACGGCTTGTAGAGCCAGGTCTAGATTTTCTGGGGTACAGTCGAACTGGCCGCCCATCAATAGATAGAGCTGGGTGTCATCCGCATATTGATGACAACCCAGTCCATACCTTCTGACAATTTGGGCAAGGGGGCGCATGTAGATATTAAATAGCATCGGGGATAGGACCGCTCCCTGTGGCACCCTACAGCTAAGAGAGTGCCTCTGGGATGCTTCCTCCCCTATCACCACCCTTTGTCCCCGATCTTGGAGAAAAGAGGTCAGCCACTGTAAGGCAGATCCCTGGATCCCCACATCAGCAACAAGATTGCTCCCAGGTGCCCTGTGCACCTCTGTTCAAAGCTGGCACCCTGGTACACTCCAGGGCTACAGCTGATGAAACAGAGGCTCAGACAGCTAGAGAGGCAGTGGTGGCAAGCCTGTGACGAAGTGACAAGAACAGCTTATAGGTCATATATGAGAACCTGTGAGGTGGCAGTCAAGGCCACTAAGAAAGTCTGTCTTACGACCATGATTGCATCTGCCAACTCGTGCCGAGCACAATCATTTAGCACAATTCGGTCTTTAACCACCCTACCATAGAATAAACCAAACACTAGGGAATTGGACATCGGCTGTGAGGCTTTTGCAAGCTTTTCCATTACCTTCCTGCTACAATTGAAACAGTAAATGAACTCAAGGCTCTGTGCACACCTTCTAGTCAGATTTTGGATTACTTCACTCCACTCAGCCTGGAGGAAGTCGACAGAATGCTCTCTACTGTGCGCTCAACCACCTATAGTCTGGACCCATGCCCATCTTGGCTAATTAAAGCTGGCCGAGAAGAGTTACAGGTTCCTCTGAGGGAAATTGTCAACAGGTCCCTATTTGAAGGAACCTTCCCCCAGCCTCTTAAGGAAGCAGCGGTCTCTCCCCTTCTAAAGAAACCGTTACTAGACCTGGCCATATTGGCAAATTTGGCCAGTGTCAAAAGTGGTTTTTTGAGGGCAAGATTATTGAAAGGGGAATAGCAGTGCAGTTACAGATTTTTCTGGATGATGCTTCCATGCTTAACCCTTTACAATCCGGCTTCCAGCCAGGTCACTGGATGGAGACGATCTTGGTCGCCCTCACAAATGACCTCCAGAGGCATCTGGATAGAGGCGGTTCGGTAGTATTGGTGTTACTGAACCTGTCGGCCGCGTTCGACATGGTCAATCATCAGTTACTGACCTGCCACGTTGCCAATGCTGCGGTTCAGGGATTGGCCTTACAATGGTTCTCCTCCTTTCTCCAGGGTAAGGGACAGAGGGTACTGATAGGGGAGGAACTATCCCAATGGCACCCACTTACATGTGGTGTGCCACAGGTGGCAGTTCTCTCTCCGATGTTATTTAACATCTGAATGCGCCCCTTGCCCAGATTGCCCAGAGGTTTGGGCTGGGTTGCCATCAGTATGCAGATAACACCCAGCTATATCTGTTGATGGGTGGCCAGTCCTACTCCTCCCTGGAAGATCTGTCCATGGCCTTACAAGCCGTGGCAGGGTGGCTCAGATTGAGTCAACTGAAATTAAATCTGATGAAGATGGAGGTCCTGTGCCTAAATCATCATGGTCTGAGACCTGAGGTCTTTCTACCAACATTTGATGGAGCGCAACTCACACAACTCAGATTAAAAGCTTGGGGGTGTTCCTGAATCCCTCCCTAACAATGGAGGCCCAGGAAGCAGCAACTGCTAAATCATCCCTCCATAATCTTCGGCTGATAAGGCAGTTGATTCCCTTTCTTGAACGTGATGACTCAGCGAAAGTGATCCATGCTACGGTCGCCTCGAGACTGGATTACTGTAATCCCTTCTACATGGGGATGCCCTTGTCCCAAATCCAGAAGCTTCAACTAGTGCCAAATGCTGCAGCCAGGTTGTTAATAGAGTTTCCTTCATGGGAACACATTCAACCTGTGCTGAAAGCACTGCACTGGCTACCAACTGCTTACCGGATTCACTTCAATGTGCTGGTTATCACCTTTAAAGCCCAATATGGCCAGGGACCTGCATACCTTAGGGACTGCCTTTCCCCACATGTAGCCCAGAGAGCACTTCGGTCAGGGTCACAAAACCTGCTTTTGATCCCCAGCATCAAAGAGGCCAGGCTCAAGATGACCAGAGCCAGGGCCTTTTCTGTTGTGGCTCCTTGCTGGTGGAACAAGCTTCCAGAGGAAGTTAGGGCCCTGTGAGAGCTTTCACAGTTCTTCAGGGCCTGAAAAATGGTGCTCTTCTGCCAGGCATTTCTGAATTAAAATCCATTACAACAGATAAAAAACAGATGTTAAACCATCTGGGCCACAAAAACAGACACTATTTGGCCCACCTCGAACACTCTACTGTGACCTGGAACCTTTCTCTTAATAGGACATCCAGCAGTAACAGCTAAATAATAAAACTTAATATTGACTGAATTGGCAGCTACTCACCATTACTATGTTGATGCACCTGTGCTTAGTGAGGGTGGTCTTTAGTGATGCAAAGAATGAAGGCTTGCATACAGCAGTGATAAAACCACTATATACAATTTATTTACACCTCCACTCTCCAAACCGACAGAATGCTCCGCTGCAACTCCACCATACATATCCCACACACAGTAAAGTGTCCTTGTACATTTATACACACCATCCACCCAGGTAACCAATCAGCTTGCTGCTGAGTCATGCTGACATTGTCCAGGCTGATGCAATCTGGCAACCAACCACCTTCTGTCACTTAGATGATCTACCTGGCAGTTCTGTTACTTTCACTTTTCCCAGCATGTGCATAGAAACTGCTTGGCTTTCATAATAATGACATACTAATACATCAATATATTCCACTGTTAGATCAAAATAGCCTGCATAGTGGTAAAGCTGCAGTACTGCAGTCGGAGCCCTCTGCTCACGACCTGAGTTTGATCCCAGCAAAAGCTGGTTCAGGTTACCGGCTCTGGGTTAACTCAGTCTTCCATCCTTCCGAGGTCAGTAAAATGAGTACCCAGCTTGCTGGGGGGAAAGTGTAGATGACTGGGAAAGACAATGGCAAACCACACCGTAAAAAGTCTGCCATGAAAACGTTGTGAAGGCAACATCACCCCAGAGTCAAAAATGGAGAAAAACAGCCAAGTAGGGTTGCTAGCCTCCAATTGGGGCCTGGAGATCTACCACTTTTACAACTGATCTCCAGATGGCAGAGATCAGCTCCCCTGGAGAAAGTGATACAATAACACAGGCACCGATGTATTAACAATGGCAAAATTCAAAACTACACCGGTTGAATTATTTCACACAAAGTGTGTAAATAAACATTTAGTGCAATATAAAACAAACTTTAGTGCAATATAAAACAAAATTCAAAACTACACCAGTTGAATTATTTCACACGTAAAGTGTGTAAATAAACATTTAGTGCAATATAAAACAATATATGCAGCAAAACAGAACGCACACCCTCTTATTTACACACTTTATGTGTGAGAGTAATAATTCAACCGGTGCAGTTTTGAATTTTGCCCCTGGAGAAAATGTCTGCTTTGAAGGGTAGAATCTATGGCATTGTACCATGCTGAGGCCCCTGCCCTCCCCAAACCCTTCCCTCTCCTGGCTCCACCCCCTAAGTCTCCAGGTATTTTCCAACACAGACCTGGCAACCCTACAGTCAAGCCTTCAATCTCACTTCATTTCACTAATCCAAACCATGTTCCCATTCTTAGCATGCTGAAAGTGAAGGCCACATCTCTTTCCCCTTTAAAATACTAATACCATTACAGGAATTGCAGTTTCATTTAGCAAAATTGAGCAGGAGTTCAAAAGTTATAGCCCCTCTTCCTGTCCAACAATTTATCTTTTATAGGTTAGTGGAGTATTTCATCACATCTATTTCGGTTCAGAGTTTGACCCCATTATTTCAAATAGATTTGAATGTATTTTTTCCCCTGGATATTAGAACTGGTAAGAAAACAACTGACTATTGCTTTGATATTTATTTTACTTGCAAATTGTCTGTTGCTGGTATGGGCTCCCAAAACAGAAGTAAAGTTCATCACACTGTATATTTTCATCATTGCTATATCATCATAGTTTATAGTGATCCGCCTTCAGAGTCAGCAACAAAAGTGAATTATAACTAAAGTAAATAAAGAAATAAAGGTTTTTTCAGTTAATGCAAGCATCATTATTCAAATAGTACCACTAGACGTGGCACCATTCTTGCACAACTGTATGAACTCTCCATGTCCTGCTTTCAAAAAGCATCCTTGAATTGCATTATTAAAACAGAAATTAAAATACTGCACAAATGTACATTTATAGCAACATTCTGATGGTAGCACTATGCCTTGCACAACTGGAAATAGATTATTGGGTCAATGAGGATTTCCCTGAGCAAATGCTTACTACAACTTAATAAAAATTCTTCCAATAACATAATATCCTTTACATTAGCAGAAGTGGGCCTGAGCCATCAGAAACATAATTGAATGAAAAGACCAAATTTTGGGCAGATCTTGAGAGTTCTATATACAGTCTGCCTATTTCCCATGAGGTCTCTGTTAATGTGGCTTAGGACAAACAGTGTCAGAAACATGGTCACCATCACAACACTGGCCAAAATGCAGCATTCTATTTTTAGGGTTTACTTTTATCCATAAGATTGAATGTATTGCTTGCTTGGTAAGAAAAGTCTGGGTTTTTTTACTTATTTAAATGTTTGCAAACTAATATGCCATATCTTATGAACACATGATGAGTACATGAACATGCCTTATACAGAGTCAGTCCACTGATCTATCAAGATCAGCACTATCTGCTCTTACTGGTACCAGCTTTCCAAGAGCTCAGATAAAAGTCTTTCATATCAGGTGCTACATGATCCTGGAAACTTCTGTTTGGAAAGCAGATGCTCTACCACTGAGCCAGAGCCCCATCCCTGCTTGAGGCAGCTCACATTAAAAACAACAATGCAATCATAACACCAACATGTATAACAATTTCATTAACTATATATCTAATAATGTGTGGCCTCCATCTAAGGATATGTAAATCTACAGTTGGGGGCCACACACCCCTAGGTTTGCAGAAAAAAACCCAAAATCTTTTTTTAAAAACCCAAACATTGGGGTCAAATTCTTTCCCAAATAAAAGAGCATTCTATGTGCAAGTGCAGAGAACACACTTACCTTCCTTCAACAGAGTTGGTGGCAGCCAGGAGCCACTTCACAGCTGCTGCAGCTGGTTCTAGAAGCAGATGATGAAGCCTGAAGCCACACCAGGCTTACTGATCAGGGGGAATATGGGATTCCCCTGTGAGTCTTGTGGGCCCCCACCAGACACAGGAGATCAAAGTAAGAAGGGGAGAGATAGATGGGGGAAGAAAGAGGTGAATTGTCAGAAAAGGAGAGGAAGAGAAATAGAGACAAAAACAAGGATGGAAGACTGAAGGACAAGGGGTGAGGGCAAAAGAGAGAGGGGGTGGGGTGCAAAAGCAGGGGAAGTATCTCCCCCCCCCCCATGCCTCTCAGAGACTATAAGAGGTGCAGGTAGCAGGGCTTTCTCCCTGCTTTTCTCCCTGGTGTGCAAAAGCAGGGGAAGGATTCCCTTTGTGCCTCATGTAAACTCCAAGAGGAGCAGGCAGTGGGGCAAACCTATCACTGCAGCCCAATTCCTCCATTATAACTTATGGACCCACAGAATAGAATGAAGTCCATTCTGTCCTGTGAGACCATAGGATAGAATAGAGCTGCTGCGGCACGATGCTACAGAAGGGGTTTTAAACTTTAAACTCCTTCTCTGGAGTCACACCACAGCAGTGGCCTGATCCCTCCATTGTATTCTATGGGTCCATAGGATAAAATGTAGAGACTGGACCAATGCAGCGGGGGGAGGGGTAGCACCAGAAGTTAGCCTTGGCTAGTTTGGTGTAGTGGTTAAGTGTGCGGACTCTTATCTGAGAGAACCGGATTTGATTCCCCACTCCTCCACTTGCACCTGCTGAAATGGCCTTTGGTCAGTCCTAGTTCTGGCAGAGGTTGTCCTTGAAAGGGCAGCTGCTATGAGAGTCCTCTCAGCCCCACCCACCTCATAGGGTGTCTGTTGTGGGAAGGAGATAAAGGAGATTGTGAGCTGCTCTGAGACTCTGAGATTCAGAATGGAGGGCGGGATATAAATCCAATATCTTCTTCTTCTTCTAGGGTGCCTGATAATCTAGGGTCAGCACTGAGTGTGCCTGTACCTTTAAAAAACAGAGGTTCTCAGCAGCAGTTGCTAGGTAACCACAGCATTCTAGGCTAGATTTCTGTCAGTAAAAGGCATGGAAAGGGGCAAGGTCCTTTTCAGGGCTATTTTGGTCAATGAGGAAGGACTCCTTGGGGCCAGGGCCAGCAGCAACCACTGGGTGACAAAATGTCACCCAACTGTATGACTCACCTAGGTCTGGCTGCCTAACCTACCTCACATGATTGTTGTGCAGAGGACACCAATGTAAGCCTCTTTGGTCCCCACTGTGAAGAAAAGCAGGGTATAAATGAAGTAAATAAATAAATATAGCTGAAGATGGGAGGCAGATAAAAGATAGGTTAGTTAATTACTCAGAAGGACAGAAAGGCAGGGAAAGGGGAGAGGATATGGTAGTTGCCAAGAGAGAAAGAGGAAATAGTGTGGGGAGAAAGATACTGGGGGAAGTGAAGTGCCCCTTCAAGTTCTACCATGAAGTGAACCTGGCCCAGCAACCAGCACAACACGATTGGCACTTACTTTACTGGACAGAGGCTGCTGGAGATGGATGAGAAAGCTCAAGACAGAGGGACAGATAAACGTAGGTTAGCTGTTGGGTGGGAAGGAGGAAATGGAGCAGAAAAAGCGACGAGGCTATGGGGGTTTTCAGGAACGGGGAAAGAATAAATAGTGGAGAGGGGGAAAGGAGATGTACCTCACAAGTATTTGGGGGTTCCCACTTGTCAATATTAAAACCAGCAAGCAAAGAATCTATAAAGACAGAATATATATAAATATTCAGCAGAATAAAAATTATTCATAAAACAGTTATCAGAGGAGGAGGAGGTCATAAAAATAATAGCTAAAAAGATGAAACCTCTCAGTTAAAATGCCTAGACAAAAAAAAGCTGTTTTGCTTTTGCTCGTAAAAAAAAAAATAGGATGCACTCAGGGCTGTTCTGTGGTGATAGAACAAGTCCAATGATGTTAATAGCCCCAGCACCTGAGCAGCTCCCCTCTTCCAGTAAAAGACTCCCATTTGGGGGGGGAAACAACCCAAGCCTGTTTATATGTAGCCCATATCTACATAATTTCATCTTGGATTTATGGTCAGAGGACAAAAAGAGAGAGAATGCTGAGAACCGGATTTTTTTACAGATTCATTTTAGAACTGAACCACATAAATATCTAGGATAGAGACCAAAGTCAACAGTAACAGATAAGTGGTCTGTCATGATATTCAACATCCAAATGTAATAATTCCTTGCTGGAGCAAACCAGCAGTGACCCATCAGATCTCTCTAGAAAGTTCACTAGCAGTGTATAAATGTAGTCTCTTTCCCTAGTACCAGGTTTTCTGAAGATGGAATTTTTATTCAGCTATCATGATTAATTGATATCGATAGAGCTGTCTTCCATACATTTGCTTACTTTTTAAAATACTCTAATTTGGCAGTCATCCTTGCATCATGCAATAATAAATTCCATTAGTTAAGTAGGTTAATAATAATAATTTGAAATATGGAAAAAAAAAGTGCCATGATTCTACAATCACTGAACAGCAACTAGCAGATCAGTGGCATTTTTTCATGTGGAATAACTGTTTTCACAGCAAGGTCCGGCCCCTTCCCAGCCGAGCCAGCTTGCCGGTGATAGGCTGGGGGCCGCCTTTGCAGCCCCGGAAGGAGGAAGTGGCAGCAAGATCACCCGACATACGGGTGTTTTTGCAGGGCGCGGAGTTGGGGCTTTATAAGCCCCGGCTCCCGCCTCGCCACGCAGTTTTGTTTCGGCTCTCTGGTGAGAGCCACGCCCGTCGGTGCTGCTGCAGGGTTGGGCCTGCTGAGCTGGGGTCGGAGCTTCGGTGGAGCAGAGGAACGGCGCAGGCGGCGGGTGCTTCGCGCGACGAGGCGCGCTTGCGACGGCTGCTGGAAGTAGCGCGGCGGCTTCCGACAATCAGCTGTTTGGCGCCTGCGGCGGCTGTTCGGGGCAGAGCGGTTGAGCTTCGCTGGGATCAGCTGTTTGGCGGCGAGACGCGTTTGCGGCGGCGAGACGCGCAGCGAACAAGGCAGTGGTGTCTGTGGGCTCGGAGGGAGGCTGTGAGGGGCCATTTGCTGGGCCATTTCCACCCCATTGGAATTGTTTCGCACCCAGTGTGCAGCGGCTTCTGGTTAACGGGAGCGGGGTGGTGGCGGGCCATTATTAGGTGGCCCCTGCCTGGGTTGTTTTCCTCCTGGAGAGTGAGCCTGTTCCTTTCCGGTGGTGTGCTAGCCGCTCTTCCCTTCCCACCCGGGTTTCCTTTCCGGGGGTATAGTTTTTGGTCCTTGTGCCCTGGTCTTTCCAACTCCCCCCCCCCTTCTCCGCTCATCATCCTCTCTTTACCCGTGGGTGGGAATTCCTGTGGGGGCCTGTCCTGGGTGGCTACTGGTTGTCTGGGTTACCCCACTGACTAGGGAGTACTTATTCTTCCTAAGTTTAGGTGGGTGAGGCTGAAACGGGGCCTTTGGGTCATCTGTAAGTACTAGCCCGTTTTTGTTTTGTCACCAGTGGGGATGGCACCAGAAAAGGGGCAAGGCAAGTCTAAGGGCAAGCAGCCCGCTCGCACACCCCGGGGGCGGGGTCAGCAAGGAGCCCCTGCTGAGGACCAGGGCCAGAGTGAGCGGGTTCGACTCGCCATTATTAGTCAATTGGATGCCCTTGAGCAGGAACGGGTGGCCAGGGGTGCACCCATTTGGGAGGGCCGTCGCCGTGCCACCGGTCGGTCGGCGCGGCTGACTTTTGAAGCCGAATTGCTTGCAAGGCTGTCTGCTTTACAGGGTGGGCAGCCGGAGCCCGAAGCGCCGCTGGAACCTGACCAAGAGGAGGATCCAGGTGAAGGCCCATCGGGCACGCCATCGGGCGGGGCGTCTGGAAGCGGGGGGACGCATCCCCCTGGAGGTTTGGGCGTCTTTCCGGGTGACGGTGGTAAGCCCCCTACTCTGCCCGTTCAAGGTTGGCCTTGGGGTCCCGCCCAGCCAACCCCCCATCTGCTGGGGGCAAGTGGGGTGGGATGGGGGTCCGGGTGGTTTGGTGCCAGTGAACAGTTGGGCCCCGCTCAGCCATGGGCTTGGGGTTTGCATGCACCCGGTTGGCTGTCCAGTGCAGTTCCTACCCCTATTGGTCAGCAGGGGGGCGCTGGGGCGCCCCCTGTGGCCCCTCCCTCACTGCCCACACCGGGCATTTTGCCATGGGGCGGTCAACCGGGGGCACAATTGCAGGGGGCATGGCCTGCAGCTCAAGGGGGTGGGTGGTTCTATCCACCAAACCCCTATGCAAGTATCCCCTTTCATGCTCTCCCTTACGGCGACACTTCTTTGCCTTTGGGTGAGCATCTGACGGCGGCCACGCGCGAGAAAATCCTCCGTGGGGAGTACGTCGATGTTTTTGGTCTCTTGTTTAGGGAGCTCGAGAAGAAAAGTAAGGATGAGCTCGACGACAGGGACAAGGAAAAGATAAAGCGTAGGAAGGTTGACAGGGCCTGGTCAAATTGGTTGCCCGGCTTCCTGATCTATGCCGGGGTCATCGCGAGGGCACAGCCGGCTAGGGCGGCCGCCCTCTTTCAATATATTGATATAGTCTATAGGGCTTACACGGACTTCGCCGGGGCAGCATGGCTGCAATACGACGAAGCCTTCCGGATGCGGGCCGCTGTCAATCCTGGAATGCCGTGGGACCAAATAAATCAACAGCTGTGGTTGCAGCTGATGGCCCCGGCAAAACCGAACTCCGGGGATAGGTCCGACAGCGGCCATTTGGTTCAGAGATCACAGCAACAGGAGGCTACCCCAGGCGCCCGCGTTTCCGCGGGCCAGCCGGATCATTCCCGGTTGTTATGCTGGGAGTTTGCCTCAAAGGGGGTCTGTCCCAGGGAGTCTTGTAAATTCCGACACGAATGTCCGCTGTGCAGTGGGCCTCACGCGTTGTCGGCCTGCAGTAGATCAAAGCCTGGAGCGGGCGGTAAGCGCCCCGGGGGCGGCGGCAGTTCGCAGCCACCTGGAAAAGGGGCCCAGCCCCATCCGCCTGCCGGCCCTCAGTAGGCTATTGGCTACATACCCCCCGTACAGGGCTGATGCTGGCTATTACGGGTCCACAGCTGCTGCTATGGGCTATGTGCCCCCTGCCATCCAGCATACCGGCCGTGGCGGTCGGTGGCTTATAAGCTTATGTGCCCCTTGGTCACCTAGCAGGCTGTGGGTGGTTGGTTAATTTTGTGCATGTTCCTGACTGTTGTTTGTTTTTTCAGGTGCTGTGGCTCGGGGTGAGAGAAGGCGGGTTCTCATCTGCGGGCACAGCATGGTTTTTTGGGCTGCCCATTACGCCAGACGGTCTCCCGTGGGTACCCAGCTCGGGCTCAGTGCATGGGCTACTGTGGAATGGCTGGGTCGTCGGGGGCTGCGTTGGCCCGGGATCATGCCACTGTTGTTCAGGGAGCGAAGGGCGTTGCCTCCTCACATCCTGGTCGTTCACTTGGGAGGGAACGACTTGGGGTTGCTGCGTGGGAAGGCTCTTTCCCAGCAGGCGCTGGCTGACCTCCACGAAATTCGTCGCAGGTGGCCTGGGGTTACATTGGTGTGGTCGGCAATTTTGCCACGTAGGATGTGGAGGCACGCTATTTCGCTGGGTGGAATTGAACGGGCCAGACGTAAGGCCAATAGGGCCATTCAGAAGGCCATGGAGGGCGGACTAGGAATTTTCCTCCCTCATCCGGCCATTCGGGTCAATCAAGTTGACCTGTATCGGCTGGATGGTGTTCATTTATCCAATTTGGGCAACCGGGCCTTTCTAGATGAAATTAGGCAGGGGGTGCGGCTGGCTCTGGGCCACCCGTTGGGGCGCTAATGCCGAAGCAGAGGCTTGGCATTGGCGGTGGCTGGATGAGGTTTGGCCACTGGGTTTTCCAGGGGAGCACCTATGGCCTTGCACCGGTGGTGCGGTGGTCTGCAGGAACCGTAGATGGGCTAAACGGCTCAGTACGGTGATGCAGATCACAGGAAGCCTCACCTGGGTGGATCTTTCCATGGGGATTGATGCCAGCCCGGTTGGTGATGGCTGGAGGCCTGGCCGCTCAGTTACAACCCGATTACGGCGGGTTTGTGCTGGGGGCAGGGTGGCTCGCCCTTTGGACAAGGCGGGGTCCAGGTGTTGACCCCAGGGCTTGTCTGGTCTGGTTTTTCCCCCCCTGCCAGTTATATTTGTTAATCCTAATAAAGCGGCCCGGTTTAAAACCCAACAATTGTGTCTGCCTCTTCATTCCGACTGGGGGGGCAAGGTCCGGCCCCTTCCCAGCCGAGCCAGCTTGCCGGTGATAGGCTGGGGGCCGCCTTTGCAGCCCCGGAAGGAGGAAGTGGCAGCAAGATCACCCGACATACGGGTGTTTTTGCAGGGCGCGGAGTTGGGGCTTTATAAGCCCCGGCTCCCGCCTCGCCACGCAGTTTTGTTTCGGCTCTCTGCCCGCCCACCCTTCCCATTGGCAGTACAGGTACATGCCGGTCGCCTTTTGGGGCCAGGTAGGAATTTTTTCACTCCCGCACAATTGGCCTTCGCGGGGGTGTTTTTCGCCTACCTTGTACTGCCTAGTAGGTTAGGTTTTGTTGAGTATTAGTTCGGTCGCAGGCTGGATGAGGTTTGGCCACTGGGTTTTCCAGGGGAGCACCTATGGCCTTGCACCGGTGGTGCGGTGGTCTGCAGGAACCGTAGATGGGCTAAACGGCTCAGTACGGTGATGCAGATCACAGGAAGCCTCACCTGGGTGGATCTTTCCATGGGGATTGATGCCAGCCCGGTTGGTGATGGCTGGAGGCCTGGCCGCTCAGTTACAACCCGATTACGGCGGGTTTGTGCTGGGGGCAGGGTGGCTCGCCCTTTGGACAAGGCGGGGTCCAGGTGTTGACCCCAGGGCTTGTCTGGTCTGGTTTTTCCCCCCCTGCCAGTTATATTTGTTAATCCTAATAAAGCGGCCCGGTTTAAAACCCAACAATTGTGTCTGCCTCTTCATTCCGACTGGGGGGGCAATAGAGCTAGATAAAATAAGGAACAACAGCCACTCAAAGGAAGAACTTGAAGAACAAGAAATACATTAAACCAACTCAGAAATAGGCTATAGAAATGAAGTTGCTCTTAAAAGTCCACTAATTAAGAGTGAGTTATTGGTGATACATCATTAACTCAGCTCTGTACAGGAAGAACTGAAGGCAAAAAGCTTAGACCGTATTAACTGTAAAGCAAACAGACAAAGATTCCCTGTGTTCACAACAGGATCAAAAAAAGAACTTGCAGTGAAAATATTAGTGCAGCAATTGAAACAATTCCTACAGCAAACATAACAGAACCAATCGGTTGATATATAGTGCAGTGGTTGTAGTAACAAGAGAACTGAGAATGGACATTAAAAAAAGTGGTAGTTAAGGATTTTAAGGCAAAACAAAACTGGCAAATGAGATAGGAGAAAAAAACAACAAATGCAGTCTAGACTTAAGTGTCTTAAAAAAATTAAAAGAAAGGAAACTTAAGAATGAAGGAAGAAAAGCAAACCTCAGGAAGAAATATCAGTTAGCTATAAAAGCAATAATTCAAGTTGCAAAAGAAATCAAAGAATTTTTGCAATATCCAAGAATACAGAAATACAGAAAAAGCTTTCAATTCCAGACCAATCAAAAATAGTCCTACAAAGCACTAGGGAGATGAAAAAATAGAAGTAAGACTAGATAAAGAAAAGACAACAACTTTCAGGGGGGGGGATTCTGGGAAGGCTCAAAATAATACAATAAAAAGCCACCTGAATCACATATAAAGAAAGCAAATGGAGGACCTTACAATAACCTTTGTAAACCAGCACAAACAATTGAAAGTGAAAAACTGGACAGCCATTGGAAGTGATGAAGTATACAGCTATTGGCTTAAAGAGGTAACAAGTCTTCATTCATGACTGGTGCAACAGTTTAAAGATGTGCTCCATTCCAAAGCAGTAGAAGATTGGATAACAACTGGCAGGACATTTCACATTCTGAAGAATAAAGAGAAAAGAGCAGTGGCAAGCAACTTCCACCCCATTATCTCTCTCCCAAAAACTTTTAAACTGCTAAGAGTTGCAGCCAATTCCACTCAGGAATACAGTTCAATTCAGTTTTGCCACATGATCAAAATTTTTCCAAAATTTAGATTTTCCAAAAATCTAAAGGCACTAAAGGTCAGTTGCTTATTACTAAAGATCAGTTCCAAAACTGTAAAAGGTAGAAAACCAACCTGAATATTGTTTAAATTGATTAGAAGAAGGCATTTCATTTCTAGCAGCCAGCAGCAAGCTGCTAGGCTGCTGGAACGTCTTTGCCACCCTGGGAGGAAAGAGAGGACTTTTACAGCCCATTTGGGCATGCTTTTGAGGGGGCGGGACTTGCTGTGATAGCAGCAGCACCATCTGCCCCCTACCTCAGTCTCCAGGCTGAGATCGGGGCAGACGGAGCTCCTTTGGCAGCTCTGCTGTGTTTGTCAGTTTCAGGGCTGGGAGGCTGAGCAGCGTGTTTGCTTGCTCCTCTGCTGCCTGATCGGATCGTAGATAAGACACGCTCCTGAAGAGCGGCCTGGATGGAGGCTGTAGGGGCTTGTCTCAAGTTCAGCTGCTGCAATCAGGCCTCTGATAAGGCCCAGCAGCTAGCTGTTTCTCAGCTTTGGACTGGTGGTGTTTTGGAAGAGGAGCTCCATTTCACGGCCTGAAATTTCTTCCCTTTCTTCCCCCCACTTCTCCCGCCAACTAAGGATTTGAGGGTTCTCCGAGTGGTGGCGTTTTTCTGTGCACCTTTCCCTTTTAGTTTGGCCAAGGGGAGGGGGATTTTGTACGGGGCCAAAATTTTGTTTTCTGGGCTGCTTCAGGCTGGGTCAGCCATATTTGCTTCTTCTTCATAAGGACAGTGACCATTTTGGAGGCAGTGGAGTGGGGGCCATTTTGGGGGTCTGTTTCAGTATAAGGCAGCTTTATATAGGCATCCAGTATCAGCTTCTGGTGGTTGTTCTTTGTGAAGGTGTAGGCAGCTATTTTAAGTGGTGCCCAGCGGCAGTCATTTTAGGGTGGCAGCCATTTTAGGTCAGTTTCAGTGAATTCAAGGGCAACCATTTTAGGGGCATTTTGTTAGTTTTTATTTTTATCTCAGTTTGCAAAATGCCTGGGAAGAAAGGGTCTGGGAAGCCTAAAGGCAAGCAGCCGGCACCCAAGGCCCGTAAGGCCCTGCCAAAAAGGCCAGCCCCCCTTTCATCTTCTTCCGAAGAAAAGGGCGATAAGGGGGTTAATACAGCTATTCTGCAAAGGCTTTCAGCATTGGAAAAGGTGGCCGGCATTCCTTCCTCACAGAGGTCAGGCTTGGGCTTGGGAAAAACCTCTAAGGTGGCATTGCAGGCTAATATATTAACTAGGTTGTCCTTCCTTAAGGGCAGGTCTGCAGGACTTGGCTCTGGAGGAGTCAAGGGCACTGGCGGTGTAGATGGAGGTGCAGCTTTGTTTCCAGCGGATGCCGGAGCAGGGTCCGCACTGGTGCCGATTGGATCCGGGGGTAAGGCTGGGGGCACTACACAGTCATACACAGGCATGACTTGGCCATGGGGTCCTTGGGCCCCTGCTTCTCAGGCGGTGCCAGGTGCTGCTGCTGGGACTTCAGGTACCTCTCCCTCCATGGGCACTGGTCCGCAGAAAGCTTGGTCATGGCCAATGGGCCAGTTTGGCTTCTATGGACCCTGACCTGCGGCCGGCCAACAAGGGATTCCATGCCCCTTTTGGGGGGGGATGGGGCTTTTCCCCTCAGTTCGGTGCTGCATATGGGTCGGTCCCATTTACTGCCATGCCTTTCAGGGATGTACAGTTACCTTTAGGCAATCATTTGTTGCCTGCAACAAAGGATAAGATCCTAAAGGGTGAGTATGTTGACATTTTCTCCCTCTTCTTCCGTGAGTTGGAGAAGAAAGATAAAGAGGAGTTGGATGACAAAGAAAAAGAGAAATTGAAGAAGCGCAAACTGGACTGGACTTGGGCCCATTGGCTGCCTGCATTTTTTGTATATGCTGGCGTGGTTGCATGCGCCCAGCCTTGGTGGGCAGCTGCGCTCATCCAGTATATGGATATCATTTATAAGGGGTACACAATGTTTAGTGGGCCCGCCTGGATTCAATATGATGAAGAATTCAAGATGAGGGATGCTTTGTACCCTTCCCTTCAGTGGAATCACATCCACCAGCAGTTGTGGCTTCAGGTCATGTCCCTAGTGCAACCAAATTTGGGTGACTGCTCTGACAGTGGTCATTTGGTTGCTAGGACATCGGTTACTTCTTCCGCTTCGTCATCCTCTTCCTGCAGTTCTGTGGGGTGCGCAGTTCAACTCCACTTGCTTTTCTGGGAGTTGGCTCCCAAGGAGTGTGCAGCAGGAAAGCTTGTCAGTTCAAGCATGAATGCCCCATGTGTGGTGGCCCACACTCCTTTAATAACTGCCCCAGAGCCCGGCCACGTAAGGGCCAAAAGAGACAAGGTGGGGGTGGAAGTACTTACCAAGCTGGAAAAGGGGCCCAGTCTGATAAAGGTGGAACCTCTTGAGCAGTGGATGTATAGGTACCCGCGAAGGGCTGATAGGGTTTACTTGTTAGACGGTTTCACGTTCGGTTTTAGAATTTCTTTTCAGGGTCCCCGGGTTGCATTTCGGTCTGGGAACCTTAGTTCTGTTAAAGGTTTAGAGCATGTAGTTAAGGATAAGATTGCCAAGGAGTTAGCAGAGGGCAGGATTTTAGGCCCATTTCTTAATCCTCCACTGCCTAACCTTAGGGTTTCCCCCTTGGGAGTGGTGCCAAAGAAGATGCTTGATGAATTTCATTTGATTCACCACCTTTCCTACCCCAAAGGTGCACCAGTTAATGATGGGATTCCTGAGCATTTATGCTCAGTTAAGTATACCAACTTTGATTAGGCCGTGGGCGTTGTACGACACTGTGGAAAGGAGGCAGAGATAGCAAAATGCAATATTAAGTCTGTGTTTTGCCTTCTACCTGTCCATCCGGCTGATTTTGAGTTTTTAGGATTTTCCTTCGAGGGGCAATTTTACATGGACAGAGCTTTGCCAATGGGCTGTTCTGTCTTTTGAGTGTTTCAGCACGTTCTTGGAATGGGCTGTTCGTGAAAAAGTTGGATATCAGGATGTTGTTCATTATTTGGATGACTACCTCTTTGTGGGTCCTGCAGGGACTGGGCGTTGTGCACGGCTGATGTCTGGCTTCATTGAGATGGCTGCAGAACTGGGGGTTCCGTTGGCGCAGGAAAAAATGGGAGGTTCGGCCCAAAAACTTTTTTTTTTAAGGATTGAGCTGGATACTCTGGCGCAATTGTTCAGAATTCCTATTCAAAAAGTGGAAGATTTGAGAAGTAGGATTAATTCCTTCCTTCTTAAGAAAAAGGTCACATTGCTTGAGCTCCAGCAGCTGGTTGGGCATCTTAACTTTGCTTGCAAAGTGGTTGCTCCCAGACAAGCTTTTCTTTGTAGGCTATGTGATCCTTTGGCAGGCCTCCGCCTGCCCCAACATAGAACACAGGTTACCAGCAGCATGAGGGAGGATTTAAGGATATGGCAAGAATTTGTGGAGTCCTTTAATGGAATTTTTTGAAGAGACAACATGAGGCTTGAGGTGTAGCTTCAGTTCATGTCTGATGCTGTTGGGTCTTTAGGTTTGGGGGTTTATTTCCACGGACATTGGTGCGCGGACGCATGGCCAGAGTAATGGTCTCAGGCAGGTTTGAACCGAGATTTGTTTTTCAAACTTTTTCCCATTCTTGTTGTAGTTTGGCTGTGGGGGAATTATATGGCCAATCACACAATTCATTTTTGATGTGATAATATGGCAGTGGTTCATGTCATTGATTCCCTTTCATCCAAATCTCAAAGGGTTATGAAATTGGTGAGGGCCTTCACTCTGCGCTGTCTGCAGCTTAACATACTGTTTTTAGCCAAGCATGTTCCTGGGGTAGATAACGGGGTAGCTGATGTGCTCTCTCGTAAACAGATGGAGAGGTTTCATCAGCTGGCCCCAGATGCCGATTGAGAGCCGGTGCCAATGCCCCAGGAGCTATGGTTGATTGGAGAGCCGAGGCCTGCTGAGCTATAGGCCTAGCCATTGCGCCTAGCACCGGGAAGTCTTATGAACATGCTGTGTGGCAGTTTGAGGTCTTTAGGGGTGAGGTAGGGTATTGCATTGTTTGACCCCTCCCAGTAGAGCAGTTCTTTTAGAGAAACACCACTACTGTGTTTCTCTAAAAGGTAAGAGATTGGCCGTGCGATCCATTAGGGAATGCCTGTCTGCTCTGGCTTTTGCTAGCAAGGCGTTGGGATACAAGGAGGAAACAGCAGACTTTTGGCTTTGAAAGATGCTGGAGGGATGGGCCAAAGAGGCTGGGACTAAACTCAATACTAGGAAGCCTATTTCCCCTCTGATTCCTAAGGGTTTGAAGGGGGTTTGGGGAACAGCATGTGCATCTTATTTTGAGTCCGCACTGTTCCATGCTGCTTCCTTGGTTGCCTTTTCTGGGGCCCTTAGAGTTAGTGAGTTAGTGGCGGGCTCCAGAAATGATGTTTCTGGTAATGCTTTGTTGCTACGGGACCTGAGTTTAGTTGAGGGTAAGGCGGTCATTACCGTTCAACGCTCTAACTGACCAGCGTCGCAAAGGGACTGTGTTGGAGCTAGGCACGTGCTCTGAGCTTGAGTTGTGCCCAGTTTCTGCTTTGGCTACTTATTTGGCAGTTCATGGGACCAAGGACGGGTTTTTGTTTTCTCGCCTTAATGGCAGCCCACTGACAAAGCATCAGTTTTGGGCTGTGATTTCCCGGGCTTTAGCTAAGCTGGGGTTGTCCAGGGTGCAGTTTGGTACCCACTTCTTTAGAATTGGGGCAGCCTCTACAGCTGTTGCCCTGGGATATCCTTCTTCCTCCATTCAGCACCTGGGCTGTTGGCGGTCATCAGCCTATAAATCTTATGTTCATCCTCTGCTCATTTCCTAGTTTCATTGTTTGTAATTGAGATGTTATGGTTCTTGTTTCTAGTTTTACTGTTTTTTCTTTTTAGATGCTGTTGTTCCTGGCCAGAGGAGCCGAGTTCTCATCTGTGGACACAGCTATATGTTTTGGGTCGCAAATCAGGCTCAGAGAACTTTGGTCGGCTCTCAGCTGGGACTCAGCCAATATGTTACTGTCAAATGGTGGGGCCACCAGGGTCTTCAGTGGCCTGGCCTGTTGCCATTGTTATTTCATGGGAATGTGGGCCCTCCTCCTGAGGTTTTAATCATCCACCTGGGAGGGAATCATCTAGGGCTAGTAAAAGGCAAGGCTTTGGTCTTACAGGCCTGTGAGGATTTTTGGCACATTAGGGAGAGATGGCCTGGGACCATTATAATTTGGTCAGTCATGATCCCCCACCTTATTTGGTGTAGTGCTTGGGACCCTGCAGGTATAGAGAGGGCCCGTTATAAAGCTAACAAAGAAATTAGGAAGGCATTGAAAGGGGGGTTGGGCCATTTTCTGCCCCACCCAGATATTTCTATGAAATTTCCTGACCTCTACAATGGGGATGGGGTGCATCTCTCTGAAAAAGGTAACATGCTTTTCTTGAGAGATCTCCGGCAAGGGGTGTGGGTGGCCTTGGGTCTCCCAGTGGGTGCTGAGCCCTAAGTAGAGACTTGGTCTTAGTAATGGCAGGTTGTTAATGGGTTTATGGTTCTATGCGGCTAAGGGAGGACCAGAAGGCATCCCCCTTTTGGGGATTTAGGGGTCTGGCAGGATCAACCTTAGGATTTGATGACCTAGGGTATGAGAATGCAGACCGTCCTGGAGGCTCGACTAGAGGGTGCCTTCCATTGAGATGTGCGTCTGGTGGTCAGGCCCTCTGAGACTTGCCTCCTTGCTGGGCCAGCCTGGCGGGAGCTGTGCCACACAGCTAATGGCAGGGGAGTGGTCTGTTGAGACCCATGGCCCTGACCAGGCTGCAGTTTTTGTTGCCCTTGCTGTTTATTATTATACTTAATAAAGTGACCCTTAGTTATACCAATACCTTGTGTCCGACTCTTCATTCCGACTTGGGGGGCAATTGTTTTACTCCCTTATATATGGATCCTGAAAATACTAGAAATGATAGGCATCAGCAAAATAGTAATATTGTTTATCAAAAATACCATGATTAAATGGCGCACCAGGCTTCTAATGAATGGAGAAGAAATTGGAACAGCTAATACCAAATGAGAAATTTTCCAAGGAGACTCACTATCACCACTACTCTTTGTCATTGCCTTAATACCACTCACTATCACTCTCAACAGCCCAGACCCAGGATACCGCCTTTCAAAGACAGGCCCAAAGATTTCACATTTGTTCTATATGGATTACTTGTAAATGCATAGAAATTCATCGTCATACAATTTGCATATTCAGCAAAGATACAGTAATGGAATTTGGCCTTGAGAAATGTGCAGCTTTAGCAATGAATAGATGAAAGATCGTTGAACATGAAGAAATCAGAATGCTAAACAACAGCATCAAAACACTGGGCTTTGAAGAAATTACAAATATCTTGGCATTTTGGAAACTGACAACAACGAACATACCATAGTTAAGAAAAATACATCATCATCATCATGTTACTGCCACAGGAGGTGGTGGCGACTACAAGCAAAGACAGCTTCAAGAGATAAAATATGTAGATAGATAAAAATAAGGTTAGATAAAAATATGGAGCTGAGGTCCATCAGTGGCTATTAGCCACAGTGTGTGTATATATATGTTTGTATATGTGTGTGTGTATATATAATTTTTTTGGCCACTGTGTGACACAGAGTGTTGGACTGGATGGGCCATTGGCCTGATCCAACATGGCTTCTCTTATGTTCTTATTAATTCTGAAACTACTGCCAATCAATATTTAAAATTCTACGTTAAAAAAGGAAACCCTCTCAATCTTTGTACAGAAAACAGCTCTGAGCAAGAACAGCTATTGGTATACCTAACACACACAAAAACAGGAATTATTGTGGGCATGCAAAGGCTATTTACTGTTTGGACTCCAAATGAATGACAGTGCAGGACTTGAGGAAACAGATGTATAATTTTTAGATCAAGCTATGGAAAAATCCAGCTACCAAATTCTCCATTTGGTAGGCTTTTATTTCAACTCTGTAAGTAATCTTTAATGCCACCTGAACCTACAGTTACATAAGCACAAGTACTGGAAAGCACAAGATGGTCAATGTTAAGCACTTCTAAGGTCCACTGATTTTAGAGAGGAAGACTTCAGAACATCTCATAGCTCCACCATTCAAATCAACAGGTTATTAAAATGCTGATTGTTGTAACTAATCCCATTTGTATTGTATCTCATAGCCCTTTCACATCAAACATAACCCATGTTTAAGGGTGCGGAAACCATTAACTAATTAATTAGATTTGTATTCCTCTTCTCTACTGCCATGTTGAAGACAACAAACAAGATCAACATTGCATAAAACAATTACAGCAAATCAATAAACAATTATAGCTCACATAAGATTCATTATAAGTAAAATTATTTGCAATGGAATCATTTTAAATCTGGGTTGGGCTGCTAGCAGGCAGAATTCTTCCATAGCATCAATAAAGGTGCTCAACCTTGTTTAGCATACTTAGTCCTCCTGCTGGTAAAACTAGATGTTCTTCATATTCAAAATGGACATTATTCAGAAATGTATGAGGAATCAGATGTGTGGGAAAGACTGCCAGCTATGAATTTGTTAATTGGGTTCTCCCATTTATTTCAACTCAGGAAGACATTTTAAAAAGACGTGATATAATTGTCCATTGAATAGATCTTTTTAAAAAATGGATCTCTCTTTTCCATTTAATTCTCTGTGGTCTCTAGATACACACTGCGAAAGTTTAATGCAAGCAAGAGTTCTCCTTTTGGACCACATTTTGACCTTGCAGTTCACAATGAAATTGCAGCTTTCTGCTTGCTTGTGCTCTTAAAAGCAAAGGATGCTTCAAGACTGGACTGCTGCCATTCTTGGTAACCATCAATCTTCATTTAGCTTGCTATGCAAAGAAATTAGCCTTTCCTGTAGGACTGGCTTTTTCCTTCTTCTTACAAAGTATAACATAATCCCTGACTAGCCATATATGTTTCTAGAATGCTCAGTGCTAGTGTTTAAAAAGAAAGAATGGCAATGTTAGTATTGAATCAGCATTAAGATTCACGTGTTCAATTTATTTTCTTGTCAGATATGCTCTTTAATGGTTTGTATTTTGTATGGTTGACTGTTTCAATAAAATCAATTTAATTAACTATCAAGATCTGATGGAACTCACTTAGGCACTGTCATTCATTTCAACTGAACAATAATTTCCATCAAAGACAACATGCCAGCCATTTTAATGAGATATTTCAACCTTAGCAGGGTTTCATGTTAATGATCAAAAATAAATATCTCGGGGTTTCTATCAAACTATGATTACTAACCACTTCTCATTAATATTGTGATAGACTGTCACTACTTATTCACCAAACACTCAGTGCTTCAAAGAAATCCTAAAATGATTATGCAAATTCCCAGACAAGGAGAAAATGGCCAGTAAAATTAGCCTTAATTTGTTCTTCACTACCTAAGACCTTTATTCCTCTATTACCACAAAAAGAAATAGACAATGCTGCTGTTGACCCCTTACTGTAAAGGGCTGGACATTATGCTTAGAGGGAACGCTGCTCACCAGTTAAGGGGAGACAAATATATGGTTCAAGACTCTTTACTCGGATACTGGGCAAGCAAGCTCAATGGGCCTGTAATAGAATACTAGTAATCATGAAACAACCAGATTTTTTCCAAAACAAGGTTTAGAATTTGTTTAGGGAAATACAGGAGTATAGGATTTGAAAGGGACTCAAGCATGAGTACAATGAAATGGTTGCATTCAGCAGGACTTGTATAGAGAGTTAAATGAGGGAAATGAAAGTGAAAGAGACTCAGGATTCTGGCAGAGAGAATTCTGCACTGGGGAATGGTCACATGGGGGAGAGGAAGAACAAGATGAAGAGAATGGGGCTGATTCCGCACTCACCTTTCTCTGGGGCAGGCTTCCATTTCTGGGCAGTGCAAACTGGCGATTTCACACCAGTTGCTCCACGCCAGCATTTTGCGTGGGGCAAACCCGCGATTTGCCCCACTGCAGAGTAAACCTGCTTTTTAGGGGGAAGTGCTTGTGAGTTTCCTGCATTGTGCAGGGGGTTGGACTAGATGACCCTAGAGGTCTATTCCAACTCTATGATTCTATGAGTGCGGAATCAGCCTAGGAGTGTTTTAAGAAAAAGGGGAATGACAAATCCAGATCTAATGAGAGCAGAGGAGTTTACCTATCCTTAATCTACTGAGTTGGGTGAGGTATGTTTTCTGTCTTGAGTGAAAATAGAGGACTTAAATTGAACTCCCAAAGAACTTGAAGAAATAATGAGAATGTAAGACAAATGTTTCTGTATGTTGAGGAAACATCGCAGAGATCCAGAGAAGAAGAAGCAGAGATGACAGCCTCTGAACAAGCAGAGGCAAAGAAACTACCGCCACACTTTAGCTGGCAGAGCAGCAGTAGTTAAAGGACCAAGCACAAAAGAATATTATAAAAAATCTAGAAATTTGGGGTGATACCAGGATGAGCTTTTATGGAATTCTTGGCTTTGAGTATGTTGGGACTTTTCATAAAGGCAACAAAACATGTTTGCAACCAAGCTGGGGAATGTCCTAATCAGACATGAGGGCTGGCAGGGTGGAGGCTTCCACCCATGCCAAGGCAGACTGCTAGGGGACATTCAGGCAAGCTCAGTAAAGGTAGCCAAACACACCTGATGGTTTAATAATAGTAATTAGATTTTTGCATTCATGAGAACTTGCATCTGCTGATGAAATTACATTGATAGACAAGGTGGGTGCCCATCTTTGCAAGTCCTTGTGGCAATGCACAGACATGCAGATGTCCCATCAGAGAGTCAGTCTCTTGCTTCAGGTATTAGCCAATCATTATTTATTTTGTTATTTATTTAGTGAATTTATATTCCGTTCTTTCCCATAACAGGCTCAGGGTGGATCACAGCATAAATTAGACAATAAAAACCTACAATTCAAATTTAAAACAATACAATAAAATCAAAACAGTAGAATGATAAAACGAAATAAGGTGCATCACCAGCAAAAAGGGCACATTTCACAAAGTACAGGTTTTGGCCCAAGAAGAAGTGATGGTGTTAATGATCAGATTCAGCACCTCAACAAAGCTATAAAGCATGATGTCACAACAAAGGAGGCTGACTGATGGAATAGTTGGTGGAATAGGACGCCTACTGCCTCAACCAAAAGCCTGGTGGAACAGCTCCATCTTCTAGTTCTGGTATGGCCCAGATCTCCATAGCGTAAGGTTAGCATAGTGTAAGGTTATGAAAACTCCCTCCCAGAATAATCTTATATTTATAATGTTGGGGGTCCCTGGGTGCTTCTAGCTGGCTACAGCATGCTTTCTTGTTTTTCCTTTATATTACTGATTTCCCAGGCAATTCCGTTTCTTTTATGCAATTATGCATGGGGTGGAGAAAGTTGACAAGCAGACATTTTTTCCCTCTCCCAAAATATTGGAACTAAAAGGCATCCAATGGAGATGATGGGCAGTAGATTCAGGATGGACAAAAGGAAATACTTCTTTATAGAGAGAGTAATTAAAATGTGGAATTTGCTGCCAGAGGATGTAATGATGGCCACAGAAATAAACAGCTTTAAAAAGAGATTCAATGGATTAATGGAGAATAGGTTTATTAGTGGTTACTGAGGGGAACCTCCACATGGTGACTGAGACGAACCTCTACATTCAGAGGTACTAAATCTCTGAATTCCAGCACCAGGGAGGCAACATCAAGAGAAGGTCTCAGCTTCCATGCCCTATTGCTGTCCCTCCAGAGGAACTAGTGGCCACTGTGTGAGACAGGATGTTCAACTAGATAGACCACTGGCCTGATTCAGCAGGACTTTTTTGAGGTTCTTATGCTCCATTCCAGTTGGATCCTTGCAACTGGGGAGCACAGAGCACTTCAAACAAATCACTCTTAGAAACAAGCCACCGAGAGCTGCAATTCTCTTTCCCTCCCTTCTTTGTGGGGGCAAAGCCCTTTTGTGCTTTGCTAGTATTGTGGTTGAGAAAATAGAGAGGTGGGAACACCTTATTCAGGAGCCCATGGAATTCACCCCCTTGGTCCAATTCACTAAAAATCTTTAGGATTTGTTGCAATTGTGGTGTCATTTAGCTGAAAAGACAGCCACTCTTGAAAAATCTCCCATTGGAAATAATGGCAGACCAATGATAAGGGATGGAAAGGCAAAGGAAGTCACACTTTCTCTTTCATACAGTGCAGACCCTGGCATCTCTTATTAATGGTCTCATATAGCAGTTGTTAAGAAAACTTTCCTCTGCCTGTGACCATAGAAAGCCACTGTCTGTCAGAGTAGATGTGCCAATGGTCTGATTGCACTGTGCATAGAAGGTTCCAGATTCAATCCCTGCTAAAAACGTTCAATAATTTCTTGCTAAAAAAGATTCCAAATAGCAAAGCTGGGGCACAGCCTTCCAAAGACCTTGCATCTAGTGCAGATCTGGCCTAGAAAGTGTTGGGTTAGATAATTTGACTAAGCAGACTGCTCATTTGTATAGTATCAGGCTGAAATACCTGATATTTCTATGTTACATGCTGTCTTTTTCCCCCTGAAAGAAGCTAAGCATCAGCAAAATCTGTTAAGATACAGAATTTTTAAACTGATCATGACTTCCCATAAAATTTCAAATACAAAGTGTGGAAAGTGGTCAGAGAGATAATTAAAGCAAGGAGGTATGCAAGAGGACTATGCTTCAAAAGTCTTTATATTAAAATAGTAGTAATTAGTTTGACAAAAATCCCATAATAGGTTTTCTGCAGTATGCAGGAAATCAAACTGCAGACAGATAGAACAAATTACTTCACACTGGGTAATTAGCAAGCTATTACAAAGTTCTGCTCATATTCTGCCTTCACCGCAGGTATCATGTCCAATTTTTGAAGAACTGTACATTCCAGAATATCTCAGAAATTTAAAAAACCTATAGCTTCCATTAACCAGTAACTGCACCACTCAAAGTGTTCATAGGGTGACCATAATGTCTGAAGGCCAGCCAGGGACACTGTGGGGGGGGGAGGGGTGCGCGTGCGCTCCGCGCGCGCGCCGCCGGAAACAGGAAGTGACGTCACTTCCGGTGACATCATTTCCCCCGCGTCACCTGCCGGAAACAGGAAGTGACTTCACAGCACTTCCTGTGACGTCCCCAAAAATCCCCCAAATATCACCGCCGGAAACAATTTTGTTCTCAAATCCTGTATATACTTCATCAGTATATGGGATAAGGCACTTTCTCAACTGTGCTGCATAATGCAGCCTATTTATTTTGTCCTGTTGGCTCTGTTGGCTCTATCTGCGCCACCTTCATCACTTTCGGGGTGTGGATCCCCCAGTGGGGTGGTCTCCCGACTCCCTCCGCTGACTGTTTCTGATAGCCCTGCGCCCCCTCTTTCATTTGATATGTGTCCCGTGCGGGTGCCACCCTCCCGCCGGGAGATGCCACAAAATGAGCCCCCTTGAGGCTTATGGCGGCAGGGCTCGGGGGAAGCGAGCTAGACTGCTGTTCTTTTGAGGGGTTATAGAGTGTTTCGAGCCCGTCCCTGTGGCATCGGTCCCATCGTTGTGGGACCAAGGGGGCCGGCGCAGCGGCACGCCGAAGCAGCCTGTCACTAATAACACCGGTCAAGATGCAGGACAGGAACCTGGAAGTGACCGACAGGCTGCTTCAGCGTGCCGCTGCGCCGGCCCCCTGGGCCCCACAATGATGGGACCGATGCCACAGGGATGGGCTCGAAACACTCTATAACCCCTCAAAAGAACAGCAGTCTAGCTCGCTTCCCCCGAGCCCTGCCGCCATAAGCCTCAAGGGGGCTCATTTTGCGGCATCTCCCGGCGGGAGGGTGGCACCCGCACGGGACACATATCAAATGAAAGAGGGGGCGCAGGGCTATCAGAAACAGCCGGCGGAGGGAGTCGGGAGACCACTCCACTGGGGGATCCACACCCCGAAAGTGATGAAGGTGGCGCAGATAGAGCCAACAGAGCCAACAGGACAAAATAAATAGGCTGCATTATGCAGCACAGTTGAGAAAGTGCCTTATCCCATATACTGATGAAGTAAATACAGGATCTGAGAACAAAATTGCACTAGAAGACACAAACACAAAGCTCCCTTACACTGAATCAGTGCTTGGGTCCACCAAAGTCAGTATTGTCACATAAGAGAAGCCCTGTTGGATCAGGCCAGTGGCCCCTCCAGTCCAACACTCTGCGTCACATAAGAACATAAGAGAAGCCCTGTTGGATCAGGCCAGTGGCCCATCCAGTCCAACACTCTGCATCACATAACAACATAAGAGAAGCCCTGTTGGACCAGGCCAGTGGCCCATCCAGTCCAACACTCTGCATCACATAACAACATAAGAGAAGCCCTGTTGGATCAGGCCAGTGGCCCATCCAGTCCAACACTCTGCGTCACATAACAACATAAGAGAAGCCCTGTTGGATCAGGCCAGTGGCCCATCCAGTCCAACACTCTGCATCACATAACAACATAAGAGAAGCCCTGTTGGATCAGGCCAGTGGCCCATCCAGTCCAACACTCTGCGTCACATAAGAACATAAGAGAAGCCCTGTTGGATCAGGCCAGTGGCCCATCCAGTCCAACACTCTGCGTCACATAAGAACATAAGAGAAGCCCTGTTGGATCAGGCCAGTGGCCCATCCAGTCCAACACTCTGCATCACATAAGAACATAAGAGAAGCCCTGTTGGATCAGGCCAGTGGCCCATCCAGTCCAACACTCTGCGTCACATAAGAACATAAGAGAAGCCCTGTTGGATCAGGCCAGTGGCCCATCCAGTCCAACACTCTGCATCACATAACAACATAAGGAGGGAGGGAGGGAAGGAAGGAAGGAAGGAAGGGAGAAAGGGAGGAAGGGAAGAAGGGGAGAAAGGAAGAAGGGAGGGAGGGAAGGAAGGAAGGGAGGGAAGGGAGGGAGGAAGGAAGGAAGGGAGGGAAGGAAGGAAGGAAGGAAGGAAGGAAGGAAGGAAGGAAGGAAGGAAGGAAGGAAGGAAGGAAGGAAGGAGGGAAGGAAGGAAGGAAGGGGGAGGGAGGGAGGGAAGGAAGGAAGGAAGGGGGAGGGAGGGAGGGAAGGAAGGAAGGAAGGAAGGAAGGGGGGAGGGAGGGAAGGAAGGAAGGAAGAAAGGAAGGGAGGAGGGAGGGAAGGAAGGAAGGCAAGGGAGGGAGGGAAGGAAGGAAGAAAGGAAGGGAGGGAGGAGGGAGGGAAGAAAGGAAGGCCGCCCCCCGCCCCCCCCGCTTTCGGCCCCCTTACCTTATTCCAGGGCGGCGGATCCAGCGGCGGCGGGGAGTCCTCCGGCGGCGGCCTCGCGGCGAGGGAGGGAGGGAGCTGCCGGGGCTGGCCTCTGGAGGCCTCCAGGGACCAGCGCCGGGCCTCTCCGCTACCGGCGCTGGCCTCTGGAGGCCTCCAGGGACCAGCGCCGGCTGCTCCGCGGCTTCCCCGCGGCCTCCGCTGGTCCCTGGAGGCCCTCCAGAGACTCTGGAGGGCCTCCAGGGACCAGCGGAGGCCGCGGGGAAGCCTTCGCTGGCCGGCGCTGGTCCCGGAAGGCCTTCCAGAGGCTCTGGAAGGCCTTCCGGGACCAGCGCCGGGTGCCCCGTGGCTTCCCCGCGGCCTCCGCTGGTCCCTGGAGGCCCTCCAGAGACTCTGGAGGGCCTCCAGGGACCAGCGGAGGCCGCGGGGAAGCCTTCGCTGGCCAGCGCTGGTCCCGGAAGGCCTTCCAGAGGCTCTGGAAGGCCTTCCGGGACCAGCGCCGGGTGCCCCGCGGCTTCCCCGCGGCCTCCGCTGGTCCCTGGAGGCCCTCCAGAGACTCTGGAGGGCCTCCAGGGACCAGCGGAGGCCGCGGGGAAGCCTTCACTGGCCGGCGCTGGTCCCGGAAGGCCTTCCAGAGCCTCTGGAAGGCCTTCCGGGACCAGCGCCGGGTGCCCCGCGGCTTCCCCGCGGCCTCCGCTGGTCCCTGGAGGGCCTCCAGGGACCAGCGGAGGCCGCGGGGAAGCCTTCGCTGGCCGGCGCTGGTCCCCGAAGGCCTTCCAGAGGCTCTGGAAGGCCTTCCGGGACCAGCGCCGGGTGCCCCGCGGCTTCCCCGTGGCCTCCGCTGGTCCCTGGAGGCCCTCCAGAGACTCTGGAGGGCCTCCAGGGACCAGCGGAGGCCGCGGGGAAGCCTTCGCTGGCCGGCGCTGGTCCCCGAAGGCCTTCCAGAGGCTCTGGAAGGCCTTCCGGGACCAGCGCCGGGTGCCCCGCGGCTTCCCCGCGGCCTCCGCTGGTCCCTGGAGGCCCTCCAGAGACTCTGGAGGGCCTCCAGGGACCAGCGGAGGCCACGGGGAAGCCTTCGCTGGCCGGCGCTGGTCCCGGAAGGCCTTCCAGAGCCTCTGGAAGGCCTTCCGGGACCAGCGCCGGGTGCCCCGCGGCTTCCCCGCGGCCTCCGCTGGTCCCTGGAGGCCCTCCAGGGACCAGCGGAGGCCGCGGGGAAGCCTTCGCTGGCCGGCGCTGGTCCCCGAAGGCCTTCCAGAGGCTCTGGAAGGCCTTCCGGGACCAGCGCCGGGTGCCCCGCGGCTTCCCCGCGGCCTCCGCTGGTCCCTGGAGGCCCTCCAGAGACTCTGGAGGGCCTCCAGGGACCAGCGGAGGCCGCGGGGAAGCCTTCGCTGGCCGGCGCTGGTCCCGGAAGGCCTTCCAGAGCCTCTGGAAGGCCCTCCGGGACCAGCGCCGGGTGCCCCGCGGCCTCTCCGCGGCCTCCGCTGGTCGCTGGAGGCCCTCCAGAGTCTCTGGAGGGCTTCCAGCGACCAGCGGAGGCCACGGAGAGGCCTCCACCACTGCCGCCGGGCCCCGCCCGCGGGCGGGGAAGGCGGGGAGTGAGGGTGGGAGCGTCCCTGCGCAGGCGCAGGGGCGCTCCCTCCCTCACTCCCCGCCTTCCCCGCCCGCGCCCGCGGCCCACCGGCTCCGGGGCTGCCTAAACCGGGACCTTTAATGGTCCCGGTATAGGCAGCCCGGGATCCGGGAATGGGTGGCCAGATCCGGGAATGTCCCGGGAGACCGGGACGGTCTGGCCACCCTAAGTGTTCATAAGAAACCTGATGAACAATGGCACTTATATCTTTGTTGAGGGGCAATAATATTGTATAATTATATTTTCCAGCACACATTATTTATTAATTTTTTTTCAGCTTTCCTTACCTCTAAACATTCCAGAGAGATAAAATTTCAATATAAATTTAATATGTAATTAAAAAAAATACTGTCTGGATTTTTATTGGAAAAAGCCTTCTCCCGAGAACGTTCAGTGCACCAGTTAAGTCAAGGGTGTCAAACATGTGGCATAAGGGCCGAATCAGGCCCCCGGAGGGTTCCTATCAGCCCCCTGAGCAATTGGCTCTTGTCTGCTTCATTCTCGCTCTCTCTTGCTTCCTTTTGCAT
Organism: Heteronotia binoei; assembly: GCF_032191835.1. NCBI lineage: Eukaryota > Metazoa > Chordata > Lepidosauria > Squamata > Gekkonidae > Heteronotia > Heteronotia binoei. The sequence continues at coordinate 76,567,135 of NC_083225.1, read as the reverse complement.
CTCAACTTGCTTTCCAAGGCTTGCACAATCACACAGGAGCTACAGAGTAAAACCTTGATTTTCTCCATTGGTTGAGGCTCCTCCTCCTCCTGGTCTTCTGGGGAGCGAAGGAAAGAGCCAGAGTTTCCTTTGCCCAGTTCTCTGGATCCCATGGGAGAAATACAAAGAAGCACCTTTAAGACCAACAAGTGCTAATGTTTTAAGCATGTTTTATTTTAAGTTTTTTTAAAAAATCTTTAGTCGTGTTTGTGTCATTTAAAAAGTTTATATCTCTGTTACCTAATCTTAAATAGGTACAAACGTGGCCCAGCCCAGCCCAACAAAGTATCATTTATGTCAGATCCATCCCTCATAAAAAATGAGTTTGACAGCCCTGAGTTAAGCTTTTCTTCCCAAGATCTGCTGTCTACATCCCTTCCTGCAGAGGTGAGGTAAGTAGTGATCAGGGCTTTTTCAGTGATGACACCTCACCTTTGGAATACACTTGTCTTTGAGGCTCACCCAGCCCTTACCTTATTCCTGTTTCAGCATCAGACCAAATCATCTATTTTTACCCAGGCTTCTAATAGACACATCTAATCTTTTATCCGTTTTTGTGTTCTGAGGGAGGTTTTTTATGGATGTAATTTAGGCTGCTTAATGATGCTTCTATGACTTGTTTTAATGTTGATAATTTCATTTTTTATATTTTCATCATATTTATTTATATTTTATATGCCACCTGAAGCATATATACTAAGTTATAGAGCAGGCGTGTCAAACACCCAGCCTGCAGGCCAGAACTGTCCCACCCAGGTCTCTTTAACCAGGCCCCTGGGGCTCTTTTCTTCCCCTCCCCCCTCCTATCCTCACCGTTTGAAGTTCCAAGGCTGATGAAGTTCCGTACTCTTTCAGTTCACTGCCTTTTCTTTGCAGGCTGCAGCACAAATAAAGATGCAAGGAAAATCAAAACTGCAGGGAGAATGTGAAGTGGATTTTCCATTAAGGTCTCTGTGTCCAGATAGATAGGGCCCAGGGACCTTGATGGAAAATCCATTCCACATTTTCCTTGCAGCTTTGTCTGTGCTGCAATGTGTTTTAATGGAGTGGAGATCAGTTTCCTTTCAGTGTTCTCATATAGACAGCTGAAGCTCAGGCTTCCTGAAGTTATGCCCTTGCAAATAAAGGGTTAATGCTTTGAGCCAGCTTGTCTCTGCTCAATGGACCTGACCTAGTGAGAACTCTAACCTGGGAGCCACAGCCAAAGGGGCATATTATACTGATGAGCCAATCTGAGTAGACCCGGGGGATGAAAGAAGCTTGCAATGCCATCTCATTGTTTTCCCAGGCTCAAAATATTTTATATTTTTTAGTTTCTTCTGTAATTCTTGTGCCTTTTCTTTATGTTTTATTTTTTAAATTGCATCGCCAAATTCCACTATTTCACCCACATTTCCATTTTAAACAAAATATTGCAAGAGGTTTAAGCATGTTTGTATTTTAAGTTAAAAATTAATATCTTTAATTGTGTTTGTCTGTGTCCTTCATAAAGTTTATATCTCCGCTACCTCATGTTACATTTTATGACACACATAAAGTCAGATCTGGCCCTCCTAACAAATGAGTTCCACACCCCTGTTATAGAGTGTATGTTTTGCCAGAGCAAGACCTTGGATTCAAATATTATATTTCATGAAGGCATTTTTATAGAGCAAGTATGGTGGATATCAATATCCAGCACAATACTGTGGACAGGTTAGTTTACCCCAATGATAAATTGATAAATCATATGGGGAAATGCAGAGCCATTAGTACATTTGACATTTCAAATTTAAAAGGACCATAAATGCTTTTGAAATGTATATAAGAAAAAATAGGCAAGTAATAATCTCTTTTAGCAGAAAAGATTATGATCTTTCTCTGTTCCTATATAAATTCTTTCGTGAGGACCAACAATGGAGATTTAAAAAAAAAAAAAAAAGCTTAGACAAGAAACTAATAATATCGGAACAAGATCAGGAACTGTAAAAGAATTTAAAGAAAAGGTCATAGTACAAATCAATTACTAAGTTGTTGATAGAACAAAATTCAGTTGTAAAAACATTTCTTCAATCTTGTAGTTTATGAAATACCATAGAGGCCTGCAATTGAATTGAAACCACCAGTTCCTGCTGGGGCTACCAAGCAATACTGTAAAATAAAATAAAAACAATAAAACAAATAATGAAAAGATTCTGTAGTACCTGGGGCATTGGATACCTGAACTAACATAAAGCATTGTACTGCTTACAGTCAGGCGGCTAACTGATGTTTCAAATTAGAATGATATTGCATCTGTCTTAAAACAGATGCACTGACTCATGATTTGTTTCCAGTCTCAAGGTAAAGGGCTGGATTTGACCTTTAAGCATTTATGGATCTCCCCATGGATATTCAAATCAGTTTACAATACAAAAATCCAATGTAAACAGACAAACAGAAGAAGAAAAAAGCCCAAATGGCCTGGGATCAGGTTATACAACCACTTATTCCCATGTAGTAGGCTTGCCATTTGCCCATCCATTAGGGTGGGAGAGATCTGCCCTTAGACCCAATCTTCTGCTCTTAAGAAATTAAGGAATGAGAGAGAGAAATGGCCAGGAAATGGCCTCCATTGAGACACTCTAGGACTTTGCCTATATCTCTGTGATCTTTGCTGTAGATTTAAGCATGGTTTCCCAAACTCCCCTTCCCCCAATGACCCAGTTATTTCTACACTTCTCCTTCATGGCCCACTAAAATTTGGAGCCAGGAGACTTTGGGGGTGGAGCCGGGAGACAGGAAAGTACAAACATGCTTAAAAATCTTGCGATATTTTATTAGAAAAGGTAGGAGAATAGTGGGATTTTGCAATGCAATCTTAAAAATAAAATATCGAGAAAAAGCACAAGAATCACACGCAGAAAACTAAAAATATATAATGCACTCAGCCTGGGAAAACATGAAATGGCAGGAAGAAGCTTTTCCTCCCCCCCCCCCCCCGGTCTACTCAGATTATCAATGGGAAGGAAGGAAGGAAGGAAGGAAGGAGAAGAAGATATTGGATTTGTATCCTGCCCTCCACTCCAAAGAGTCTCAGAGCGGCTCACAATCTCCTTTCCCTTCCTCCCCCACAACAGACACCCTGTGAGGTGGGTGGGGCTGGAGAGGGCTCTCACAGCAGCTGCCCTTTCAAGGACAACCTCTGCCAGAGCTATGGCTGACCCAAGGCCATGCTAGCAGTTGCAGGCAGGCAGGCAGGCAGGCAGGCAGGCAGGAAGGAAGGAAGGAAGGAAGGAAGGAAGGAAGGAAGGAAGGAAGGAAGGAAGGAAGGAAGGAAGGAAGGAAGGAAGGAAGGAAGGACAGATTTCCATATTGTCATAAAATTGTAATTTTATATTGCAATGCCCAGTGGCCACATGCAATAAAACTATCACCTACCTATCTGCCATAGTGTCATGTTTGTAAGGTGTTCAGTTTTTTTCATTTGACCCATTTTTATAGAGGAAAATTGCCTCACAGCTATTTCCCTCTCCAACACAATATTATGGGGTCCTGTACCTCCACTTATAATGTTGCATGCATTATATTTCCATGGATTGCATCCAAGGAGGTGACACTTCCTTAAAAACCTGGTACTTCAGAAAATCAAAATATTCTTCTAAAATATTGATGGACAAAGGATAGTGCAGGCGTGCTATTGTAATAGTAATGCAATAAGAAAAAAAGTTGATGTTACTGATGTAGAAAGAAAAAGATTGGTCTTGTAATTCTTGAAGGGGAAAATGAATTAAGTAACTGATGAAAGAAGGCAGTAGCTATTTCATTAGCAACATGTAACAGGGCAGTGGGAGGACTCATTTTAGCTATATGCTGTAATGATTTCATTTCATAATCACAAATTATTAAAATCTGAATCCTCAGCTTTCCACACTTTCATGTCTCTTTAAAGTTCTAGTCTCCATATGACATTAATTATATTCAAAGAAAAATAGCTTTTTATGAGATATATTGCCACTGAGCTGGTACTTGAATTAGTGGACCAGGTGAATTACTTGCTGAGTTTAGGCCAGTATATTTCACTAGATCCTACAATAAGTATAATGGATAAAAATTACAACTACACTAAGCTAGATTCAAGACCAGTAGCACCTTAAAGATCAATAAGATTTTCAGGGCATGAGCTTTCGAGAGTCAAAGCTCCCTCCACCAGATAAAGGGGTTACTAGATTCGAATCTAGATGTTCTACTGCAAACCAACACAGCTACCCTCTGAAACTAGACAAACAGAGCACTATTTTGCATGCCTGCACCACAGAGAACTGTTTTGTAGTCTTTTCTAATCATAACCAGGAACTTGTCTAACAACCACATCATGGAGGACAGTGGAGGCATTGTGGGGAGATAGTGCCACTGTGATGGACAAGGTTACCCAAACCAATAAGGTATCATGTGACAAGGGGATGGAGTCCAGCATCCATCTCAGGCAGGGAGCAGAGTAGGGAAGGCCACAAGAGTTCCACTCATTTTCAGGCACATACCCCTCGCCTAAAGAGACCAAGTCCTATTAGCAGATCCAGGCACCTGACAGTGAGGAAGGGGTTTGAGCTGTCCATTGCTGGGGCACTTCCACACCACCCCTGCCTATGGTGGAGCAGGAGAGGGGGCCACCAGGGTGGGCTTAGATGTGGGGGGGATGCAGCATCACCCTCAGATCCCCCAATCTGACATGCCTCAGACATACGCTTATACAAAGGTCAGTTGGCTCTTTGAATGTTTTCCCCGCCCCTTAGGATTACACTGTAAATGATAGCTGATAATGTGTTTTGGAAGAGCATACCATCTTTGCATAACCATTCTTTTAGCACCAAATGACTCTTTGGATACCATATGTTAGTAACTTAGCATCATTCTTTATTACGGACTGCAGGACATTCAGAAAGGGGAAAGAACTATTACAGAATTAATTAATCTACATAAAATCTTAGCATACATAATTCATCCTATTATTACCAAACAGATTTTATATTAATGAAATGCCTTTGTTTACACACAAAAAATTATACTGATTTGTTCCTTAGGTTATCATGGTGACTATATGTCACTGAAGCTATTTCAGTATCCACAGATTAGTTAGCTTCTTTCCATCTTGCAAATGATTTTTAGACCTACTCATACATTTTTCACCATACCAACAAATGTTCCTATTAGAAATGAAATAAATCAATAGCCTGCATGATTGTTCAGTAAAATAATGCCATTCTCCCCAATAGCCGCAAATGAGAAGAAATTTAAGCTACGAACATTTGCTTCTTTAGCATGAAACCAGCATTGATGCTTCTGCTGGTAAACAGTGTGGCCTCTAATAAGTCATCTAGTTGTATACTCATATTAGTGGTATTTACTTGAGGAAAAAAGCTGTGAATAGTGTAACATGATACAAAAAATTATGCTCACAACCTATTAGCATAAACAGCATAGCAAGACAAAAAAAATCCATTTGTGTTGATTCAAGATCAGCTTGGTCTAAAATGCACATTACTTTTTCTTCTTCAATAATTGTGTTACACAAGTCCCTTAATAGTTTATCTTGAATCTAGGAGTTAATCTTGTTCACAGCTCTTTACCCCTGTTCCATTCATTTGAAGCACCAGAAATTTCTATGAAGTCAATGAAGTAGGTGGAGAGCATGGAAAACCTGATTTCCTTTCTTTGTATTGCACCTTCACTCTACTCATACAAAGTTAGCTTTTTCATTGATGTTGCAAATAAAGGCCTACATAACAGCACAAAATGCTGATGTGGTTTTAGGGATTCTGGGGCCCTGAACAAAAGTCAAGGGATGGAGCCCCCCTCACTCAGTGGTGATCATAGCTATGGAATTGCTACATCAGAGCAGGCCTCAGATTCAATGGGAGCTCATAGGAGCGCAGCTCCTAAACCTTTCTGAGAGTTCTACCTCCTTGTCCATTCAATAGTATGTGCAGCTGCATAACAATGAGCTCCACCACCAATGGATGAGCTCCACCATCTATTTTTCTACAAAACGACCCCTGCATCAGAGTATGTTTTTTCAGAAGGTAGTCAAGTGCAAGTGTACAGAGTAGGAGCTTCCTCTATTTGTCCCATATTTGTAATGAATTGTCTAAAAAGATGTTATTTTTAATGTTTACAGGTCTATAATTTTTAGGGCTCCAGAATAACCCCTGCTATGAAAAGTGCTCCTCCACAGTTTGCCATGTCAGATACGCTCTATCTGAAATAACTCTCACTATGCTAGCCAAATTCAAAGCAACATAATAAGATTCCAAATTGGGCATACCCAAACCACCATCTGACATTAATCGACGCAGTATATCAAATTTAATTCTGGCTTTTTTACCAGCCCAGAAGAATTAATTAAGTGATCTCTGCCACATCTGCAATTGAGATTGTGGGCTATGAACAGGAACAACTCCGAACAAAAGCAGAAACTTTGGAAATAAAAAACTCTTAATAAGGCTGATTCTATCTGCCCATGAATATTTCATAGTCATCCAATGTTGTATCTTAGCTTTAGTTTCCAAATACAATTTATCAAAATTACAGGATAATAAATCATTAAAGTCCATTGTGTATTATTCCAGGACAGTTTTGTAGAGTTTATAATTTGAGATATCAACTCATTCCTTACTTGCAATGGAATAATGTTAGATTTGTTAAAATTAATTTTAAGACAAGAAATTGAGAAAATTGTATCAAAGGTCTTTTCTAAATTCAGCAAAGATGATACTGGGTTAAATAGAAAAATTAACAAATCATCAGCATACAAACTCGCTGTATGTGCTCTACCATCAATATTTATCTCTGTTATTACTTTCTTAAATCAACATTGGTTTACCCCTGGGCAGGAATGTAATGCTTTTAGAGACTGGAGAGGAAAAGATATGTATAGAATTATTGCCCTTGTTCATAAAGATACCTTTATAAGTAAGGTAGACTTAGGGAAAAAACTGGGTGTAAAGGCACTATGGTTTAGGTACCTGTAAGTTAAAAACATATTTTTTAGAAACAACTTCAATGAGATTATTAAGGTTCCTCTTGCTCCTTTTGAGCAGCTCTTGCATAAATATCAGGGAGAAGTCAAAGGTCTTATCTTAAGCATTTATAAAATTTTGATTTCAGATGTCACAAAAGCCTATACAAACTCAAATATTTTGGCAGGATATTTGTAAGCAGAATATACAAGAGGAGGATTGGCACTCAATTTATAATTCATATGGGCTTAAGTCTAATGTGTTAATATTTGTTTTAATTCTTTTAAAGTGTTACATCAATGGTATCTTATTCCTTGCAAATTACACCATTTTCGGACTGCTGTGAGTGCAAAATGTTGGAAGGGATGTGGTCATTTGGGGGACTATATGCACTGCTGGTTGTATTGTCCTCACATATATCCATTTTGGCAGTTGATTTTACAGCATATTTATAAAATAACAGGAGTCAAGGTTCCTGTAAGGCCAGAAATCCTTTTGTTATCTATGCTACCAGTAAGCTTTGGAAACAAAAGTAGAAATATTTTGATTACAACTCTGCTAGCCATTGCTAAGATTATAATGGCTTCAAAATGGGGAGATAAAAGCTCACCTTCTTTATCATCCTGGCAAAATAAGGTGTGGGAATGTTTTGTTCATTGCAAAATTACTAGTCGTCATCTCTTACCTAACTTACAAAATTATCAAGAAAATTTACAGCAGTATGCTTTCCAGTAGTATCATATTTGACTCAGCAAAATGTAGTTCCTAATATGGCTTATTGTCAAGACTTGCTATTTTTCTAATACATGTCATTCCTTATTTGTATCTTCTCTGTAGAAACTATGTATTTGTCTTTGTTTTAATGTATTGTCATATTGGTTTGATGCATGTTAAAAAATAAAGATTATTTCAAAAATAAAAAAGAGTATGTTTTTTCCACTGTACTCAGCTTACAACAAAACTATCAAATGGGGACATGAAAGAAACTAACAGAAATAAAGACATTTGAATATTTCAAAAGGGCATAGAGGCCAAGTCCTTCTTTGAAATTATTTCCTCACACTGGTATTTAAAGATAGCTGTTTAATGCCTTTGGAGCAAGGAACTCCAGTGGTGTAACATATAACATGTAGTAAACACTGAACAAAAGACATAACACTCAGGAAGGATGTCCATTGTCAGCAATAAATGACTATAGGTAGATCTTTTGAGCCACTCACAAAACAAAAGGACAAAGTGGGAGTGGGAAAGTTGGGGGGGAAAGAGCATCAGGTGCACTGTGTATACTCTCCTTTTCCAGTGAGTTTACACAGCAGGGTAGGGATGCTAACCAATTGTCTAACCACTTCATCACACTGACTGGCTGTCCCCATCAAAAAAACATTGGCAGGCACTAAGAAGTAAGTGGAGAGTTTTTATCTTTGACCTTCAAGAATCTCAGTTCCTTACATATCTCCCTACAGCAGAGATTTGCTACCTGATGTTGTGTTATCAGCAAAAGTGGGCATTAAACTACAGGTTGCTCTTACTCTTTGACTGCAGCTTCTTAAAGGCAGCTCCTTCTGCAGTGACTGTTCTGCAGGACATTGCCCACTCTTGAATTTTAAAGATTGCCTCAATCATACTTAACTAGGGATGGGAAGGAATCAGCTCATGAACTAAAGTTTATAATGAATTTTGGCGGGTTCATGGTTTGTGGAGTACGTGGCAAGTCCACAGGCATGAACTTTCCACAAACTCTCAGGCTGTTTGTGGAGGTTCATGCCAATTTGAAAATGGATACATTTCCAGACAGATTGTCTCCACTCAATCCAAATGTTTAGCAAAATTCAATGGGGGAAGGTGGAACTCAGAGGTCAGATAGAGGAGCATTTGGGCAAAGTCCCCTCTGACTTTAATGCCTCTAGCTTGCACAGGACCCATTCTATACACTCCTGAACCTTCTGAAATGATGCCTGAAACTATTTTCCCAGGGGCACCTTCTTTGGGGGGGCCATCACTAAGACCCCATAAAGTCATAAATGCCTCTCCCTTGCCTGTGCTTTTTGGTACATGAAGCAGGTGCCACCACCAGCCAGTGAAAAGAAAGTAAGAGCAGCTGCACAGTACAGGGGCTAGTTGGCTGGGTGAGTAAGCAGCTCCCCTCCCTCACTACATCATGAAGCTGAAGGCATCCTCCTGAGAGCAAGCTTGTGCATTCCTTCCACCACAGGGCCTGGGGACAAGATGTCCAAATAGCCCAGGGACATACACAAAGTGGTACTGGTCCAGCTGTACACTTGTAGATCACTGGACTGCTGAGATCCTGCTGTCATCCAAAATGAAGTCCTGTCACATGTAACTTAACTGATTGTATACGGGATCATATTGATCCTATCACTATCACTAGGGATTAGGGATGGGGAAAGGAGGACTTCCAGAGGTTTCTCCTTAAAGCATGTTTCCATACTTCTGAGTCTTCTGGCTATATGTATGACATTGGCATGGCAACTCATCTTCAACTCCTTGAAGTTCAGGCCAGATTAATTCACAAAGATTAATTAAGGCACAAAATATAAACTGCACATTTGAGCATGGTTAATATGTAGCGGCATGATTGCAAGATTCATTCCCCACCCCCCACAGCATAGGAAATAGAAGATAACTATTAGAAAGTGGAGTGGAGTGTTCTGTGCGTCCTTGGGACTAAAAATAACATCCATGCCTTATCAAAGTGACCTAACCTAACATCTTAGCCATTACTGCTGCAATGTACATAAAATAATTTACAACTCTTACAGTGAAAATAAGCTAGAAGTAGAGCATATATTGCACATCTTATATGACTCCCATCAATGGTATTCGTTACAAACTATTCCTCTCTCCCCCTGAGCCAGCTCCAGAACTACCTACTACTGGAACAATTTATGAGGTTGTATTAGTACTATTATCAGGAGTACCACAACAACACCTCAGACTATTTGTCATGAAGCTAAGAAAGCAACCAAATTATCAGTCTTTCTGCCACTTGGCTAAAAAAAAATCATAAATTAGACCAACAAAGGCTGAAATGCTAATAAGAAAAAGAAATCACAGTAAGAATCTAATGGTTGTTTCAAAATCAACCATTCATAAGGTATGCTGGGTATACTTTGTCCTACAACAAATCAACACAGAGTAAAATGGTAATTCAGATTATGCACAACAAAAATTCATACACTGGTATTTGGATACAGTGCTCAAGAACTCCAAACAGTTTATTTTATTCATTTAGAACAACTTTTAATTCACCCTACTATTCCAGGATGCTATGGGGCTTGTGCAACAATCCAAATGTGCAACAATCCAAAAAAGAATACAACACATACACATGGGCATAAACTTTGGGGGGAGAGGGGTAGCATGGCTTGACCCTCCCCAGTTTCCCAGGGTGGGAATACCCCCACCAGGCTACTAACTAATGCCCCTGCTTTCACCTAACTTGGGACACCGCAGAGCACACCAGATACAATCAGAAAAGAGGTAAACATTGTTTTCTTCTTTTGCCCAGGCATAGAGTTTTTAATTTTGTATCTTTTATTCTGTTCAGCTGAGTCTCCCAAAAACTCATACTGTGCCACAAATTTTGTTAGTCTATCAGGTGCTACTGGACTCTGGCTTAAAGTTGCTAATCCCCAGTTGGGGGGCCCTCCACCCACTTCAGGTTAGCAGAAAGCAGGATAGAAGAGGGAAATATCCACTGGGCACTCCTGTCGCACCCCACCTCCTCTGCCGGCCTGGTTCCACTGGTAGCCGTAGCCCTGTTCCCTGAAGGAGGGCCTCCCCTATAGCAGCAAGGGGGCCTCAGAGCAGGTGAGGGGCCAGATTAAGTGCACCTGGTTCCTGGTTGCCAAATGCTTGTGGCTGGTCCCTCTCTCGCTCGCTGGGTCTCTGCTCAGCCAGTTCCCTTGCCATCAGCTCCACCTCTGTCTTCTCATCGGCCCCTTTCATTGCTGCCTTCCCTCCCTTTATATTCCCCTCACCCTCTCTGTCTCCACCTCTCCACCCTCCCTCCGGCCCCACCCCCTGCATAAGAGAAGAAGATGCCCAGGCTGGGGGTGGGGTGTCTTCCGGTTTCCCGTCAGGCCCTTGCTGGGCTGGGACTCTTCCATCTCACAGCAGGCCTGCAGGCTTTCTGCTGCGGAGTGGTTGATGCAGCAGGCATTGGCCTTTCTCAGAGGCAACCGAGGCTCACTGGCATGGTTAGGCTTCCCTGGAGTCAGTGATGGTGGTGGCGCCGCAGCCTTGTGGGCCGCTCAGACTTACAGCCTCGCCCAACAGCCCAACATCGCTTGCCTCGTGGGCCTTGAGTCACTGGGCTGCCCAACTTCATCTGCCAGCCAAGCCAGCCCCTCAGTAGGTGCGGGCTTCTTGGGGGTCAGCAAGGCAGGGCGCAAGTCCCAGCCAGGACCAGTCAGGACACTCCATTATTCCCTAAGTACACTGGTCTCACTAGGGTATAATGGAGAATTGATCTGGGGCTCTAGAGGAGCTGTTTTTTTGAGAAAGAAACACCAAATTTTCAGTATAGCATCTGGTGCCTCTCCTCAAACCCCCTCTCCAAGTTTCAAAAACATTGGACCAGGGAGTCCAATTCTATGAGCCCCAAAAGAAAGTTCCTCTATTCTCCATTGTTTACAATGGAAGGAAAGCATTTAAAAGGTGTGCAGTCCCTTCAATGTGATGGCCAGAACTCCCTTTAGAGTTCCATTGTGCTTGTCACAACCTTGCTCTTGGCTCAACCCACAAAGTCTCCTGACTTCACCCCCTAAATTTCCAGATATTTCCTAAGTTGGTGTAATGTTCATGTTCTTTAATTGATTTCAGATCAATGCAGTTTGCAAACAGAAAGCAGTTTTATTCACTAATTCAAGAATAGAAAGCAGTTTTATAGCACTAACTCAAAGGTAAACTAAACTCAAGGTTACAACATGAAATCAAAGTTCCAGTACAAAGATATTTCCCAAGAAGGCTTGTTGCTTTAGCTGGGGACTCTGTCTTCACCACAACCATCTGTTCATCAAGCAGCATCTTCGGCTGTTCCGCAGGGCAGAGCAGAACAGCAAACTATCTAGCTCACTTAGGCTTAATTTAACATAACCCTACCCTATTCAATTATCAGCCTCAGCTGGAACTGATTTACAGGGCTCCGCAGCAGTTAAACCAAACATAACGTAATGCTGCCATATACAGGTCTGGAATGAGTAGATCACCACTATCTCCTTGGATTACAAAGGTCTTTCGCATTTTTCCATTACAGTTGGACCTAGCAACCCTACTCTTGCTCTTTTCTAATGTTGGAATAATAGGAAATAGTTTTGTTTTAGTTCCCCATATGTATTTTAAGTAAATCATGACCATGGACTCGCCACTTGGCTGTTTTGTGGCTGCAAGGCTTGGCTCCCAAGACAAAAACAACTGCATGACTGAAGCTGCAGGAGTGGGGCTCAGGAGGTCACCTGCCAGCTAGCCTATTACTTTGTTCCTGTGTTTATGTCTTGCTGGGGTGTGTACTTGAGGCAGGTATACCTGGGCTGGTATGTTTCACAGACTTTGCCTGGGGTATTTAAAGCCCCTGCATCATGTTCAGCCATGCTGCTTTTTCTGGGCAATCATTCCACCCTGTGTTTTAACTGTAATGTGTGTTTCTTTGCTCTGTTAACTTATATCACAGCTTCAGGCCAAGAAAGAATGGTGCTTCCCCTTCCCAGCGACTGTTCTTTCTCAGCTTTAAGGGATCAGGGGAGCCAAGAAAGAATGGCACTTCCCGAACTCAGAGAGTGCTGGACAGGAGATGTGCCAAGTGCCCAGCTGTGCATGCACTTTTTGTGCACGTGATAAGTTTTCTCCTGGGGAGTGGGCATACATTGGGATTCTGCCTCAAACGCCAGAACCCCATGCACCAGGGCTGCACTCCTGGTTCCCTAACAAGCAGGTTGGGGATGGTTTTCATCAGCTGACAGGTGAGTCACCTGATGTCTGGATCCATGCTCTATGGAGTGCCAGTGTTCCTGTATGCTGTAATCAATAAAGCTGTGGGCTGTTTTACCCTATAGATGCCTCTGGTCTTTTTTGCTTATTCTGTTTCATATCCTTTTTCTCCCCTGCCTTTAGGACTGCAAACGCTTATTGATTATTTAGAATCTAACTGTCTCCTTGATTTTGCTAAGTATATGATGCTCAACTGGGTTGCTATCTAGCAGTTAATTGGAGAACTATTCGAAAACTTGCTTATTATTATTACTGCTTGACAGAGTTCTTTTTTCTTCTGTCAAGGAGACCGTAAAGCTACTGCAGAACACCTCTGAAGAATTCTGGTCAAAGACAACAGCAGAGTACTTAGATCTGGAAAGTCCCAAACTTACAAGGCACAGAAAGCCTCCAAAGCACCTTGATGCTGAGGGATAAAGCTTACCAGTTTGATTTTCCTAATGAAGTTTACAGGGAAACCTTTTATGAAATCATTGATGATATCAGCAACAGTTTACACTGCCACTTTCCCTCAAATGTGTGCCCACATTTAAAAAAATTAAATGTTCCTCCTTGGAGAAGATGGTAACACACAAATTGCAGGCTTTTACACAATTGACTTGAATGCATCTTATTTCATCATTATATACTGTAGGATGCTGCAATGGCACAAAAACTTGCCCCAAATTTTACAAAGTACCAGTATTTTTGCCAATATTCCAGCACAAAATGTTGTAAAGTCAATCCAGCATATGAGTGTTTCCTACTTAAAGACAACCATTGCAAAGGAAACATCACATATATGATCACAAATGAAGCGTGGCATAAGTATCTAGTTTATGGTGAGTGTGTTAGCTGAGATCTAACTTCTGCTTATAAATGTCTCTTGTTCACAGTAAAATAAGCTCTCAAACTATAACTCATACATTGTGAGGAAAAAACCCTTTTCATAACATCATAATTACCAGCCTGGTTGCCAGAGCACCTGGAGAAGTGACTCGCACATGTCTGGCCAGAGAGTGTGAGTACACCTATCCAGGAGCAAAAGGAACTTATGCAGTACTAGCAGCCATAATGCTACAAAGGCACTCTAGACCGGTACAAGAGTGCCCACCAGGAGAACGGAAGACTTCCAGTCGTTTCGTATGACGTCCATCTCAGCCAGGGAGCGGAAGAAACCGCGCCGCCAGGAGCAATCCAGGAGAATGGTTTTGAAGCACTGACCATGGAATCCACCATGGAGGGCTAACACCACATGCAGCCATCTTCCTACCAGGCTTGACTCCATTCCAACAAAGTGGACGGCTCACGTACACACCAGATGTCACCTGTGCCTACAAGCAACCTACCCCACCCCAGGAGTGGTTAATTGACCAACCGCCACTGTCTTTGTCCGACGGAACTCAAGACAAAGACTAGTGCCAAGGAGAAGACAGAAGGAGAGGAAGACCATCTTCAGCCAGAGCCAAGTTCCTTTGTGTAAACTGGATGTTACCTAGACCATGATTTGACTCTCTATTGTCACCCTTTTAGATAAGTCTGATAGTCCTAAGTATCTCCCCACCCAAGTAATCTCTCTATTCTTCTTCCCACCTGTCAATTTGAATCCCCCCCTTGGTCCATTTCAACCTGAAAGTTCACTCAGGTATCCAGGATCCAAGCAAGTCCATTGGTCAAAAGCAAGCACCCAATTAGGTGCCACCAATGAACTTTCTATTGGTTGTCACAGTAGTCCAGCCCTTATGGTCACTGCGAAACCTCCCCTTTTTGGGAGGTCATGCATCAGCTGACCACCTTCCTTCTCCCTCATACCACCCATCCCCTAAGGGCTCAAGAGAGTCCTTATAATCTGTGGACTAGCTACCCACAGGTGTGCTTCTATCAGTATCCCAATTCCGCTGCATAGATCCATCCCTGATTCCTGATCAGTTTCGGGTCTCTTCTCCCACTTCCTCACTTATCGCCATTGGAGCCTTGCTTGAAGACTACGATTGGTAAATATCACCCTGTTTGTCTACCCATGTGTTCCCCTATCTCTCTATTTATTTTTGTTACTGTATGTAAGAAAAATAGTATTTTTCATACTGTATGTATGATTTTATGAGTATTTTATCTTGTATGGAAGCCTATATTTTTCTTAATAAATTTTAATCGTTTTACTTAATTAGAGTCCCTAATATTTTTAAGCATTACTTTCTGGACGTGGAATCCTGTATACACAGGTAAAAGATCCTGAGTGAGCCAGGTGCCCACCTGACAATTCCCCAACCTCGTTTTGAGGGCATTTTGGCTTACAACATGTACAGCTATGACACTTATTCAGTGAATATAGTGACCTGGGAAATACTACCTCATATTCCCTCAGTGATTTGGGGTAAATATGGTGGCAGTAGCACATTCAGAATGAGCACAGCAGAAGTCCAATTCCATTATGTTTTTCTCACATCTATATGTGCACAAATTCTTTTGATAGTTATATTGCTTCCATTCTCCTAACCTAAGGGGGAGGGGAGGAGAAGTCCCCTCAAGACACTTTCTAAAGGTCTCTGGATAAATGTAACGTTTCTTAACTGTCTTATTACCTTTACATTTGGAAAATTTAATTCAAAGCCATACTAATATTATGTGTGCAATTACATATGCAATCCCATTAAACAGACAGTTCCAACATTTCAGATGCTTAAGGCATCAAGACACATTCATTGGCTACTGGCTGATTTTATTCTCACTACAGTATTTAATTCCATACAAAACACAACTTCAGCATTTTAGGTAACCTAAAGATAGCTTAACCATTATTGGAATGAGCTGGGCTGTTGCATATAACTCAGTTCAGCACAAATTCCTATGATGAATGTTTATGTGTCCATTGTTTTGTGTAAATGCAAGTATACAGCACGTTGCTTATCAAGTTAGACCCAGGCAGTTACAATGTGGAGGCATGGATACTCTCCATATGATGTTGGCCATCTCATGATATGATGTTGTAAATCTAATATATTGAGAATGGAGAACTCACATTTAGCATGCTATTTGGTAGTATCATTACAGCAATCAAGATGTGCTTCAGCTGTAAGGCTCAAACTAAAGAATACATATGAAAACCCCGGACATTTCCATTACAAGAAGCAGAAGCTACATATGGAAAGGGGAACATTGGATTGGGTCTGTGTCACAGAAGAGGAATTATACATTCTTGCCTCCCATGTCACTTTCCCAATCATACCTTTCACCTTCTAAAGAATTAACCCCAGAATCACCTGGGATCTCATTTCCAGGACTGGGGGGGGGGGGGGCTAGAATGGAGACAACACTTCTAGAGTGGTAGCACAGATGGCCAATAGCTGGGGAGGCTGCTGTAACTGCACAGCCTCCCTGCTGCCTCTTCCCTCCCAAGCCTAGTCACTCAGGTATGGCCTGATGTGGTTGGCAGGGTGTGTCACAGCTGGCCCTGCTTTGCCACCTGGAGCTGCTTTGCCACCTGGCCACACAGACTCATGGCTTCAGTGTGGCAGCAGGACCTTGGAAGAAACAAGAAAGTAGCAACAGTGAGGCAGAGAGGCTGCAGCAGAGAAGCAGCAGTGGCAGCAGCTAGCTGCAAAGGTAGCTGCAGAGTGGTGACATGGCCCCAGTTCCACAGCTTGATGACAGAGGCTCTGGCAGCAGCTCCAACAGGCAACTTCAATGTGTTTTATGGCACCAAACAAACAAAGGTCCCAAGTTCCAGCTGAGGCTGGTCATCATGGAAGCGGGGGCATCTTACAAGGAAACCACCTATTTGCCTTTGGGGGGGTATGGCTGAGGGGGTATGGCTGAGATCACCATTCATAGAATTATAGAATCATACAGTTGGAAGGTACATCCAGGCCATCTAGTCCACCCCCCTGCACAATGCAGGAAAGGTAGTTCATTTGGTAAATTCATAGCAGCCCTTGGGGTCACACAGGGCTGCTGTGAATTTGGATAATGGACAATGCCTAGTACATAATGCCCAACCACAGGGGTAGTCTTGCTGGGATAATGCACAAGGCACTATTGTAAGCGAAAATGCCCTCAAACGAGGTTGGGGAATTGACAGGTGGGCACCTTTGACTTAAAAAGGATCTAGAATCTATGTATACAGGATTCCACTTCCAGAAATTATTGCTAAATTTACCAAGGACACTAATTAAGTAAAACCATTAAAATTTATTACAGAAAAATATAGAACACATATACAAGGTAATGGATACATACAACACACATACAGTTCTAATAAAAATAGAGAGAAATGCATAGAGGTAACATAAGGATGGACAAACAGGGTGATAATTACTGATCGTAGTCTTCAAGGAAGGCTCCAATGGTGACAAACGAGGACGATGGGGAAGGGGACCCTCAACTGGCCAAGAATCGGGGATGTATCTAAGCAGCAGGAATGGGGTACTGCTAGATGCACACCTGTGGGGAGCTGGGTCACAGGTTATAAGGAGTACCTTGAGCCCTTAGGGGATGGGAGGTACAGGGGCAGATGACAGGTGGTCAGCTGGTACATGACCTCAGAAAAAGGGGAGGCTCCGCAATGACCATAAGGGCTGGACTTATGCGGTGGCCGATAGCCAGTTTATTGGGGGCACCTGATTGGATGCCCATATCTGGCCAATGAGCAGACCTGGCCCTAGTTACCTGATTGGACTTCCAGGTAACAATGGGCCAAAGGAGGAGGCTCCAGGATGACCATTAAGAGAAAGAATGGGAGAAATTATTGGGGTGGAGGTGATTAAGGCTATTAAAACTTATAAGAACATAAGAACATAAGAGAAGCCATGTTAGATCAGGCCAATGGCCCATCCAGTCCAACATTCTGTGTCACACAGCGGCCAAATATATATACACACACACACACACACACACACATACACACTGTGGCTAATAGCCACTGATGGACCTCTGCTCCATATTTTTATCTAACCTCCTCTTGAAGGTGGCCATGCTTGTGGCCGCCACCACCTCCTGTGGCAGTGAATTCCACATGTTAATCACCCTTTGGGTGAAGAAGTACTTCCTTTTATCCGTTTTAACCTGTCTGCTCAGCAATTTCATCGAATGCCCACGAGTTCTCGTATTGTGAGAAAGGGAGAAAAGTACTTCTTTCTCTACTTTCTCCATCCCATGCATTATCTTGTAAACCTCTATCATGTCACCCCTCAGTCGACGTTTCTCCAAGCTAAAGAGTCCCAAGCGTTTCAACCTTTCTTCATAGGGAAGGTGTTCCAGCCCTTTAATCATTCTAGTTGCCCTTTTCTGAACTCTAAATGGTGACAATAGATGGCCAAATTGCTACCTAAGGTAACACCCGATCTATACAAAGAAACTTGGCTCTGGGTGAAGATGTTCTTCCTCTTCTTCATTCCTCTACTGGCACCATCCTTTGTGTTGGGTTCCGTTGGACAAAGGCTTAGGCAGTCTGACAGGATCCATGCCTAAGATAAGCTTGATTGCCTTATGCATAGGTGACATCTGTTGAGTACATAAGCCTCCCGCTTCGCTGTAATGGAGTCTGGCACTGCAGGAAGATAGCTGCTGGTGATGATAGCCTACCAATATGGATTCTATGGTCAAGGCTGGAAACCACTTGCCCAAACAGTTCATGGCGGCGCAACTTCTTCCACTGCAACGGCCGAGATGGTGATTGCACAGAGTGACTGGAAACCCATCTGTTCTCCTGGTTAGCACTGTTCCAGAGACATGGTGTCATGGGTGCTGGGGACCCTGCAGAAGAAACCGAGCCTGCAGAGCCTGCAGAAGGAACTGTGCCCCTGCCACCTGCACCAGTGCCCCTGCCTCCTGCTGAAGAAGATCCAAGCCCCCCTGCCTCGCCCTCTCGGGTGGCTCGTGTGCGTGACCGCCTTCGTCAGGACCTCAGGGATCGGAGGAGGGCGGCACGCTCACAAGCAAGACGCTCCCTGAGCCCTGAGTGGTGAAAGGATTCTGGCCCTTCTAAGTGTGAGGATGCTTAAGTTTCGGCAGGATCCTGGCTGCTGCTCTGAGACAGCAATTAGCCCAAATGAGCAACAGGCAGCAGAGGGCTATATAGCTGTGGGCTTTGGGAGGAGGCTTTGTGGAAGCAACTAGTCACATACCTGACATCCTAGCATCCACTCCGGCTCTTGACTTTGGCTTTTGGATTCCTGACTTTGGCTTGGACCTCTGGACCCCCTGACTTCGGCTTCTGAACCTCTGACCTGTGATACCTGGATTACGATTCTGTTTTGGTGCCTTGGACCCTCCTTGCTCATGACTTGCTGACCTTGGACTGCCCCTGGACTTTGCCTGACTCAGCCCCAGCTCGTGACACATGGAGTGCTGCTGCAACGTTGTGGCTATTAGTACTCACATAAGTCCCTTACAGTCTGGTAGACAAAACCCACGTTTTCCTGGCAGATGTGTGTGAGTTGAGTCTCCAGGCACCCTGGCAACCAAATGGGTGTCTACAATGTTCTGAAATTAGGGGTCTTTTTCTCACACTATCCATTATCCACTTGTGGGGGATTCTGCTAGGGAGGCCAGGGGGCAAAAGGGCTTCATACTACCCCTTGTAGAAGAGGCTGGGGTGTGAGCCTGAAGACTTCTGGGACCTCTCTGGCACCTGGAAGGGAAACAGATCGAACAGTGAACCCAGCACCAAGCCAGGCTGACAAGGTCAATCAATGGGCCAGCTTCACCCTTCAGGGTTTGTTTTAAACCCTAGGATGTCTTATTGAATGAGTGAAGCAGCTTATCTCCCTCCAACAAACCCCCAGTCTAGCAGTGGATGTGACCTCTGCCCACAACATACCCCAGCCCACAGGGGACAGACAGGGACCAAGGCTCCAGCCCAGTAGTAAAGAAAGTCAAGCTCCCCATCCACTGACTGTTTCAGCTATAGCAGCAAAGTCAGGCCTCTCAGAAGAGGCTGAACCAGCCAGCAAGAAGCAATGCAGGAAACAAACTAAGGCTGATTCCACATTTGGCGTTTGCCCTCCTTTTGCTCCGGGGTTGTTCCATGAGGGCCAGATTTCCCAATTCTGCATTAGAGGATTTCCCCCGGATTCAATTCCCAATCTGTTCCATGTTTTCTGATTCCGCATTACCGCTGCTCCCGGAGTTCCCCCTCCCTCATACGTTTCCCTTTTTTTTTAATACGCATGCGTGTTTGCGTTACAACGTAACGTCTTTGTTTGCATTACAACGTAATGCCAGAGGCATAATACTGGCAAAGTCATGTGTTTTCCTTTCGCCCTGCCATTGGCAGGTTAAGCACCATGAAATCTGAGTCAGCAATCCACCGTTTTTATCCACACATGCTGAATGTTAAGCACACAGTTTTCCGTTAAAACCTATAACAAATTACAAACAGATGCGTGAAAGGGGGGAGGGGAAATATGCAGAGGGGTTGAGGGAGAAAGTTTTCCCTTTTCCCAACTTATCAAAAATATAAAGCTGTAAACATAATCAAATTTCCGCTTGGGGGGGGATCGATAAAGGTGGCAATCGCACATGTTTAAAGTAGTTCGTGCAACATCACTTACAATCTTATTTGTTAAAAAATATAGCAGTCAGGATTGATTTTTTTTGAAGGGGGGAAGAACATAATCGCAATGCAATGGCAAATTATCAAATTCACATGGAATATAGTAAAGAAGGGGGTGGGTGCAAGTAAGTGATGCATTCGGAAAAAGAAAATAGCGTTACATCATTATATTGTTTCCGCGTTGTAACGTGAAACTAGTTGTTTTTTTTAAAAAATTAATCCATTTCAGGAAAATATTGCATAATTTTCAAAGGGAGTAAAATTGTGGAAGTATGACGAAATAACTGGGCGGAATCATGGGTGTGGAGTTATGTGGGTGTGTTCTACTGATGCAAGAAGTTTGACAGCGCACTGGCTCGAGTTCCACACATAAAATTTTGAACCTCAGAACCGCAGCAAAAAAAGATCTGGTATTTTGCTGATCTCCTTAATCCGGGGCAGCATCGCTTCAAAGGCGGGTCAAACTGCCGCCCCAGGTCCAAATGTGCGGAAACCAACATCTGCCCCAGGGGGAACACAGCGTCGGAGCTGGAGCAAAGGCTAATGCGGAATCACCCTAAGTGTCATGGACCAGCCAGGGCTCAGTGACAATGAATTCTCCTCAGAGAAGAAGGGGCCCTGGGTAGCCAGCCCACAGTCAACAGAAGCTGACCAGCAGGGAAATGAGGTGTAGGCATTCCCTGCCTTGCAGCTGATGGTTGGTTCAGAATCACCTCCACCCTCCAGCTCTTCCCAATTTTGATTACAGTTGTCCTACAGCAGGAGTACTTCAGGGACAAAAGGGTATGATTTTGATGTGACACCCAAGCTGCAGTTCAGGTTATCAACAAGCAGATGGCACAGTCAAAGTAGGTCATGCAGTTGGTGCACAGCTTTGTTCTGGTTTGTTTGCCTGCTAACATTACATTCTAAGCACAGCTTACAGGGACTGACAACAGCATAGTGGATGCATTGTCTTGCCTTCAGAAGGAGAGGTACCTAAACCAGTTGAAGAAGAAGAAGAGGAGATTTTATTTATACCCTGACCTTCACTCAGAGCCTCAGAGCAGCTTTCAATCCCTTTCCCTCCAAAAACAGACACCCTGTGAGGTAGATGGGGCTGAGAGAGCCTTTTTCAGAACTGCTCTCAAGAAAGCAACTCTTTCAAGAACTGTGACTGAAACAAGGTCACCCAGCAGGTGCATGTGGATGAGTAGGGAATCAAACCCAGTTCTCCTAGATTAGAGTCTGTACACTTAACCACTACACCAAACTGGCTCCCTTGGGAGCTCTCCATAATGCAAGGGAGTGTTCAGTTGGTCATCCCATCCACACCATGCAGCTAATCTGCAGCTGCAACGCATTTTTTGCTTTCTCTTACGGTTCTAGGGGGGGGACACCTGTCCAGAATCTGAGAACATGGCTCTGTGATACCTAGTCTCAATTCAGGACCTTCCTACTATCAAGCCTGTGTTCCTTGCTTGATCCAAGCAAATTTTCTATGTAAGAGATGCTTCAAAAGGAATTATCAGATATTAATGACCTTTTTTCCATAGGTTAGCCAGCTATGTCCCATTTGAAGATTTTCCCCTTTTTGTGAATACTATGAATGTGGATTGTGACACATTGGTAGACAAGCCCTCATTATAACAGTAAAGCTCAAAAAATTTATCAGCTTATGGAGGCCCAGTATTGATCTAAACATTATCATCATCAGCATACAGGAGGACTGGAACTCCTTGTTTAGATAAATGTGGAAGGTGACATGCTTTCTTCAAGAGACAGGGTCTGAGGTCATTAATATATAATTTGATCAGGGGTGCAAGAACACATCCCTGCTTAACTCCTTTGTCTAAGGATTCACTGGGTATCAATTCACCAGCATCCTTATGTTTGGCAGCACTTGGTTCCCTCCTACACCAGGAGTTCAGGGCTTGCTCATTCAGAATTGGGACAGTCACCACCACTGCCAGGCTGGGGCTTTCCCCAGCCCACATCCAGGCTATTGGCATGTTGAGGTCTGCTGCCTACAAGACATATATACAGACACATCTGGGGGCTGTCTTTTAATGTTTTCCATCTTTAGTTGCAGTGAATGACTGGGAGTCTGTATGGATTTGTGGGCACAGCATCATCCACTGGGCTGGAATCTACACGTCATCTGTTGGTTGGGGCTGGAAAGATCCTTGTGCATTGCCTGGATTGGAGTAATGGGGACTTAATTTACCTACTGTTCTTTGTCAAATCAATACCTACAGACCTCAGACATACTGATCACACAACTGCATGAGAATGACTTGGGTGCCCACAAGACCAGAACTTGGCACAAGCAACTATTGTGGGTTTGAGGTTTTTGTCTTCTCAGCTCCCTGGCTCCATCCTTTTTTTGGTTTGATTTGTTGGAGAGGCATTCCTTGTATTGTTTCAATTTCCCAGACAAGGTGGACATGGCAAGTGAAAGATTACTAACAAGCAAGGCAGTCAGGACATTGATGGGATGCTTGGTCCATTACATGGACATCTTATTTCCTCAAGAGACATTATTCAGGCTGGATGGGATACGCCTTTCAGAGTGGAACAGGATATCTGGGTATGCA
The DNA here is from genome assembly GCF_032191835.1 of Heteronotia binoei. Classification (NCBI taxonomy): domain Eukaryota; kingdom Metazoa; phylum Chordata; class Lepidosauria; order Squamata; family Gekkonidae; genus Heteronotia; species Heteronotia binoei. The sequence continues at coordinate 76,544,006 of NC_083225.1, read as the reverse complement.
GCATTCATCATGGTTTATGGGTGCAGTTGCAGCTGTTCCTATTGGCAAACTGTGGGATGTTTTCACACAACTTCTTTCTCATATATATATATATATATGTATACATTCTGTCATTCATCAAAAGTTACACTATACATATAATCAATAGCTGATTTCCCATGTAGTAGCCTGTAATGTGGTCCAAAATTTAGGAATGCAGGGACCTTTAAAAGAAAGTTGTTCTTTGTCATGGTAGCATCACATCTCAATATATGGCAATCTACTTTATAAGGCTTCTGCACATTTCTATGTTTTATAAACAGGTCAGCAAATAAGAAGCCAAATACTATCACCTCAAAGCATAGTTTCCTGGAGCGTGGAATGATTATGAAGAAGGAATTATAGAGTACAGTCAGGAAGCAAACTGAAATTGCTGTTCCTTATCAGCATAACATCTCAAATTTTTCATGCCCCAAGGCAATTACTAATACAATTGCATTTCAAACAAGTAAACGGTGAATTTTGAATCTCTCTTATGATTTGGGACCTCAATTACAGTTCAAGGGCATAATAACTTATCACTGATATAAACCTCATGGAAATATGGATGAAATTCTAGTATCATTAAAGTCAATGGAATAGAAATAGAACTCATTCAGTTGAGCAGAAAAATTCAGCTATGAATAAGCAGAATAATATATTTTAGGAAACTGCTTCAACTAAGATATGATGCACCTTTTATGCCTCAAGGAACTATGCAAACACAGATGATTTTGACATGCTAATTTTAATAGACACAGATAGAAACAGTCTTGCTATATGTATAGCCATTTTCCAAATGTATCCAGAAGTAAAGTATGGATTCAAACATGAACTGAGAAACTCAGATGAGAGGTGGTATAGATGAAGCCACATAAACCTGTCTCATATAAACCAGGGAACCTGAAGAATGTTAAAAGTACTCCTTGTATAATGTGGCAACATATAAACCCAAGGGTGATGGATTCCACATTTTACACAAATAAGTATGTGTTTTAGTGAGCTTGCACAGCTATACTATCAGAACAATAGAAAGCACAAGAATGGAGGGTTTTTTTTTTCTTTTTAAAGTGTGCTGTCCAGGAGGGGCATTGTATGCATATATAAAAATAGCCTGAGGGATAACAATCTCACAAAAGTTTGCAATAACCTGGTTTTCCCAAAGGTAGCTACATGAAGAAGAGATGTAGGGTTTTCTACTACACTTTTCTCTGCCTTAGGAGTCTCAAAGTGGTTTACAACCACATTCTCTTCCTCTCCCCACAACAGGCAACTTATGAGGTAGGTGAGGTTGAGAGAGTTCTGAGAGAATCGTGAATGGCCTAAGGCTTCATATGGAAGAGTGGGAATCAAACCCAGTTCTCCACATTAGAATTTACTGCTATTAACCGCTGTATCACACAGGCTCTACATCTGTAGAATATATTTAATGGCAAGTCATTACCATTTAAAATTTGATTGTGGTGCAGTGTGTGACCAGACACCCAATCAAGCAACATTTCATTTGGGGACTTCTTTATGTGCATCAGTTCTTCCTAGTGTTTCTTGCAGATGTTTGATGTGGCTGTCTCTCATCTAAATCAAAACCCATATCTTATTCCTGAGTGTATTTGTTTCAGGAGGGTTGAATTTCCAAGTAACTTTCTGCCTCAACTGACACCAGAGACTACAGTTCCCAGGGAACAATATGATACAATGCATTTGTACTGCATTTTTAGTGCACACACAAAAATAGTTCAAGCTGGGATGGGGGGGAAGCTCTTAGAAACCAAATGAGGGGGGGTGTTTTTTTTCCTGAATGCTGATAGAATAGTTACAATTGCCAATTCTATACAAAGGCAATCTGAGGGGGCTTCGCTTACCACTGCTTACAAACAATACTCAGATATTTAATGAGAGCAAATTTATGAATTATACTTATTTCATAGAAGCATCTTATTGCAGTTTTTACATGCACTAATTATATTGAGGGGGGAAATAGATATTATTCTAATAATAATAATAACTTCCATAAACTTGACATTTTGAGCTCCTACTCACATTAATGAGTTTTGCACAATGTTATCTAAAAGTTTGTCCCTCCCCGCCCCCCCAAATCATAACTAGATTGCCATACCAAAAAAATTGCTGTTTACAATCCAAGATAGCACTTTTTATATAGATACCAGAGAGCCCTCTGGTGAACCAAACTATGTGAGAAGCAAAAGAATGTTGAGAATAGATAAGATCTATTACAAAAAGATTTACAATCCTAGTAGAACAATTCTGCTTTTAAAAATACGCAAGATATATGTAAGTTAAAAACATAAAATATCATACAGACCAAACATAAAGTATATATAGAGATAAAAACTATGTAGTCCAAACATGTTTCAACTAAATAGTGTTCTTCAGTAGTCTCTAAAAATGGTATCCTCTCTTAAAAGTATATGCACATATATAATAACATATCAAGAGTATAAAAAAGAAATAGGCATGAATTGGGAAAATGGGGTTTGGTTCGTAGCTGAACCATTATCTGAATCCCAAACTGGGAGGCTCATTTATGGACTGAACTGGTTCATGCAGTTTGTGGCCCAAAAAACAGATGAATGTCAGGGAACAGCTTGCTCCCTGCCACTCACGAATACGCCGCCACTGCCTCTCTAGCCGTCTGAGCCTTCATTTCATCAGCTGCAATTCTGGGTTAGACCGCAGTGCCAGTTTAGAATGAGGGAGCAGAGGGCACCAGGGTGTGATCTCATTGATGGCCATAGAAAGCCAGCCATGCCAGGACTCCACTAAGTCATCTAATGAGTCGCCAGGAGGCCAGGAATCCTGTAGAGCCATCTGGAACTGCATTGGGTCCATTTGACTCTGCGGGCGAGCTAAAATATGCTTGCCACCTAAACAGGTTTGAGGTGGAACATCCATATGGTCTTCAGGACATAGTGGTCCAACCATGGCACTGCTTCCACAGTGATCCGGTCCACCAAGACACCTGCTTTAAAGATCAGATCCAGCATATGCCCAACTTGGTGAGTGGGTGTTGTTACATGTTGGGAGAGTCCCAGTGTCACCATGGATGACACTAGGTCCATCGCCTGAGTGGAGTCCGCGTCATTGGCATGAACATTGAAATCACCCAGGATCAAAAGCCTTGAGTGGTCCAATGCCCAGCCTGTTACAGCTTTCATCAAGGATAATAAGGTGCTGACTGGTGCGTTAGGCACACCAGCCAGATAGCCAAACACTCCTCAACATCCCACCAGCACATTCAATGCCATTGATCTCTGGAGATGGGAGAGCCCGCAAGGAGTAAGCCTCCCATATGAATAGGGTCATGAATAGACCATGATTGGTGAAAGATGGAATACCATGGGGGAGCTACTTGGGAAAGAGCTACTGTCTCCCCATCTGGCACCCAGGTCTCGGTCATGCAGGCCAGATCCATATCTTGCTCAACCAGAAAGTCCTGAAGAACAGAAGTTTTATTATTTATGGACCTGGCATTGCATAGCACCAATGATGGAGGTGAATAATTCAACCTGGCCCCACCACCTGCTATCGTTGGGATGGGACACAGGCTGGAAGGGGGCCGAGCTTCTTTAAGTCTCAGCCACCTTCCCTGAAATCCATGCCTGTTCCCACCATCATACTTTCCCCTCCCCAGGAGTACTGGGATCTCCTGGCCAGTTATCACCCTATTAGTGGTCTCTGCAACAGCCTCAGACCAATTTGTAGGATGTACAGCTCACAGTCCTGTATTGCACTATAGTTCTTCAATATTTGTCATCGTCAAATCCAAAAGTTGCCCTCCCTAGTCTAACCTACAATAACACAGATTGATCTCGCTACCAACTAATCTATCCTAATAGTTAATTAATTCTAGATCCCACCCTTTTCTTAATTAAACTACCCAATCAATTAGCCAATAAATACAATCAGTTAGTCAAATATCCAATTAATTCCAAGACGATCCCACCCTTCCCCACATTAATACAACCCAATTAATTAGCCAATAAAACAATCAGTTAGACCAATAGCCAATTAAGTAAAATCAGTCCGTTACAACCCAATATCTACTCAATTAATTAACACCTAACAATTAATTTAGCAGCCGAATGTTCTCAATTTCAATACAATTCTACTTAAACATGAATTAAATTCATACAAGGTTTGGTAATGGAAGACAGTTCTTAGACAATGGACTTGGATTCTGGGATCTTTAGATAATGGATTGAATGTATCTTTGGGTTTAAATCTATCATCTTCGGATCATGAGTCACCCTTTCCTAATATTATCCTTCTGAAAAGTTGCTGGAGTTTTATCACCAATGTAAAGGGATCAAGTTTTGGGATAGGAAAAATGAAAGTGTAACACTGAAATTTCAGAAAAAGTAACTGAATAGGATTGGATTAACTACTAGTTGGATTAACTACTAGTTATCTTCAGGATTTCTTTCTTGCACCCCATTTTGTAACTCTGATATGTGTCTCTCTTTCCAGATTTCCTCCCTTGATTGGGACCTAATTCTTTCCTCCTAAATCTAGATCCAAAATTGTTTGCCCCTGTGCTCATGGAGTCTATGCTTGTTCAGGAGAGCCAGCAGAGGATTTCCATTCTGCACTGGAACGTCTAGCTTCCTCTTGGCTGCTATCCAATGTTTTATCAAAAGATACAGATTTGTGAGGTGACATCTTTAGGCTGCCACCAGTTATATACCCCTTTCTCTGCATAACTTCAAATCCTTCCGTGGTTTATGAAAATTAATTTTTTCAACTCTGCATATTGTTTTTCAGTTTCTTTGTCTAACTGAAACAATGTATCTGAAAATATTTTCTTATCCACATAAGTCTCTAAATTTTCTTTAACTTGTGAAATGTCCATATTAGATTTATTAATTTCTTCCCCCAAGATTTCAATAGCCATCAAGTCCATGGAGTATTTATTTAAGACAGCAAACCATCTATCCTTAATTTTTTCTTTATGAGGAAACATACCTGGATCAGTTTTAATCCTCAACCCTCTAGGAATTTTCCTTCTCCTGCAGTAGTCTTTTAGAGCCCCAGCAAATTAGAATAAAATAGAATAATGTTCAATTTTTTCTTTGTTTAGAATAATGTTCAATTTTTTCTTTGTTTAGGTATCTTTATGTCCCCCAAACAAGACTTGTAAAGAATTATTGATGGAGCTTTGTCTGACTATAATGTTTTAACTCTTGACACAGGGATTGAAACCCTGAATTCTCCTGGACCTTTCAGCAGCTGTCAATATGATCCATCATGGTATCCTTCTGGATTGCTTTACTGGGACTGGGGGGCACTGTTCTGTAGTGGTCCAGTCCTGCCTGGAGGATAGGTTTCATAGTGTGGTGCTTGAGGACTGCTGCTTTGCCCATAGGCCTTTGGCTTATGAGGTTCCTCAAGGTTCCACTTTGTCCCCTATGCTTTTCAACAACTGTGTAAAGCTGCTAGGAGAAGTCATTCAGAGATTTGACCTGAGTTCCTACAAATACGTAGATGACATTGTCAAGGTTGACCTGCTTTGGTCTGAGAATTTTGCTCCCCTGCCACAAACCAAGACCTTAAAACATGATTCTCTGTGATAACATAACCACGCTTAAACTGAGTTTGGTTCAGAAAGCTCTTCAGCAACACACACCATAAAGCAAAAGAAAGCTTTATTGAAAAAATTTAAGAACAGATTTTAAAAGCAATGTGTACAGCTCCAGCGGCAGTTCAAGTGCACAAAAAACAAGAATATGAGCTGTCTACATACACTTAATTCTGGAGCATAGAAGTTGACTTTTCATAACTAAAAGCAAAGGTGTTTCAAAGAATACAGCAAAAGTCCATAGCAACATAACAGGGTAAGGAGAAGAAAACAAGAAATGCAAAAGGGAAGATGTACCATCCCATCATAGGCTATACTTTATGTGGGCCATAGCTTCTTGATCTTCCCCAACCAGTCATAGAGTTATCTCCGAGGAACTTTTCAGACATAAAAAAGTTGCCCCCTCATGGCCAGAATTAGCTGAAATGTGTGATCTACTTAATGGTCTTGGGAGATGGTGACAGTCTACTGGGGGGTTACCCTTGCTGCCAGATCAGAGATGAGTAAAACAGTTTCTAAATGGAATTTCCCTTTGAAGATGGCTTTCATCAAGACTCACCTCTATTTCATACTACCAGCAGATCCTGGGGAGATTGTGGAAACTATAAACAGGTGCCTTGAGGCAGTTTTGGAAAGGATGGGGGCTAACAAATTGCAACTTAATCCTGACAAAACAGAGGTGCTTCTAGTAGGAGGGGTCTGTTCTGTATGGATTTGTACTGCCCCAAAAAGAACAGGTATGTACCTTGCAGTTACTCCTGCATCTTGCCTCCGATTGGATAAAAAGGTGGCAGTGATGGCTAGGGGTATCTTTCACCAGCTTCAACTGGTGAGCCAGGTCTAGCCCTTCCTTGACAGAAAATGTCAAGGTTATACCTTGAGTAAAACTTTGTTGGTATTAAAGGTGCCACTGGACTCAAACTTTGTTGTACTATCTAAGCATTATCCACCTTAAGTTTATCTTTTTCTCCATGGGAGAGCCTGGAAGTTATTCATGTTCTTGCAAGAAATGTCTCCAGACTTAAGAAATAGAGAATTATATCAATATAAATTTCATCTATATATATTTTATGACTTCTGTATGAGGAAAAATCACATATTCTTATTTCTTAAGCCTCCATTTTCAGTTTACATATGTATGAACATAGTGATTTTTATGTCACAAGGGTCACATATTGATTTCCCAGTGTACCAAATCATATACTTCTTTTTCAGACTTGCCCCATGAGTAAGAAAAACAAAGACACAGACTTAGATAATGACAATTGAGAATAATTTAATGCACTGTTTTGACATACTTAAAACCACAACAGTAAAAGCATGTCTCTTAATAATAAAATATAGATGTAGATGGGAAAACAGCAGAACAACAAGGAATATAATGGAAGATATCTGAAGTAATTTTGACAGTTTCCCCTAAACAATATACTCTTTATGTAAATTTGCAAACTGTTCCAGAGACATGGGAAAACAAAGGAATTGTTTAAAGAGCAACAGCTTAAGCAGTAACTGCACAATACAATAAACAGGTATGCAGGCTGAAAATGATAGCCTAGAACACACTGCAGCCAGTAGGTTCCTGCTGACTTCAGTAGCAGTATATCAAAGAGAATGTAGCCAAGGTCATACATACGTATAAAATAAAATAAAAACTCCACTGAAGGGGGATAATAGTGAGGTATACAATTAGGCACAAGAGATAACTTCCACACCTTGTGCCTCCTACAGCCACTCAAAATGCCCCCTGAAATGTTGTTCTTTGAAAACACAGGAACCTCTGGAACAACATGAAGGAAGCTGAAGGTCAGCAGCAGGAGGGAGTCAATCACTGAAAATCTCACACATCCCCATTAGTGAAAATCTTTTGTGGGAAATCTTTTTCTAAAGAAAAGTTAATCAGCTGTAACCTCAGTCCCAAAGTAAGTTCACATCAGTAATGCTATTCTGTTGTGCTTTGACAAAACATTTTATACCAAGTATAGAGTGTCTGTAGCCATACGCATAATGACATTTGTTGGGGACCTGAGCAAATCTGAGATTCCTGACTTTGAGGGCACTCAGGGACCCACTCACAGTGTCTGTGTATCAAAGAAACAAGATATATGGCGCCTTTAAGGCAAAGCCTGTTATTCCATTGCCTTACTGGGACTGGCACTTTAACAACCTGCTACCTGATGATCAGTTGGGATGCAGCCTTGAGCTGGGAGTGGAGAAACAAAATGATTCACAGCTAGGATATGGGGTAGCAGTAGCTTTCCATAAGAATACCCATATTCCATAGGAGTTCTAGAGCGGTGGAGCTGCCAAAGGGCTAGCCCATGATGAGCTAGGTCCTTTTTAAAGCAAAGGAAAACTGGACATGCTGAGTAGGATAACACAGGGAATTTGACACAGCAGCATCCTGGCTTTGAAAAAGCCACTGCTCTTCAATGCATATCGCAGCAATCACACAGTTCCTGCCCTTCTGTGGGAAAGGCACGGGCCACACACCCACAAGAGGAGCATTCAGACTGCTCCCATGCATGTGGGGCACATGCATTGTGAGCCCCAGCGATTCAAACTGGGAAACTGAGATGATGACAGTCTACTGGGGGGGCCACCCTTGCTGCCAGATCAGAGTAACATGCCCTGCATGCGCTTTAGAGATTTGCTACCAGGAAGTTCCAGGTAGCTATTTAATCCAGTCCCAGCCCATCCTAAGACAAAGTAAGTACGGACAGGACTTGGGGGCAGATGTGCACTTGTGATTGCACACATTAAATCTGGAAGGGAGACATGGCTAGGTCAGGCCAAATCTCACGCTGAAAAAAGCTGGGTCAGGAAACAGGTGGAGAATATGGGTGAAGGAAACCTTCCCTACCAACATGTGGGAAGCAATGTCTATTTAGTCTAAGACTCTGCACACCTTTATAAGGCATTACATCAAATCTTGGACCCTGGATACATCAAGCAATATGACTCCTATAATATCTGCTCTAAGAATAGATGCGTATAGACTTCTAACCTCTTAGAGGGAGGATGCTCCTTTGGTCAAGGTATATGCATATTTGGTCCTTTTCAGAAAAACCATAGTTGTTTACATATTTTACTCTTGCTTTCAGGATGATGGCTCTAGTCCAATTTGGTCAATGGCTCATGGAGGACCAGGGCAAGATCACCCAGGATATCACCCGAGACCAGCAGGAGGCACAGAAACTGTGTCACAGCAAGCTGGCAGGTCAATTGAAGGCTAGCGCTATCAGGATTTGGGCTGCTAACTGGTTCCAACACTTCCCCCCCCCCTTCTCCATTCCAGGCAATGATATGGATGCTCGTCTCATACCAGCTGAGGTTTCACAATGACCTAAGTCTCAGACTTACATTCTGGGACCCTGCCTCACTTGTGGTAGGGCAAGCCACTCACCAAGCTATGGCAATGGGGGAGGTGGTGAATTACAGTAGGCTCAAAGATGTTATACTTGACTGCTACAAAATACCTATCAAGAATAGGGGTGGGTACAAATCAGGAAAATGTGGTTCATGTTGGTTCATTTATTCATGAACCCAACCAATTTGTGATTTGTGGCTCTGCAACCCCCATTGAAAAGGACTGCAGACCCTTTAAATTGAGTTTGTAGAAAGCCCAAAAGACAGATGTGTGAGGAGGAGCAGCCTGCTCCCACTGCTCAGCTGTTTTGGGCTATCTTGTGAAGTTTCTTTAACCTTTAAAGGGACTACAGTAGACAGCCTGAGAAACAGCTGAGCAGGAGGGAGGTACTCCCCCCTGCTCTGCTGTTTCAGAATGTCTTGCGTAGTCCCTTTAAGGACTTCCCTTCACTCAGCTGTTTTGTGGGCTGTCTTCTGCAGTCCCTTGAAACTTTAAAGGGATTGCACAAGACAACCTGAAACAGTTGAATGGTAGGGGAATGCTTCCCTGATGCTCCACTGGTGGGTTTTTGGTTGTTGTTTTTTTGTGGGGAACTGAAAACTGAAGTTTAAAGGGACTCAGTCTCTTTTATGGACCACATCACTTCAGTCTTGTTCCATCCACAATGACTTCCAATTTTCTTCTGAGCTCAAATCAAAGTACTGATATTGTCCTTTAAAGCCCTGTATGGCCAAGGACCAACATACTTTAAGGACTGCCTTCTCTCATACGAATCTACTTGCTCACTCCAGTCATTCTCTAAGGCTCTTCTTCAGTTGCCTCCACCATCTGAAAACTAGATAGGGGGCAACCCAAGAAAGGGACTTCTCTGTCATGGCACCACAACTTTGACACACCATTTGCCCCCCAAGTCGGAATAAAGAGACGGACACAATTAAATTGGTGAAAATATGGGCCACTTTTATTAAAATAACTAGCAACGGCAAGGGCAACCGAACTGCGGCCAGGTCAGGGCCAGCGGTCTCCTCAGACCGCTCCCCTGCCTTTTTCAGCGGGCGAGAGACCCGGCCCCCCAGCCGGAGCTGTGAGCCACAGCTCCCGTTAGGCAGGCCCAGCAGGGAGGCTCGCACCGGAGGGCCCCAAACACCAGACGCGAGTCTCAGCGAAAGGCACCCATCCAATCGAGTCTCCAGGACAGTCTGCATTCACAAACCTCGAGCCACACCCAAGGTTGATCCTGACAGACCCCTAACTCCCCAAAAGGGGGAGGCTAACCGGTCCTCCCCAGGCCGCATGGTGCCATAAACCCCGTAGAACCTGCCCTGAAAAGTGACCAACTCTACCAAGGCACCAACCCTAAGCCAATTCCTCAATCCACTGAAATGCTATGCAAGGTAGGCAAAAAACACCCCCCAGTCAAATGCCAAATCGCCGGGGAGTGAAAAAATTCCTACCCGGCCCCTCCAAACGGAAGCGACCAGCGATTGCCTGCATAACAAATAGGGCGGGCGGGTGGGCCGAAAACGCCGGGAAGACTGCCGCGGCATCGAGCGGGGCTTCAGCAACAGCGCTGAAGCCCCGCCCCCTCAGGACGCGCTCAAAAGAGCGCCGAAGAGTCCGCTCTCCCTCCAAGGGGGGGCAAAACTTCCCCTTCAGCCACGCTGCGATGCAGCGGGCTTCAGGAGGCTTCTTTGCCCCCCAAGTCGGAATAAAGAGACGGACACAATTAAATTGGTGAAAATATGGGCCACTTTTATTAAAATAACTAGCAACGGCAAGGGCAACCGAACTGCGGCCAGGTCAGGGCCAGCGGTCTCCTCAGACCGCTCCCCTGCCTTTTTCAGCGGGCGAGAGACCCGGCCCCCCAGCCGGAGCTGTGAGCCACAGCTCCCGTTAGGCAGGCCCAGCAGGGAGGCTCGCACCGGAGGGCCCCAAACACCAGACGCGAGTCTCAGCGAAAGGCACCCATCCAATCGAGTCTCCAGGACAGTCTGCATTCACAAACCTCGAGCCACACCCAAGGTTGATCCTGACAGACCCCTAACTCCCCAAAAGGGGGAGGCTAACCGGTCCTCCCCAGGCCGCATGGTGCCATAAACCCCGTAGAACCTGCCACAACTAAGGCCAAGTCTCTACTTAGGGCTTAGCACCCACAGAAAGACCCCAAACCAACAAAAGCCCTTGCCGCAAATCTCTCAGAAAAAGCACATTACCCTTTTCCGAGAGATGCACACCATCCCCTCTGTAGAGGTCGGGACATTCCTTAGAAATATCTGGATGGGGCAAATAGTGGCCCAAACCACCCTCCAGAACCTTGCAAATTTCCTTATTCGCTCAGTGGGCAACCAAACTGCGGCCAGGTCAGGGCCAGGGGTCTCCTCAGACCGCTCCCCTGCCTTTTTCAGTGGGCGAGAGACCCGGCCCCCCAGCCGGAGCTGTGAGCCACAGCTCCCGTTAGGCAGGCCCAGCAGGGAGGCTTGCACTGGAGGGCCCAAACACCAGACGCGAGTCTCAGCGAAAGGCACCCATCCAATCGAGTCTCCAGGACAGTCTGGATTCACAAACCTCGAGCCACACCCAAGGTTGATCCTGACAGACCCCTAACTCCCCAAAAGGGGGAGGCTAACCGGTCCTCCCCAGGCCACATGGTGCCATAAACCCCCAGGCACTGCGCCACACCCAGCGCGGAATCATGGCCGACCAAACCATAATGGTACCAGGCCATCTGTTCCTTATGTACCTGAAATCGTCTCGGGCCTGCAAGATCAATGCCTTGCCCTTAATCAGCCCGAGATCATTCCCTCCCAGGTGAAAAATCAATGCCTGCGGAGGAGGGCCCCCAGACCCATGAAACAAAAAGGGAAGCAAGCCAGGCCACTGAAGACCCCGGCGCCCCCTCCATTCTATTGTGACACGTTTGCTGAGCCCCAGCTGAGAGCCAACAGCAGTTCTCCGAGCTTGATGTGCCGCCCGAAACACATAACTGTGCCCGCAGATGAGAACTCTGCTCCTCCGGCCAGGAACAACAGCATCTAAAAGGAAAACAGACAAGTTATACAACCCAAACCTCAAAATACCCCAGCTCCTAACCAAAACTTATTAGCGGAGCAAAGGGCGAATATAACCTTTGTAAGCCTGAGACCGCCTACGGCCCAGGCGTTGAATGGACGAAGTAGGATAACCCAAGGCAGCAGCCGTAGAGGCTGCACCGATTCTGAAGGAATGGGTACCAAACCTCAATCCAGACAAACCCAACCAGGCTAAAGCCTTTTGACGTCACAGCCCAAAATTAATGCTTTGTCAACGGACTGCCCCCAGCGTGACAAAACAGCGATCCTTCGCAGCCCCTCCGCAAAGCCAAATAGTCGGCTAATGCGGAAACTGGGCAAAGCTCCACCTCTGAGCACGAACCCAACTCTAGCACAGTCCCCGTGCCCTCTTGATCAGTTTTAGATCGCCGGATAGTAAGGACCACCTTACCCCCCAGCAACGTAATATCCTTCAATATGAAACATCACGCGTGGAGCTTGCCACCAGTTCACTAACCCTCAGAGCCCCATAAAAGGCTACCAAAGAGGCTGCGTGGAACAAAACTGCCTCGAAATGAGACGCACACACTGCGCTCCAAACCCCTTGCAAACCCCGAAGAATATCAGGAGACAAAGGGACCCTAGTATGAGGCATAGGCCCAGCCTCCCTGGCCCACCCTTCCAGCATCTTTCGAATACGAAAATCTGCTGTTCCTCTTTAAACCCCAAGGCCTTGCTAGTGAAGGCCAGCGCAGACATGCGTTCCCGAATTGATTGCACGGCCAATCCCTTACCTCTCAAGGAAACATAATAATGGAGCAACTGCTCCGCTGGGAGGGGCCAAACAGTGCGATGCCCTACCTCAGCCCTAAAGTCCTCAAACTGCCGCACGGCACACTCATAAGACTTCCTGGTGCTAGGTGCAATGGCTAAGCCTATCGCCCTGCAGGCCTCGGCTCTCCAATCAGCCATAGCTCCTGGGGCATTGGCGCCGCTTCCAGATCGGCGTCTGGGGCCAGCTGACGAAACCTCTCCATTTGTTTACCATCTGTTTATGATAGAGAGTGTCAGCTACCCCGTTATTCACCCCAGGAACATGCTTGGCCAAAAAACAAAATGTTAAGCCGCAGGCAACGCAGAGTGAAGGCCCTCACCATCCCCATAACCCGCTGCGATTTGGACGAAAGGGAGTTAATAACCTGAACAACCGCCATGTTATCGCACCAAAAATGAACAGTGCAATTAACCATATTACTCCCCCACAGCCAAACCACAACTAAAATGGGAAAAATTCCAAAAACGTGAGGTCCCGGCTCAAACCGGCCTGCACCCACAACTCAGGCCACTCTTCCATGCTCCAATGTCTACGGAAGTAGACCCCATGACTTAAGGGTCCTGGACCAAGTTGGCACTCGAGGACCTTGAAAAGGAAATCTAAAACCCAACGTAAAACCGTTCAACAAATAACAACTGTCCTCCCCACATGGATACCTACGAAGCCGCTTCTCAAGAGGCCCCACCTTTATCGGGCTGGGACCCCTCTCCAGTTTGAAAGGGACCCCCGCCTGATCTTTTCTGGCCCTTACGTGGACGAACTGTAGGGCAGTTGTTGAAAGAATGTGGGCCAGCACACAGGGGGCATCCGTGCTTAAAGTAGCAGCCTTTACGACTGCACGCCCCCTGGGACCCATACTCCCATCAAAGCAAGTGGGGTAGAACCGCCTGCCCCGCAACCCTGCGGGAGGAGGAGGACACACCAGAAGGCGAAGAGGAAGCCCTAGTCACTAGGTGACCACTGTCAGAACGGTCCCCCAAATTGGGCCGAGCAGGTGACATCACCTGCAGCCACAACTGTTGGTGAATCTGATCCCAAGGGAGTGAAGGGTACAAAGCGGCCCTCATCCTGAACTCCTGGTCATATTGGATACAGGCCGAGCCGCTGAACATCGTATACCCCTTGTATATGATGTCCATATATTGAATCAACGCAGCGGCCCGCCAGGGCTGCGCACATGCTATCACTCCCGCATATATGAAAAACCCCGGGAGCCAATTGGCCCAGGTCCGATCAACCTTCCTCTTCCTGAGCTTCTCCATCCCTTTATCGACCAGCTCCTCCTTGCCCCTCTTCTCCAAATCCCTAAATAAAAGGGAGAATACGTCCACGTATTCCCCTTTTAAGATTTTCTCTCTTGTGGCAGGCAGCAGGTGATCACCCAGCACAAAGCCACCTCTCCAAAAGTCATAGCACTAAAAGGGACCGCCCCGTACTTACCAGCCGATAAAGCAGGCACCAAAGCTGATCCAGTACCACCCGCACCGGACGACGTGCCCGCACCAACATCAGAGCCAGCAGGCCCCACAGCTCCTCCAGCAGCAACTGCAGCAGATCTGCCTTCCAGAAGAGATAAGCGGGTCAATACATCTGCCTGCAAAGCACGCTTGGACAACCAACCCTTCTTGGGCAACTGAGAAGGTGGAAACCCCAATGCCTGCTCAAGTGCCCGCAGCCTCTAAAAAATGGCTGCATTAACTTCATCGTCCCCTTCATCGTCCGAAGATGAAAGGGGGGGCGGGGGCTTAGAAGGAGGCTTAGGAGCCTTAGGGGCAGGCTGCTTCCCTTTTGATTTTCCCTGCCTTTTCGACCCGACATGTTCGCTAAAGCGCACAGCAAACAGCAGACTTTCTTTAACTAGCTTAGCCAAGCCTGAGGCCAGCAAAGGAATAAAAGGGGGAAAACAGCCCTCAAAATGGCCACCACCTCAGTGAACTCTAAAATGGCCGCGCTTAAACACCTCGTAAAATGGCCGCCCCAAGAGCAAGGGTGTGATAAAGAAGAAGCAAGGCCGAAATGGCCCCCAAGCACCAGGAGAAGTACAGCACCTCAAAATGGCCGCCGCAAGAGCAAGGGGTGTGGGGAAGAAGCAAGGCCAAAATGGGTGTCAGGCACCAGGGAGACGTACAGCACCTCAAAATGGCCGCCCCAAGCACACGGCTTGAGGGAGAAGAAGCAAAGCTAATAATGGCTACCCAGCCTCAGGGAGAAGTACTCTTACCAGCACCCCTGAACTTCAGCCTCTCAAAACAGCCGCCCAGCCCCGCTGTTCCCCACAGTCTTGGTCAAATGGCCACCCCATCCCCTGACAGCACCACAGTCCTGAATAAGACACCTAAAAAAGTCTGCTGTGAAAACGCTGAGAAAGCAGCGTCACCCCAGAGTCAGAAACGACTGGTGCTTGCACAGGGGACCTTTCCTTTTCTCCCCTCCAAGTGCTAACCAGGGCTGACCCTGCCTAGCTTCCAAAACTGGACTAGTCTGTCAGCCAGTAAGAAAAGGGGGGGGGGATCCCAATGGACTGCTCTTTACCCCCAAAAGGCGATGATCCTATAGTCAAAAACGACTTGTGCTTGCACAGGGGACCTTTCCTTTCCTCCCCTCCAAGTGCTAACCAGGGCTGCCCCTGCCTAGCTGCCAAAACTGGGCTAGTCTGTTAGCCAGTAAGAAAAGAGGGGGGGGGATCCTAATGGAATGCTCTTTACCCACAAAAGGCGATGTTTCTTTAACCCCTGTGAAAACCAACCCAGCAGAACACCCAGCAACAGCCCACAAGAGAAACTTTCTCCAGGGCACACACAAGCCCTGGTAATCAAACTGTTTAAAGGTAGAATGCTCCCTTGACGCTCTCAGCTCGGCTCAGACGATCCACCGACGCTCCACAAACAGACAGCCCAGACGCGACAGGAGCTCATACACAAGCTCCGAGCCAGCCGAAAACGCCGGGAAGACTGCCGCGGCATCGAGCGGGGCTTCAGCAACAGCGCTGAAGCCCCGCCCCCTCAGGACGCGCTCAAAAGAGCGCCGAAGAGTCCGCTCTCCCTCCAAGGGGGGGCAAAACTTCCCCTTCAGCCACGCTGCGATGCAGCGGGCTTCAGGAGGCTTCTATCCAGGTAGATTCGTCTGTTTGATGGTGTCTTTTGCCGGCAGGTGAAGACCTTTTTGTTTTGTCTGGCATACCCCCAGTAATGGTTATTGGCCGTCCTTCTAGTCTTGTTTAGGTGATTTTAATTGAATTTTATATTTTAACAGTACCATTTGAAGGTTTTAATGTTTATTATGTTCAGCACCTTATGGACTCTGATTAAAAGAAAAGGTAGCATAAAATATTCTAAATAAAGAAATAAAATGAAGTAGGCTCCTACTACGGTATATAGTTTTTGCTGTCATCTAATGTGTTATGGTCATACTTATGCTGTGTGGTTGGTTTCCAGATCTCTTCATGCCAATTCCTATTGCATTGTCTTCCAGATGTCCCACTGTGTTGATTGTACTGATTTATTCTATGTAATCTGCCTTAAGTCCCAGTGAGAAAGGTAGACTATAAACAACATAAATTTTATCTGAAATAGAATATCCCATGGTGTAGCGGGGTTGATATGTCAATGGGAGATAGAAGACTCTGCAGAGGAAAGCACCCCTCACTTGCCTCAAAATTCTCTTTGTGGGGTCACCATAAGTTTGTTGTGATTTTTCAGCACACACATACATAACACAGAACATGCCATATGATCACAATGTTGATGTATCTACAAATTGAAAGTAAGCAGCATTTTGACTTGGGTTCTATCTGCATGGCTGGCAACATTCAGCATGGGGCCTGACCAATTAGCCACTGCTAGTACATGCATGCAATTTATGGCTGTTGTATATACCCAGAATCATCATGAACATCATTTAGAATAAATTACATTTTGAATGTATGTCTTCAGTAGTGATATGGAATCCTAATAACCATGTTGCAGAGGTTTACTGAACAATAGCAGATATCATATAAATGAAAGAGAATTCACTTACTTTCCAACCATTCTTAAATATTTTGCACAAAATCCCACTTTTACTTCAAAGGAGGGCACTGTGGTATATGGTACTGTTAAAATTGAATAAATCAACTCAAGTCTCTACATGAATTGGCAAAACCATATAATTTGCAATTAATTACTTTTGTTTTTGTTTAGAGAACTGTGCGTGCAATTTATTTTGTACAAATAAATCATCATCCATGCTTGTTTTCAGCTGAGACAGAAGAATTGCTTTGTACCACAAAAACTGAAAATATTTCAAAAGCGCTTTTCATTTTTAATAGCCCTCCCCCTTCAAAATGACCTTCTACAACCTTGCCAATCTCCACAATGTTCTTTCTGAAGAATGCAAAGCAACTAGGATATCTGCCTTATTTTCAGAAGACTGATAATAGATTCATAAAATGGAGGGCCTCCAAGGCTACTATACCAAAGATAATTAACAGAAAAACATGTCAGATGGAATTTAATATCTTATTACAAATAATAATTTATGTGAACTGTACATAAAGAGTTATATTTGTAAATAAAGTGAATCAGTGAAAAAGATCTACCTCCAATCATATATTCAATAGTATATGGGAAAGAATTTCATGGTTTCAATATACACACACACACATATATACACACACACGCGCACACACACACACACACACACATTTAAAAAGTGTTCATGAAATGAATAAAATACAAAGCAGCCATCCATTGATTTTTAAAAACAGCTTGGTGTCGAGATGTCATAGAAAAAAATCTTAACAGATTAACTAATAAAAATGCAAGGAAAGGGAGTGGGCAGATTTACTAGGATACTTTCCTTAGCAGCATCTCTTAAAAATAACCTGATCCGGAAACATAGGGATACAAGTGGCAACCCACAAGGACTCTCTCCCATTATTTCCTCTTTCCCTTTCCTAAAAACCTTCATAGGGTGTGGTCACACATCACATTAAAAGCAAGGCTGATCAGACGAGCATCCAAGAATGCAACTCATTCTGTTGTTGAGTGATCAGACATCCAATACTATCACACTCTTTTCTTGGCGCATGCGTGATCAGATGGTGATTTCTGGATGGGGGGGTCCATTGAACATGCGCCGACTGTTTGGAGGTGGGAAATCAAATGTTGCTTCAAAGGTGGGGGGGGGGAAGAGGGGAAAGTTTCCGGAATTAACGTTGTCAATTCAAACCAGGGACCTGCCAGGAATTATTTTCCTAGAAATTGGCAGTGACAATGATATCTGGAAATCCTCCACATTGAAAAAAAAAGATTTTTTTTCCTGTTCTGAATAGTGGGATAACATTCCTCCCCCCTTCAATGCTGTGTTGATTGGAGAAGCAGAAGCATCACCTCGGATTCCCGAATGATCTGGCAATGCGCATGTCTGCTGGGCTTTTTTTTTTTAAAAAAAAAAGGTGGGAGGGGTGGTAAACATTCCAAGGGGCAGTATCGCATATGAGCTGTCCAAACAGGAAAAAACCAAACTTGTGCTGCTTTTTTGAAAAAAGGCCGGACTTTCTGCACTATCAAATTAATGTGGCATTGATTTGCAGCAAGCAGGGATGACCCTGGATGACGCTCGATTGCCAGATGTGGATGTCTGGATGAACATATTTAATCCGTCAGCGAGACAGAGCTGTGTCGCCACTAATGGTACGTCTGACTGCACCCATAGTCTCGCCCCTTTTCCTACTTCCTTCTCTCCTTCTAGGGTTGCCAGTTTCCAGGTGCAGGATGGAGATGTCCTGGAATCAAAACTGATCTCCCAGCCGCAGATATCAGTTTCCCTTAATATTGCCAGATTAAAGTTGGAAAATCCCTGGAGATTTAGGGGCGGAGCTTTGGGAGGATGAGGTTTGTGAGGGCAGCAACTTCAGCAATATATAATGCCATAAGGTCCATCCTCCAAAGCAGCCATTTTCGGTAGGGGAATTGATATTTGCATCTGGAAAGCAGTTGTACTTCCAGGTGATCTCCCCTTCTCAAACCCCACTTTTCCCTCAAAAAATTCTAGGAATTTCTGAACATCTTTCCCTCCTCTTGGCAATCCCCATATCATCTTCCCTTTTCCTACCTCATTCTTTCCTTCTCAGCCATTCACCAATCTACTTTTTATCTGCCTCCCATCTTCAACTATATTTATTCATTATTTACTTCTTTATTTACTTACCCCACCTTTCTCCACAGTTGAGACCAAAGTAGCTTATGTTACTCTCTTCTCCTTTTTATCCACATAACAATCCTGTGAGGTAGGTTAGGCTGAAAGTATGTGCCTGGTCAAAAATCACCTAGTCGTTTTATACAGCAAGATGGGGATCTGAACGACTTCCGGGGTTGAAAATGCCGAGCTGAACTGCTTCTCAGAAGGGGAGCAGGCTGGAACTTCTGTTTGGGGTAGTGGAAGGCAATCTAATGCCTACTACCTACTTTTCTCAGTCAGAGATCAGTCCAAGATATGCACAGGAAACTTTGAGGAGATTTACCTTAGCTAAAAGGGAGTCCCGAGGGGGGGCTCCTTTGAGGCTTTGAGGGATCTCCGGAGACGAGTTGGATTTTCATCATCTGCAGAAGTTTCCAGAATCATTTATTTGACATAAGCTCGACAGGATCCTAATCTTCTTTGTTACTGCTAAACATCTAAAGCTATACAAGACCGGTGTTGATCTGGATAACTACAGAAAAGGTACAGATTGCTATCTTTCATTCCGGGACTAATTAAAGTTAAACAAAATAAAATCAGAAGGTGGGAAATTGAAATCTAGAAAGCTTGGGAAAAAAAGGGGAGAAGGGGCGATATTTGGACTAAAAAGTGGAAAGGAATTTATTGTTTTGTCTACTTGTGGTTTTGGAGAAAAAGCCCCATCGTCATAGATTTGCAGCTCCCACAGCCAACACAGGAAATATGTAAAGTATAGTGAGATCTCTCTACCAGCGAAAATGGGATTTGGTGGCAAGCAAAGCAGGAAGTATCGGATGGAAAAGGGAAATCATTGATGCAGCCAGCCTACTCTAGGACTATAATATCATAGAAAAACAAATTTAAAATTTAAATAAAATTTTTAAAGTGTTTGGGACATTAAAAATTGATGGAGCCGACAGAGGTGACGATTATAAGGTAAATACTATTGGACATTACTGTTAATAACCATTTTAGAAGCCTCTAGAGGAAAAAGGAAAAAGTTTTTTAAGTGACCAGAAAGTTGCGACCGCCATTTTGGAAAAAATAAAAACTTTAAAAATTAATATCTGAGCCCAGGAGGCTCTGAAGACAGCAAAATTAGGCTTATTGGAAAGAGCAAGCCTCACTCTTTTAAATCTGATAGTTGCAATTTAATTTGGTGAGGTCAAAATGTCCGGTGTTTTTATATGTCAGACCACAAGCAAAGCCGTGCAAGGACTGCTTCCCTGGAGAAAATGCAGGACCAATTAGATGCAATGGAAGCCAGGATAATGAAAAAGATGATAACTGCTTCCAAAAAAGAAATTAGAAAAGATATTAAAGAGCTAAAAATAGATATAGAGGATATCAGAAATGAAACTGTGGTGACATCAAAAAAAGTGCAAGAGGTGGAAGGGAGAGTGAAAGTACATGATTCCACCTTGTTAAAAATACAAGAAAAAGTGGCAATTCATGACTGCAAAACTGAGAGGAGTACCTGAGGATGAAGAAACTGATTTGAAAGAATATATAATAAAAATAATTGCAGAATTTTTGGAGGAAGATCCTGAAGGGACTAGAAACATGTATGACTATATGTATAGAGTGAACTCACTATATGCAAAAAAAAAAAATAATAATCTACCAAGATATGTGGTTATAAGATATATGACAAAAGAAATGGTGGGAAAAATCATTAATAAAAACTTTGAAAAGACATTGATAGTGGGAGACAGCCGAGTAAGAATTATGAAGGAGTTGCCAAGACAAGTGATAAATGACAGAAGAGCATATAAGAAATTGACAGGAAAACTACGGGACAATGAAATGAGGTATAGATGGATAATACCTGAAGGTTTGAGCTTTGAGCTCCAAGGAAAAAGGATTACAATTAAAAGCACACAGGAACTGTGTGGATTTTATGAACATAAAGAGTTTGCACCATGATGGATTACAAATTATTATCTTGGAATGTAAATGGACTAAATTCAGCACAAAAAAGAAAGGCAACGTTTCATTGGATTAAAAAGCAAAATTGTAATATAGTTTGTTTTCAAGAAGTACATATCAAACAAAAGGATTACAATTTTTTATTGAATAAGCAATTGGGACTAGAATTTTATTTATTGGCTGAACAGAAGAAAAGGGGAGTGATATTTTTATATTAAACAAGAATTGGACCCAAAATTAGTGTTTAAAGATAAAGATGGAAGATTTGTAGCGGTAGAAATAATATTAAATGCAAAAAAACTGTTGTTACTGGGACTGTATGCACCAAATGGAGCAAAGGATTTTTTTTTAAGACATTTTACAACAATTTGATGAAGTGACATATGATCAAGTTTTGATAATGGGGGACTTTTATGAAACAATTAAGAACACACTGGATAGGTCGGCGGGGGGAATAATCCTAAATTTAATCCTAAAGTGTGGGACTATACCTTTTTTTCAGCAAGACATAAAACTTTTTCCAGAATTGACATGTTGTGGGGTACTAAAGATTTAGGCCTTATAACAAAGAAAATAGAGATTCTACCTAAAATAGGGGCTGATCATAACCCAATAATGTGGATTACAAAATTGTCTAAAAAGTCGAGAAGATGGAGATTGAATGAAGATTTACTACAGAATAAAGAAATAGTGACATCTCTAGAAAATGAAACGAAAGCTTTCTTCCAAATAAACAATAAAGAAGATATAGACTTTCAGACGGTGTGGAATGCTTATAAAGCAATATTGAGAGGAATATTGATTACATTGAATAATAAAGACAAGAGGGCAAAAGAAAAACAGATGCTGGACATTCAAAATGAAATAAAGAAAAAAGAAGGGGAACTGAGAAAAAGGCCAGGGAAAAAGAAAATTATGAGGGAGATTACAATATTACAAACACAAATGAGACATTTGTTAAATAAAGAACTGGAATGGAATCTGAAAAGATTGCAGCAGAAATCTTTTGAGGGAGCAAATAAACCTGGGAAATATTTGGCCTGGCAACTGAAGAAAAAGAGAGAAAGTAAAATTATTAATAAAATTGTGGTGGAGGGAAGAGAGGTGGTAGATCAAAAAGGAATAAAAAGAGAATTCTTTAAGTATTATGCCAAATTATTTAAGGGTGTTAAAACAAAGAAAGAAAAGATGGAAGAGTATTTACAAAAGATTAAATTAGCACCCTTGACAGAAAATATGGGGAAAGTTTTGAATATTCCAATTGAAAAAATAGAAACTGAAGCAGCAATTAATGCAATGGAAAATGGAAAAGCACCTGGGCCAGATGGATATACAGCTAAATTTTTTAAAACCTTCAACGAGGAGTTAATACCGAAACTTCAGAAATTGATTAACATGATAAGAATAAAAGGGAAAATACCAAATACGTGGAAGGAAGCTGTTATTTTATTGATTCCATAGGAAGACAGAGATGTCACGAATGTAAAAAATTATAGACCAATCTCACTATTAAATAATGACTATAAAATATACACAAGGATCTTGGCAGAATGGCTTAAACAACATTTGACAAATTTTATAAGATCAAGCGGGGTTTCTCCCCAAAAGGCAAATAAGAGACAATATTAGAACTGTTGTAAATATTGTAGAATATTATGAAAGACATCCAGAAAAGGAAGTAGCATTATTCTTTGCGGATGCAGAGAAAGCATATGAACATATGAAGCTGCCTTATACTGAATCAGACCCTTGGTCCATCAAAGTCAGTATTGTCTTCTCAGACTGGCAGCAGCTCTCCAGGGTCTCAAGCTGAGATTTTTCACACCTATTTGCCTGGACCCTTTTTTGGAGATTCCAGGGATTGAACCTGCTTCTGCTTCCCAAGCAGATGCTCTACCACTGAGCCACCGTCCTTCCCCAATGAAGCATTTGAATTTCAATTGGGACTTTATGTTTGCAGTAATGGAGAAAATGTAGTTGGGGGAAAACTTTATAAGGATGATAAAAGCAATATATACTGAACAACGTGCAAGTCTATGTATAAATGCAGATCTTACAGAAGACATGATAATTAGCAAAGGCACAAGACAAGGCTGTCTGCTTTCCCCACTGTTGTTTATAATGACTCTTGAAATCTTACTGATGCAAATCCAAGAAGATAAAGAAATAGAAGGATTAAAAGTAAAAGGATTTATTTACAAATATAGAGCATTTGCAGATGATATAATGTTTATAAATGAAAATCCCATACAAGTCACACTTTTGTTGTTAGCTAAAATACAAGAATATGGGGAATTGGCGGGATTTTGTATTAATAAAGAAAAATAAAAACTTCTATGTAAAAATATGCAAGTAAATAAACAAAAGGAATTGCAGAGGCTAACGGGTTGTGAAGTTACCTCTAAGGTAAAATATTTGGATGTGGAGATAACAATGAAGAATATTGATTTGTTCAAAAATAATTATGAGAAGCCATGGCGTAAAATGGATGAAGATGAGTTAAAATGGAATAAACTTAATTTGTCATTGCTGGACAGAATAGCTGCAATTAAAATGAATATTCTACCAAGAATAATGTATTTGTTTCAAACTATTTCGATTATGAAAGACAGTAAACAATTTAATAGATGGCAAAGAAAAATTTCAGAGTTTGTGTGGGCTGGGAAGAAACCAAGGAATAAAATGAAATTTTAACAGATGCAAAAGAGAGAGGCAGATTCCAATTACCAGATTTAAAATTATATCATGAAGCAGTTTGTTTAGTGTGGATAAAAGAATGGATGATGCTGTTAAACAAAAGAACTCTTAGCTTTGGAAGGTCATGGAAATAAATTTGGCTGGCACGGTTATATGTATTATAGAAAAAAGATGGATGGTTTTTTCTCTCACCATTATATAAGAAATAATATGCTAAATACACGGATGAAATATAAGAAATATAGAGATGAGAGAAACCGTTATGGATAGTGCCAGCAGAAGTAATAAAAATAACAGCTGAAAGGGGTGAAGAAAAGTGGTTGTCATATAATCAACTATTAAAAATATGAAGTGGCAAAATAGAATTGAAAACTGCTGAAGAGCTGAATAATAAATATGATTGGTTCCAAATGCAACAAATAAAGAGCTTGGTGGATAATGATATTAAAATGGAAGGAATAAGCAAATAGCAAACAGAAATGGAAAGAGTTCTGCTTGGAGACAATGAAAAATTAATTTCAAAGATGAAGTAGTAAAATCTCAAATGATTAAGTGGGCAATAAATGTAAATAAAGAAATACAGATGGAAACTTCGGAATATTTGTGGAAGAACTCTATGAAGCTTTCGACGTGTCATAGTATTAAAGAGAACTGTTTTAAAATGATGTATAGATGGTATATAATTCCTAAAAAGTTGGCAAAGATGAACAATAAGATGCCAGACAGATGTTGGAAATGTAAAAAAACATGAAGGTTCTTTCTACCATACGTGGTGGACTTGTGAAAGAGCAAAAAAGTATTGGCAGATGATTCAACAAGAAATTTCTAGGATCTTGGGATATGAATTTAAGAAAATTGCAGAGACTTTTCTGTTGGGATTACAAATGGAAAAATTTCCAAAAGAAGATAGAACCATAATTTGGTACTTGCTTTCAGCTGCTAGGACATTATATGCGCAGTTCTGGAAGCAAGAAAAAATACCAGAGAAATGGGATTGGATTGTAAAAGTTATTACATGGAGTGAAATGGACAAATTAACAAGAATTTTAAGAGACTATAACTTCAAAGTTTTTAAGATGGAGTGGGAAAAGTTCAGAAGATATGTAGAAAAAGAGTGGAAAATAAAAGGACATTGGACAATTTTTGATAATGATTAAGTCTTAGAAGGAAGAAGAATGTAAATTTTTGTTTTTATTAGTTTTAATATTAGTATTATAGGTAAATAGCATAGGCGGGGGTCAAGTAACGGGGGGAGGGGTGGTTAGAAAGTAATATATGGGATAGATAAAAAGAAGTTATTAATGATGCAGGAATAAGATATTGTTACCATATGTTACTAAATAAAAATTGTTTTAACCAAGATGGGGATCTGAACCTGGGCTTGCAGACCTTAATCTGAAGCTCTAACTGCTACACCATACTGGCTTTCATAGAGTGGCTGCTGTTGAACAGTAGCAAGCAGCAAGGCCTATTTGCTACATCAGGTGCTAGTCTACAAGTGGGACTTGGATATCCCCCCAAATTACAACTGAACTCCAAACATATGTCTCCCTGAAAAATGTGGCTGCTTTGGAATGTGGATTCCCCTCCTCAAACCCTGCACTCCTCAGACTTCATCATAAATCCGCAGAAATTTCTCAGTCTGGAGCTAGCAACTCTAGACATACTTGGCCCCAATGAATTCTCCCTCAAAGGCCAAAATAGGCTGGAAAGGACTCTACCCCCATCCCCTCCCAGAAGGCACCCTCCTTCCCCTCGCCAGCAAGAGAAAAGGACCTGGCAACCCCACCCTCACCCTGTCTTTTACTGACAGAACCAAGCTTGGAATGCTGTGCAATATCCACTGAGGGAATATGTTAATTAAAGTCACAGGCTCTCCTGTTATTATTTTCAGATGTTTTAAACTGCCCAGGATTGGGGGTGGGTGGGTTATTTTTAGATTTCACATTTTTCTGCAAACCCAGGGTTTTTTTCAGGTTTGCCCATTCACAGCTTCAGTCATCGGATTTAAGTACCCAAAGATATCCTGACTTTACTATTAGAATATAAAATATGAAATAAGGCATTCCCTCAAATATTCAATTAATATTGAAATATTCCATTAAATATTGTTCATTTGGCTTATTCGTGGATATACTTTGTTAAAACATAACACAATGAATATGATGCTCAAATCTAAGAACAAGAGGCACCACAAATATTAAATAGCCTTAGGAACGGAGCCTCCTGGAGCCCACCGCATCATGGCGTGGCTAAAGGGGAAATTTTGCCCCCCTCAGAGGGAGAGCAGACTTTTGGGCGCGCTTTCAAGCGCGTCTCGAGGGGGAAGGGCTTCAGCGCTACTGTTGAGGCCCCGTTTGCCGCCGCGGCAGTCCTCTCGGCGTCTTTGGAGGGCTGGCAGCGTGTTTGCACACTCTTAGTGCGAGCGGGGCTGTGTGGTCCGGGAGGCCGGTGGATCGTCGTGTGGATTGGCTTGGAGGAGCAGAGCACGTCGCGGGAGCATTGCTTTTAATAGTTTGAATGCAAGGGGGTTGCTGTGTGCCCTTGAGCATTTTTATCTCCAGTGCTGTTACAGGGTGCCCTTTGGGCTGGGGGAGGCTTCCTTTACAGGGGCTCTAGTGGCAGCGCTTTTTGGAAAGAGCAGTTCATTTTTGGGTGCCCTGTATACTGTCAGGGGATTAGGTGGCCATTTGAGCAAGACTGCGGTGAACAGCAGGGCGGGGCGCCCGTTTTGAGAGGCGGACATTTGTCATAAGTTCGAGGGTGCTTGTACTCGTACTTCTCCCTGGGGCTTGGCGGCCATTTTAGCCTTGCTTCTTCTTCCCCATACCTTGTGCTTGGGGCGGCCATTTTTGAGGTGCTGTACTTCTCCCTGGTGCTTGGCGGCCATTTTAGCCTTGCTTCTTCTTCCCCACACCTTGCTCTTGGGCGGCCATTTTATGAGGTATTGAGGTGGCGGCCATTTTAGAGTCCACTGGGGTGGTGGCCATTTTGAAGGCGGGTTTTGGCCCTTTATTCCCTTGTTTGCCTTTGGCTTGGTCAAGCTAATTAAAGAAATTCTGCTTTGTGCTGTGCTCTTTAGCAAGCATGTCGGGTCGCAAAGGCAGTGGAAAGTCAAAGGGGAAACAGCCTGCCCCTAAGGCTCCTAAGCCTCCAACTAAGCCTCCGCCACCCCCTTCGTCTTCTGATGATGAAGGGGATGATGAAGTTAATGCAGCCATTTTCCAGCGGCTGCGAGCACTTGAGCTAAGAAGAGGTGGTTTTCTAAGCGTGCTTTGCAGGCAGATATATTGACCCGCTTATCTCTTTTGGAGGGCAGATCTGCTGCGGTTGCTGCTGAAGGAGCTGTGGGGCCTGCTGGCTCTGATGTTGGAGCGGGCCCGTCATCCGGTGAGGGTGGTACCGGATCAGCTTTGGTGCCTGCTTTACCTTCTGGTAAATCGGGGGGCTCTTTGCCTCATACTGGGCCTGTGTGGCCTTGGGGGGCTTGGGGGTCTGCTGGTCCTAGTGGGGCGGGTGCTCCGT
This sequence comes from Heteronotia binoei, assembly GCF_032191835.1. Classification (NCBI taxonomy): domain Eukaryota; kingdom Metazoa; phylum Chordata; class Lepidosauria; order Squamata; family Gekkonidae; genus Heteronotia; species Heteronotia binoei. The sequence goes on along the minus strand of NC_083225.1, from coordinate 76,516,812 downwards.
TAGGTGGTGCAGGGGCTCCTTCAACTTTAGGCTTAGGGCAGCAGAGCAATTGGATGTGGCCACAGGGTCAGTTTGGTCCATTGGGACCAACCCTTTATGTTGTGGACTTCAAGAACTTATCAGCAATCCATTCAAAAAGATGTGATTGGTGGGGTTGATTGGGGGGGGTTGTATAAAAAGCCCAGCAGGAATATTAGGCCACACACCCCTAAAACCAAGCCAGCCAGAACTGTGCTCCTGTGCGTTCCTGCTCAAAAAAAAGCCCTGATGGTCAGTAAATGTGGTGTTCTTAGATGTGGCAATAGCTATAAACAACAGAGCCTGGTGGAATTTTACATGTATTTTAAAGAATTTTACATGTTAGTTTGCCAAATTTTAGAAATGTATCCCTGCCTGACTTCTCCCACTGTAGAACTGTTCTTTATTACCTGTGTTCCCTTAGTAACATTGTCTTAGTCAAAGGCTGGTGCCACACTATCTCTAAGCAAAGAGTTTTGTAGTTTGTTTTTCTTTTTAGAATACAGAATGTATTCTTGAAAAGAGGTTAGAGACAGAATTATGTCTGGGAACAGAAATGATTAACTCTTCAAAATTCTAGACCATGACCTTTTACCTATATTGTCCTATAAAGGAAAAACTCAATATCCGGTTCAGGGTGCTTGCGTGATCTGCTCTTGCAGGCATCAGGATGAACATTCTTAAGAAAGACTGTTTGCTCAGTTAGCCAAAAGCCTTGGATGAATTTCTAACCCCTAGAGATGTTTTGGAAGGGTGTAGATGATGTTAGGTAGCAATGTTAGTCGGTTTGTAGCAGTAGAAAATAGTCCAGTAGCACCTTAAAGACTAACAAAATTTGTGGTAGGATATAAGCTTTCATCAGTTACTGCTCACTTCTTCAGGAAGGGGAGCTGCCAAGTCTTGGCTTTCCCATAACAGAGCCATAATATTGTAGGAAGAAGAAGAGATTGGATTTATACCCACCCTTCACTTGGAGTGTTTTCACACAAGAGATTTGGCCTGACCTAGCCCCACCTCCCATCAGATTAAATGTGCACAATCACACAAGCACATCTGTCCTCCAAGCCACACCTATTCTCACCCCATCTCCAGATGCCTCTTATCCAGAGCCACCTGGTTCATCTTGATAGTTTTCCCCTGAATTACACTTAGGTCACATATTGGCTGGCTGGCTGAACACCCGAGCCCGACTCATAAGTGGAAGAGCAGTGTGATCGTGCCATACCATTTCCAGCACATTTGGGGGGCTTTCCCCTAACCCCTCTCCGAGGAGCACTTGTGTGCTTCTCTGCTTGAGCACACACACCGGGAACTTTTTAAAAAACACAACCCTTTCCACAGCAAGTCTGTGGTTGTGGAATACTAGCTGTCTGAATGGGCAACCACACACTGCTGCTGGATTCTGCTGCTTCAACGAGAGCTGTCCAATAGCCCGGAAACAGACCAAATTCAAGCAGGTTTTTTGGTGATGGGATATCATGTCAATTTCCCAATGTGATAGCTCTGTTGGAATCTCAGGGGGTTACAATCTCCCCACAAGAGACGCCCTGTGAGGTAGGTGGGTCTGAGGGAGCTCTGTCATAAACTGCTCTTCAGAAGAACAGCTCCATGAGAACTGCGACTGACCCAAGGTCACCCAGCAGCTGCATGTAGAGGAGTGGGGAATCAAACCCAGAAATGCGAAGTGGAAGGGGGGAGTTTTGGTCTTGGCCTAGGCTGCCTAGACTTGTTGAATGATGCAATAAATGTTATGCCTATTTACAATTGACAGTAAACCTTGTTTGGAATCTAAATTGTACTCAGTTGCTAGGTACAACAGTAAGCAATTAAGAAGTTCTTCATAAGGCATATTCTGCTTCTCAGTACTCTTCCCAGTTCAGAGTTTTTGTTCCTGTCAACCCCTAATCTGATCAGATCACAGCAATTTCTGTTCATTTTTACACTAATTTCTAGAGATTTTAGATCACACGTAATAGTATGGCATGTATCATATGTACACGAGACAAGCATGCAAAAGGCAATTTGAAATGACAAGTAGTTTAGTTCACTATCATATCCAAGGTGAATTATTTAATTTTCTGAAACATTTTGACTATGCTAAAAGAAATTCACTGGCCTTTCAAGTTTGCCATAAAAAAAAAAAAATCCCCTTCTCCCATTACCTTATGGCTGTAAATTTTGTGTGTAGCCTCCTTTTCATGATACTTAACATTACTAACAAAATCTCTAACCTCTAACATTCACTTCTGATCTCCAGGCATTTATTGTTAACTATTTGCTAACAGATTATGGGGAAATGGGAAGGTAGAGGACTACCTCACAAAATTCAGTTTAGGCTGGAAGCTGCCAAGTTGTAATTCCAAAAATTTCTTCAAAAGAGAGGAAATATTAGCATGAATGAGTTCTCAAAAAAACAAAGGGCTGTGAACCTTGCATAGCTGCATGAAGCAAGATAAAAAGTAAACAGGGCTGTAGGTAGGTTTCTGGATCTGATGGGTTAGGAAGAAATCCAGTGCCCAGAAAATGCATACTATTAGGGCGTTTTTGCACTTACCTTAAGTCGGAGCGACGTCCCTCTTCACCGTGCAGCATCTGCACGGTTTTCGCACTAATTGCTCCGGAGCACCTGGAAGAGCCGCAAAGTCCCGCGGCTTTTGCGTCGCAAATGTAAACTGATTTTTGGCGGTTTACATTTGCGCCGCAAAAGCCGCGGGACTTTGCGGCTCTTCCAGGTGCTCCAGAGCAATTAGTGCGAAAACCGTGCAGACGCTGCGCGGTGAAGAGGGACGTCGCTCCAGCTTAAGGTAAGTTGAAAATGCCCCCTGTTTAGTTAAGACATGTGGTGCGGCTTCTCAAGACTTATGCTGCGAACTTTGGAAGCGAAACCAAGTGAACCTGAATCCTTTCTATGGCAAGAGGGCCAGTATGAACCTGGGGACAATGCTTCCATCTGAAGCAGACTATATGGGAAATAGCAGGACAATCACATAATTACAGCAACTCATCGTTACTGGTTGAGAGAGTAAATGTACAACCAAGAGAACTGCACAATACCCCAATAAGAAACACATCTCCCTGTGAAGTTACATGTTACAATTCATCTGATGTAGTTTGAGGATGAGCCAGAGGGATATTTCAGCTGACTTCATTTTGTTAGGCTCCCAAGGCTATGGGGCCTGCCTAAGGCAAGTGGGGGAGGAGATACAGGAGGAAATTAGGTAATCCACACAAGTCCTGGCCAGTCCCCCATTTGTAAACACTCTATTTTTAATCTGCAGTTGCTTTTGTTGCTATGAGTCTCTGATCCCTGTTCAAGAATAAATCCATACATTACTAAGACTGGAAGATATCATGGAATATCTCTAAACTGTGACTTCAATCATGACAACCAAGAGCCAAAAAGATCACAGGAAATCATGAAGGAATTGTTGAGGTAGATTGATTCCCAGGGCTGCCAACCCCCCGATCTGTGCAGGGAACCTCCCTCCACATTGCTGGCGCGATGATGTCACCCGGAAGTGATGTCATCAAATGGTGATGCCCATGCATGGCCACTCTAGGGGTTTCCAGGAAAACTCTATGGTTTTCCTGGACACTCTAGCCATTTGGGAGGTAAAACTCTATGGTGCAGTAGGTGCCATAGAGTTTTAACCTCCCAAATGGCTACAGCATCCAGGAAAACCATGGAGTTTTCCCAGAAATGCCTAGAGCAGCCCTGCATGGAGGGCGCTACCATTTTGATGACATCACTTCTGGGCGACATCATTTCATTGCGTGGCACACAGTGTACGCACAACTGTCCCCCACTGGGGGATGAAGAGGACTTGACAACCCTATTCATTCCTAATGTGGTAAGCCAAGTCAACAGAATAAATGCATTTGGAAGTCTTAAAATGAACAAATATGTCACATGAAAACAAAAATGTCTACATGAAGCCTGCATCATCTAGCCTAGTTTGCATTGAATTAAGATGTCATTACACACTCTAATTAAACAGATTGATCAGGGTCAGATAGAGCCATGTTTTGTTTGCTGTGCTCAAGCCTCACTCCTTCCACCTCTCTTCTCCTCTAGCATGCAGACTTTGATTGAACACTACCCAGTTTGAACAAGCATTAGTTTGCCACAGCATCGAAATGAAGAACATAAGAACATAAGAACATAAGAACATAAGAGAAGCCATGTTAGATCAGGCCAATGGCCCATCCAGTCCAACATTCTGTGTCACACAGCGGCCAAATATATATATATATATATATATATATATATATATATATATATATATATATATATATATATATATATATATATATATATATATATATATATATATATATATACACACACACACACACTGTGGCTAATAGCCACTGATGGACCTCTGCTCCATATTTTTATCTAACCCCTTCTTGAAGGTGGCTATGCTTGTGGACGCCACCACCTCCTGTGGCAGTGAATTCCACATGTTAATCACCCTTTGGGTGAAGAAGTACTTCCTTTTATCCGTTTTAACCTGTCTGCTCAGCAATTTCATCGAATGCCCACGAGTTCTTGTATTGTGAAAAAGGGAGAAAAGTACTTCTTTCTCTACTTTCTCCATCCCATGCATTATCTTGTAAACTTCTATCATGTCACCCCTCAGTCGACGTTTCTCCAAGCTAAAGAGCCCTAAGCGTTTCAACCTTTCTTCATAGGGAAGGTGTTCCAGCCCTTTAATCATTTTAGTTGCCCTTTTCTGAACTTTCTCCAATGCTATAATATCCTTTTTGAGGTGCGGCGACCAGAACTGCACACAGTACTCCAAATGAGACCGCACCATCGATTTATACAGAGGCATTATGATACTGGCTGATTTGTTTTCAATTCCCTTCCTAATTATTCCCAGCATGGCGTTGGCCTTTTTTATTGCAAACGCACACTGTCTTGACATTTTCAGTGAATTATCTACCATGACCCCAAGATCTCTCTCTTGGTCTGTCTCTGCCAGTTCACACCCCATCAACTTGTATTTGTAGCTGGGATTCTTGGCCCCAATGTGCATTACTTTGCACTTGGCCACATTGAACCGCATCTGCCACGTTGACGCCCACTCACCCAGCCTCAACAGATCCCTTTGGAGTTCCTCACAATCCTCTCTGGTTCTCACCACCCTGAACAATTTAGTGTCATCCGCAAATTTGGCCACTTCACTGCTCACTCCCAACTCTAAATCATTTATGAACAAGTTAAAGAGGATGGGACCCAGTACCGAGCCCTGCGGCACCCCACTGCTTACCGTCCTCCACTGCGAAGACTGCCCATTTATACTCACTCTCTGCTTCCTATTACTCAGCCAGTTTTTGATCCACAAGAGGACCTGTCCTTTTACTCCATGACTCTCAAGCTTTCTAAGGAGCCTTTGATGAGGAACTTTATCAAAAGCTTTCTGGAAGTCAAGGTAAACAAGGTGTCTCATCAAATTAGAGTTTGTTTTTCCTCACAAGTCAGGATTCTAAACTTCAGCATGTGAACAGAGATTAACTCCCATTTGTTGGGATGCCTGAAATGTTCAATAAAACTGCAGACTGGAGGAGCAGAAGGGAGATGGAAGGATTAGGGGAAATGGGTGAATAGAGCAGATAAGCTTCAAAATTTCTTTTTGAATAGAATTTATGATGTTTGAATGCACTGTAACAGATAGTAAATGGTTAATGCTTTAACCTGCTGTGAGAAGTTTGAGTGACAGGAGATTCAAATGGAATTCTACAGTTGAGAGTGGCAGTTAGGAATGGCAGTTAAGAATGACAGATGATGGTGAAGGAGAATTAAGCAGAGTGAGAGGATCAAGAAGGATCTTGAGTTAGAAAAGTGGGACAAGTAGCCCTTTCCTGTGAGAAATAACTCCTAGTAAATGGGGTGATCCCTATTAAGCGATTAATAAGGGATATTGAAACTTGTGTGAATGTTCCTGCCTTTAACAAGTATATTTTATGCTTGTTTATTTAAGCAGAAATTGCCAAGAAACCTCTCTTCAGTTTTAAAGATCTGTCTGTATAACTAAACAGCTATTTATACAAGATCACTTCATTCCTGTTGCCTGTTCACCTTCTAAGTCCAAAACCTGATAACTACCTGACCATTTCCCCTCAAAAGTTAAATAAAGTAGTTTGTTAGTATAGAATTACCATCAGCATCTCATGTACCATTATCAGACAAAGACAAAAATGTATTTATTTGGTCCATCGGGCTGGGTCAGCATGTATCCATATTTTAAAAATGGGATGGGAAAGATGGAGAAACAAAGAAGAAAGAAAAAGGGCTGCACAGCAAATAAAAAGATAAAGGGGACCAAAAAGGGGGGGAAATATAATAACAGCCTGAATAAAAATGTCACTTTCTGACATTCCCACACACACACTCATGCACATACACACACTGTGACATTTTATTTCCTTTTGAAAACAGGTAGAGTTCAAAGTCTAAGGATGAACTTTAATTTCTAATTGGTACAGATTAAATTGATGTCATGCCATATGCTCAATCTATTTATAAACTTCAAAAAAACCCTGTCTTTGGTTCCTACCAAAAGAGAGAGGATGCTAGCTGTGCAATAAGAGAGATACTTGGTCCATCTCATTCACAATTTTCATCAGACTTGGGGCAGTTGACCAGAATCTCAGAGAAGGGTCTTTCCTAACACCTGCTACTTAGGACTGTTCAATAGTGAATGCCAGGGAGTGAGCCTGGGGCCTTTTCTATATTAATCACATGCTCTGTCACTGCATCCTAGCTCCTCCTGTAGATTTTACAAGGAAAATAGAAATGTGTGTAAGAGAAAAACCTCTATATTTCATTTATGCTTCTGTGTTAATATTAAGTCAAAGTTATATATTTGATACAGATGATAAAATTGTGTGGCAAGAGCTGAATTGTGTTGAGCCCCTGCATTTGAGCAATTCGCTTCCTTAGACACTGCTGATCAGTAACTAAAGCTGCATCCAAACATAGCACTTTCACATCCCTTTGGGATTTTTTGTGGTGGTACTTATTGGTACTGAGCACTAGCACCTTGGGGGAGCAGCAATTCAACAATAGGAGAATTTAGTTTACATTTGGAAAGGTGAGTAGAAATAAAATCAAAATGCCACAGATCCACTCTCAACAGAGCTTCAAACTTACAGATAGCCTTAGGTTAGGTAAGCCAAAGTTTCTCAGTCTCAAAACACTATTTACACCCTGGAAATGATGGTGATGATGAAGAAGAAGAAGCTGAAAGCACCAGGAAAAGAGAAAGACTCATCATGAGATCGATTGACATAATAAAGGAAACTTTGGCCAGCCATTTGCAAGACCTTAACAAGGCTGCTAACAATAGAACATTTTGGAGATCATTAATTCATAGGGTCGCCATAGGTCAGAAGAAACTTGGTGGCACAGCCACACAGGAACAGCCTGATGGGAGGATCTGCAGAGGGTAGTGGCAATTGGTGGAAATTAGTGTAACTTTATAAGACAATGATAGTATAATAAAGAAGCATAATTATCCCAGATTGAGATCAGATAGGGGATGAATGTAGGCGGCTGCCGTTGAAACGCCAAAAACGCTAAGTTGTTTTATTAGTTTTTAAACAGCATTTACCTCTTTTCTGTCTTTTCAAGCTGCCAATTGTTTGAATCAGTTTAACAGCAACTTAGTCAAGTCCCCTTGGCCGACTTTTGTCTCTCTGTTTTATAAATAGCTGGTTGCTAGGAATTTACTGGCTCGTTTCCCAGCTGGTGCTCTCAGAGGAATAGCATGTAATTGCATGTAACCTGAGAAGCTGCTAACTTTCTGCCCTGGTTGAAAGAGACTCTATTCTGTGATGCAACCCTACGGTTTATTATCATCCTGAGCCAAGGAATTAAAACAGTTACTATTTGCTATTATATCTTGAGACTAACATGGGTGTGTCCAAGCATAGAAGAGACCAAGAGGAACCTCTACTCCCCCCTCCCAAGCAAAAGAGAACTGGAGATTTTTACTCTATACAAATTCCAACCTCAAATCGTTTTGAGATTCTGGCTGATCACAATGATGATTTAAATAAACTAGCTCTAAATAAACCAGCTTTAGCTAAACAAAAAGTCGATGATCTTCACCCTATAATTAATAACAGTAGTAAGCCTGATGGGGCAGTGCTGAGCCCTTTAAGCAGCACTGAGTGCAACAATTCTAATGATCCATCTGATCTGATCAGCCTTGTTGCTATAACAGTTGAGCACATTTATAACCAACTGAAATTGATGCACAGCAAAATTGATCATGTCAATAAGCAGCTCTCTTACTTTGGAAAGAGACTCCAGGAACAGGGTGAGTTAGAATCCTCAAAAAGCCCCTTTTTGGACAGCTATCCCAAGACTGCCTCTCCAAAGCAATTATCAAAGTCAACAGTAGGTAACAAATTAAAGTCTCTATCTGATGAGCGAGAACAACTTTATAAACCTATCCTCATCCCAAACAAAATCTGTTTAACCATCTGCAACCACAAGGGGAGGTGTCCTTTGTGGAAGACTATGCAACTATCCAAAAGACATCTAAGAACTTTATTCCCAGGGGAAATGACCCAGATTGATCTTCATGAGGTAGATTTCTTTGATGCTAGTTCCCAGTCTCAGAGGGTGCTACTATCATTTAGGTCAGCGCAGATTCCTTAGCTTTTGTTGCGATCTAAAAATTACCTTTCATCTAAAGGAATCTTCCCTACTCGTGTCTTCAAGAATGAAATCATTCTACACCTGATTCATCGAAAGAAATGTCTAGACCAACAGAATAACTCTCTAACAGTTGCAGATAGAACTTGTGACATCTTGAATGTGAACATCTCATCTGCCAAAGCCAATTTGTTACCTCAATCTTATCCTCTTAATGAACCTATGGAGGTTTTTTCTGCAACCAACGTCTTAGAAGATAACATTAGAGATCAGTTCCAATCTCTCCAGACTTATGATCAACAAGACATTTTAAAAAGATTAGACTTGTTGAAAGAAAGTCTCTTATTAAAGCAGAGTGGGCAGCAAAAGAGATCTCCTGAGACTTCTTCTGCTGAGTTGAGAGATCTCCAAGATGTGCCTTTGATCGATCTAGATCAACAACAAGATCCACCTCATTTTTCAATCTCCATTCACCCTCCTTTAATAAACTCGAATCTTGATAATACGATACCTACTCTTCCATCTGAGACTCCATCAACCATCTACTCTCAACCTGAAACCAGGCGGCCCTCGGTAAGGCTGGTCGTTGCTGAGATCCATCCATCGCCCACCACGTTTATGGATAATTCCATCAATCCTAAAGATAAACTCAACTGGCCAAGCCTTTGTGAACTTAGCAAAAACATTTCTAGAGGCCTTGAAAATGAAGGTATGATTTTTACTTCTTCCTGTTCGTCAAACCAATTTTTCCAAGATGACTGACTGAGATCCTCTTCATTGTCTTCAATTCCAAATACTTCTCTATTATCAGATATTAAGATCATCTCATGGAACGTGGCTGGTTGGTGGAATAAAACCAAAGACGCAGAATTCATTAGTTACCTTAAGAACTTTGATGTCATCTTACTTCAAGAGACTTGGTCCCAAAGTCCAATCTACCTTGAAGGCTATAAGCCCTATTCGCTACCAGCCTTTAGAAACAACTCAAGAGGTCATTTTCAAATGGGTTTGTCTATATTTGTGTCTCTTCTTTATAATTTTGTATGCATCCCCTTATAGGCTGGAAGCGCTATGGAACAAGCTATCAAGCTTGTTTATGGGAATCTTTATGTGATCTTGGTAAACATATATATCCCTTCTGCCCTAGATAAATCAGCCCTTTTACATCATTGGGAACGTTTGAATATAATTATGAATGAACTGGAAACCAAATTTCCCTCCACTGAAATAACAATAGCAGGGGATTTTAATGCAAGAGTTGGCAATGATGAAAAAATCTTTTTTAAGGCCCTTAACCTCAATTTAGATGCTACTTTACCACCTTTTTTTTCCTATAGGAGGCAAGCTAAAGATAGCTTTTCAAACTTGGCAGGCATTTGCTTTGCCAAATTCTGTATCCAACGCAATAGGGTCTGGCTAAATGGCCTGGAAAGGTTTTCTCATTCTGGGGATTTTACATTCATTTCTATGGGGTTGCAGCACAATTGATTACATTACTGTCCCTCCCTCACTAGAATCTTATATAAAAGATTTCTGCATAGGTGATCTCATTATCAGTGATCACCTTCCACTTATTTTGACCCTCCATGTAGAGTTTTCCTCTAACCTTTCCCTTAATCCCTCTCTACACTTGGTGCATTCTACATTCTTACCAAAAATCTGCTGGAATAATCAGACAAAATGAGAAGCTCAGTTACTTTTAAACTCTCATTGCCTTTCGAATCTTAGAAGTTTTTTAACTAATGCAACTAATCCTTCAGTGCTAATAACAGCCTATGATTCCCTAATATCTAACATTCTTAGTTCATTAAATGCTAGACCTAAAAATGTAAAAAAAAAAGAAAAAGAAACATGAAATCTCTGCAGCCCTGGTTTGATAAAGAATGTAGAGCTGTTAAAACTCTGTTGCGCAATACCTATAGATGCTACCGTGACTCTGGGGCTTTGTCCTTACCATCAGAGTACTTTGATCTTCAAAATCAGTTGTCTCAGGTTATCATAAACAAAAAGAATGACTATGCTAAGCTTCAATGGGAGGAGCTATTCCAGGCCATAATCTTAAAGAACTCTAAAAAATTCTATTGTATCAGGTGCCCATAAAGTTGATGCCCCTTCTATGTCTGCTATCTCACCCAATGTCTGGTACCAATATCTGCTATCTCACCCAATGTCTGGTACCAATATATCTCAGGTAGATCTTCCGGAGTGGCCCTCTGTGCCTTCTGATGAAGTTAAAGAACTAATTTCACAATTGAAATTAGGTAAAGCAGCAGGTCCTGATGCTATTCCTTCTGAAATCCTAAAGTTAGATTCAGATTGGTGGGCTACTCTGCTCGCATCGCTTTTTACAAGTATTGACAGAACAGGCATAATTCCTAAAGCCTGGCTCGACTCAATAGTGTCCCAATTTATAAAAAAGGAGATCCTGTCATCCCAAATAATTACAGGCCGATTAGTCTCCTATTTACCATTGGCAAACTATATTCTAAACATCTGTTGAGTAATCTTGAACAATGGATGACACGAAAAAAAATTCTTGGTCCGGAACAACTGGGATTTTGTAAAGGCAAAACTACTCTTGATCATTGTAATACCTTGTCTCATCGAATTTCCAAATACACTATTAGGAAAAAGATGAAATTGTATGTAGCCTTTTTAGACTTAAAGGGAGCATTTGATTCAATTGACAGGGACCTGCTTTGGGCTAAACTTGAACAAACAAGTATTGATAAAAGACTTCTCATGCTTATTAAAAAATTATATACATCTAACTTTTGTCAGGTCAAATGCTCATCAGGCAATCTTACGTCAAAAATCCCGTTAAATAAAGTGGTTAAACAAGGCTGTGTGTTGGCCCCTTTTCTGTTTACCTCTTTCTTAATGACCTTGCTCCCTTTTTGTCAGATATTGATCATCATAGTTCTAAACTTGGTGCCAGACATGTTCCCTTACTTTTACATGCAGACAATACAGTTTTACTATCTTGTTCCAGAATTTGATTAAAACGCTTGCTTGCCCGTTGTATCACTTTCCTTAACTACAATAAGCTCCTTTTGAACTATGACAAATCTAAATTGTTGTATTTTCCAAATCATGGAAACCAATTAAATGGTCAATAGGTGGCAAAGAGATGGAACAAGTAAAATACTATAAATATTTAGGAATTCATTTCCAATATAACTCATTTGGACTAATCACCGTAACTGTATAATTAAGTCAGTCAATGTTAACATTGCAGCTATTCAGCGCTTCTGTTATAGTAGAGACAATCAGTTTGTCCCAGCTGCACTAAAAATCTTTAAGGCTAAAGTGATACCACAGCTCTTATATGGGGTCCCAGTTTGGATCACAGCTTTAGACAACAACATTGAAGGTGTCCAATCAAAATTTCTATGGGAAATCCTGGGATTCCCGAAGTGCGTCCCATATGCAGTTCTATGTTTAGAAACAGGGATGAATCTTGGGGAAACACAAGCATGACTAATGTTATTTAAATATTGGTTACGGCTACATTTCTATTCTGATTCAGAGAGCCTTCTATATCAACTGCTCTCAGAATCCAATATGTCAAATTGCTTAGTATTTATTGAGAGGAAAATTAAGTCTATGGGCATTGATATAGATCCACTTTTTATGCTATCCCTAAAAGATGCATTCTTGAAACTTAAGCTTAGAATCTTGGATATCAAAATGCAAACATTATATAGCCTGGCCAACAAAACTTGCTCCCCGTTCAATTTTGAACTTCCTCTTTCTGTAGGGAAATTAGCGTCATATTTCTCCTCTCTGCAAGCACCACAACAACGGCGTGCTTTCTCGTTAACGAGAAGCAATGCATTACCATCTGCTATTTTATTTGGCAGATTTAACAGGATTGATTACTCTGCCAGACATTGTCTTTGTAATCCCAAATGTATCAAAACTATCTCCCATGTATTATTGAATTGTCCCCTTTATGATGATATTCGTCGTACATATTTGAAAGATATTTTAGCAGATATGTTGAGCTCTGCTGATTCAGGCAAAGTCTACAGACTTTTAAATGACACCTGCTCTGAGTTAACTTTAACGGTTGCCAAATTTCTTCAACAGGCCATGGAAATCCGACAGAGACTGGCTCTGGAATGACCATATCTTATTTGTTTTATTCATTTAATTTTGTTAAACTTGAAATTACATATATTTTACTCATTTTATGTACATTAGCTCCTCTGCATACTCTATTATCCAGGATTTTATATTACTTATATTGTTATTTGTACTGCTAAATCTGTTTTATGCCAATAAAGGCTTCTTGTTGTTGTTGAGATCAGATAGGTTTTTCCCAGGCTCTTTCAAAAGTTCAAAGAGGTGAGTTCCAGCTTTTGAGGTCCCTGGCCATAATAAAAATTTAAAATGAGAGCACATAATGCAAGTTGCAAAAGTTATCAAATGCCAAAAAAAATGTATCTTAATTGGAGCACCCGTTTGAGCTCGAAGTCTAGACCAAATGACCCTTCTGTCCCCTCCCTCAACCCCTTGATTAGCCCTAGTCTTCCTTTGCCTCAAAGGCTTATAAAATACATTAACTGTGTGACATCTAGAACCTGGTTCTAGCTGGCTGTGTTCCAAACTCAGTCATAGGAACAGTGTTTTAATATATATGTTTACTGGGGATAGAAAATAAAAGGTCAATAGCTACACATGTATATATTGAGAAGGCAGCTTTACAACAATGCAATCTATTCCATCATCCAAATTATAACATTTACATGCCCCCTCCATTCATGCATGCACATTTTGGAACACAGTACACATTACCATAACATAGAGTGTCAATTATTTTACAGGATCTTCATTTTTGCAAATGCCTACACTTAACTGCTCCCTCCCACCCTCCCCCCACCCTCAGTATCCCACACAAGAAATTACAAAAAGCCTCCTGGCATTTTCAGTGCAAGCATTTGCATCTATAATTTAACCTAGCTACAAAATTGCATCTGCAAACATGAAGGTTTTTTTGAAAGCCTATTATGCTATGCTTTTTATCACTTATTATATGTAGTTTTCCTACCCTTTTCTTCTCTTTTGCTCCCTAAGGAATTATGCAAACAAATCACTGTTTTTTTTAAAGAAATTATTCCTTTTTTTTTCCTTTGTGGTGTTTAATATGACTAAATCCAATAGGGCTTTCACTCTCAACATGTTTCTTCATTATAAGTGTGGGAAGTTATGGCGTGTAAGTGTAAAAAAAGTCAGGAATAGACATGCCTTTTGATTTTATTAATATATAGAAGTAACACTCAAAAATCATGCATAGTCTTTTTATTATGAAAATTCTGTAATGTACTGTCATCTTCCCCCTTGCGATAGCAACAATAGGGAGCAGAGTTGCTTAGTCAAACAACATTTTGATATTGTAAAGCACAAAAATGAGCTTGTGAATTATACTAATACACCCAATAATCATGATTCAAGTACTCCTATGTGAATAAAGAATTGTGACAAAGAAAATTCAATTGTTTGTGGAACAGCACAGTGTTATATATTTTATTTGAATTAACTGTACTTGTTCAGGTATAAATATGTTGGTCAACCAGGGTCCCTCCATGATCCTCTCCCTCTCGGTGCTCCCAAACCTAACTAACATGGAAAAACCATGCAGCATAAGGATGAACCTCTGCTCTATTTCCTTTTTACAGAAAGGAAATATTTCCTGAAACACTCAACTGGGCTATTCTTTCTCTTGCTATACAGCTCTGGGGTAGCCAAACAAAACTTACCATATTTCAAATCTTGAAAAAGAGAAATTGAGAGAAACAAATCACCAGAAGTAGATGGGATATCAATATAGCTATTTCAAGCCATAGAAACAGAGTCCATCAAAATGTTAACAAGATTGTACCAGCAAATATGGAAAACAAAACAATGGCCCAAAGCCTGGAAATGCTCAATTTACATTCTGATTCCCAAAATGCTCAATTTACATTCCAGTTCCCTTATGTACCCTGAAGGGCACTACAATCAGGGCCAGCCCTGCCACTAGGCAAATTAGGCAGTTGCCTAGGGTGCCAGCCTTCTGGGGGCATCAAATTGGGTACCCGCATGTGACTTGATGACATTATCAGTGTGGAGAGGGTGTCAGAAGTTAGCCTTGCCTAGGTTGCTAGACAATCTCGGGCCAGTCCTGATCACAATCAGTTGACCAACATCTACTGATAATCCCCAGCCCAAATGATATCTGTCTAGCCTCAACCAGAGCCAGGGCCTTCTTGGCCCTCACCCTAACTTGGTGGAATTAGCTCCCTATAGCGAACAGGGCCTTGTGGGAATTGTTACAGTTCTGCAGGCCCTGTAAAATACAGCTTTTCCACCAGGTTTTTAGTTAAGGCAGTGGACGTCCAATATGGTCAGCCACTGATTAGATCATAGTTACCTATTAAAATCTGAAAGTGACCCAGGGCAACACAATTTTAGAATGTTATTTTAAAGCTGTTACTGTAGTTTTAATTAATGTAATTTAGAGTTGTTGTTTTTTAAGACATGGTTTATGGTATGAACCATTCTGTTTTATTCCGCCTTGAGTCCACTTCGGCAGGAAGGACAGGATAGAAATTGAATAAATAAATAAATAAATAAATAAATAAATAAATAAATAAATAAATAAATAAATAAATAAATAAATAGGAGATGCCAAAGACTGCAGCAGCTATTGACCATCACATTAATTTCATAGAATTATAACATTGGAAGGTACCTCCAGGATCATCTCGTCCAACCCCCTGCACAATGCAGGTGTGACGGACTCAGGAGCTTAGCCTGAGAAGCTGGGGACAACCTTATGACAATTGACTGAGACGCAACCTATGGTAACTGAAATGCAGCAAAATGAAGATGCTTGCAAGGAACGCCTCAGGGTTTTCAGTTTAAGTTTGTAGTCTTCTGTGAGAATCTTCAGTGTGAGTCTAGAATGTAAAGACTGGGGCTTAGGCTGGTCAGTTGTGGCATGAAGCAACTGGACAAGGAGCTGAGAACAGCCAGTGGGGCTGAGTTCCTTTTGAAGACAGAGCTGGGCTGAGCTTCTGTCTGAGAGAGAGTTTGAAGTCAGAAGGGGACAAAACCAGGCACCTTCTGTGAGAAGAAACTCTCTGTGGGAGATCTGCCAGCACATCTAGACTGTCTCCTTGTACAAACTGAAATCACACAAACACTCAGAATGGAGGACTGGATTCTGGTGGTCAGCAGGGTTCCCAAGATTCAGACCAGAAAACTAGCTGGGGCTGAGACACACAGGAGTGAGAGGCTAGTATTAGGTCTCAGAGGTGTGGGTCCTGGAAGCAAATGTGGATGGCTATGATGGAGAATTCATCTGGCACCAGTCAGGAGTTCTCTATGTGTAACTGGAAAAGAGTGACTGACAGTTTGTTATATTTATGATTTGAGTAGCCAGAGCATAGGGCTATATCATCTGAACTGGAAAGCATTCCTAGTGCCCAGTAGGCACCGCCTGCCTGTCATAGAGTTCTGTTGAATTCTAAAGCCTACCTGTTTGGTAGTTTAAAAATCTTCTGCCAGAGTTATATATTTGATTGTACCTCAGCCTGTGGTCTCTGTGTTTAGTAATTGATTATTTTGCCAACCATCTGCCTACCAACTGATCCGTTGTTATTGATCAGATCAAATAAACATTATTTTATCCCTCTCCCTTGCCCTTTGTAATCCAATAAATATTTCTTTGGTTTTTTAATTTAAAACTGGTGTCTATTTTTTTTAGTGTTTTGACAGGATTTCTGTATGTGTGCCTGAGGAACTGAAAGAAGGTGACTGGGGGGGGGGGGGATTATAGAGGCCAACCTCCCAAGTTGACCCTGGCCAGTCCCCCACAGCAAGAAATTCACAAATATTGCTGACCCCCCACACACACACTAAATTCACAGAATCTGCATTGCTGTCAGATGGCCAGCCAGTCTTTTTTTAAAAAACCTCCAAAGAAGGAGAGCCCACCACCTGAGGAAGCCTGTTCCACTGAGGAACCGTTCTGTCAGGAAGTTCTTCCTAATGTTGAGCCAGAAACTCTTCTGATTTAATTTAAACCCATTGATTCTGGTCCTACCTTCTGGGGCCACAGAAAACAATTCTATCCCATCCTCTCTATGACAGCTCTTCAAGTACTTAAAGATGGTGATCATATCACCTCTCAGCCACCTCCTCTCCAGGCTAAACATGCCCAGCTCCTTCAATCTTTCTTCATAGGACTTGGTCTCCAGACCCCTCACCATCTTTGTCACCTTCCTCTGGACCCGTTCCAGCTTGTCTATATCCTTCTTAAGATGTGGTACCCAAAACTGGACACAATACTCCCAAGTGAGGTCTTACCGGAGCAGAGTAAAGCAATACCATCACTTCACATGATCTGGACACTATTCTTCTGTTAATACAGCCCAATATTGCATTTGCCTTTTTAGCCACTGTATCTCACTGTTGGTTCATGTTCAGCGTATTGTCCACTAAGACCCCTAGATCCTTTTCGCACATACTACTGCCCAGCCAAGTCTCTCCTATCCTATAACTCTGCATGGGATTTTTCCTACCTAAATGCAGAACTTTACATTTATCCCTGTTAAAATTCATGTTATTGGTTTGCCCCCTCCAAGTCGGAATAAAGAGACGGACACAATTAGATTGGTGAAACTATGGGCCACTTTATTAAATAACACAGCAACGGAAAGGGCAACCGAACTGCGGCCAGGTCAGGGCCAGGGGTCTCCTCAGACCCCTCCCCTGCCTTTTTCAGCGGGCGAGAGACCCGGCCCCCCAGTTGGAGCTGTGTACCACAGTTCCCATTAGGCAGGCCCAGCAGGGAGGCTGGCACCGGAGGGCCCAGACACCAGACGCGAGTCTCAGTGAAAGGCACCCATCCAATCAAGTCTCCAGGACAGTCTGTATTCACACACCTCAGGCCACACCCAAAGGTTGATCCTGCCAGACCCCTAACTCCCCAAAAGGGGGAGGCTAACCGGTCCTCCCCAGGCCACATGGTGCCATAAACCTGCCCTAAAACCTGCCCTAAAAGTGACCAATCTATACAAAGGCACCAACTCGGGGCCAATTCCTCAATCCACTGATATGCTATGCAGGGTAGGCAAAAAACACCCCCCCAGTCACAAGCCAAACAGCCAGGGAGTAAAAATTCCTACCCGGCCCCTCCACAAAAGAGGCAACCAGCAATTGCCTACATAACAAACAGGGTGGGCAGGAGGGCTGAGCACCAAAAGCGGACTGAAGAGACGGGGAGCAGAGGCTTCGATACAAGCACTGAAGCCCCGCCCCCACCAGACGTGCCCGAAAGCGCACCAAAGCGTCCGCTCTCCCTCTGGGGGGGGGGCGCAAAATCTCCCCTGCAGCCACGCCACGATGCAGCAGGCTGCAGGAGGCTCCGTTCAGCCCTGTTTTCCAGTTTGTCAAGATCATCCTGTATCCTGTTTCTGCCTTCTACTGTATTTGCAACCCCTCCCAATTTAGTATCATCTGCAAATTTAATAAGCATTCCCTCTATTCCTTCATCCAAATCATTTATAAAAACATTGAACAAAACAGGCTCCAGGACAAATCCGCAAGCAAATAAAGTGATGCTCAAAATCTTACAACAAAAACTGTTACCATATACATCACAAGTAATACCAGCTATTCAAGCTGAATTCAGAAAAGGAAGAGCTACTACAGATCATATTGCAAATTTATGTCGGTTATTGGAGTGCACAAGAAAATTTCAGGAGAAAATCAGCTTGTGCTTCATAGATAACAGCAAAGTTTTTGACTGTGTGGATCAGTATAAGCTATGGTTGCTTTTAAAGAAAATGGGTATGCCACAGCATCTGATCATTTTTATGTACAACTTATACTCTGGAAAAGAGACCACTGTTAGGACACAATATGGAGATACAGAATGGTTTCCTTAGTTCTTGTAGATTTTCTAGGCTGTTTGGCCATGGTCTTGGCATTGTGAGACTTGCCATTTCACCAGCAACTGTGACTGGCATCCTCAGAGGTATAACTGGAGTTTCCTCTGGGTCAAAGAATGGTTTCCAATTGGCATAGGTATATGTCAATTGTCAATCTGTATGCAGAATATACAGATTAGATTTAGATGAAGGTGGAGTGAAAACTGGTGAAAGGAATATTAACAATTTGAAATATGCAGATAACACTAGCAGAAAACAGTGAAGGCTTGAAACAATTACTACTGCTGAAGGTTAAAGCGGAAAGTGCCAAAGTAGTATTATAGCTGAGCTTCAAGAAGACAAAAGTAATGTCAACTGGGGAATTGCACAACTTTATGAAGGTATTAAACAATTAACAATGAAGGTATTAAAACAGTTCAAGATTTCCCACTTCACGGATATCAGAAAGCAGAGTGGGGAAGAAATGTCCATTGAGCACTCCATTATAACTTATGAAGACTAGTCCCCATAGGGTATAATCGAAAATCAATCTGTAGGTATCTGGGGGGGCTGTTTTTTTAGTTAGATGCACCAAATTTTCAATATAGCATTTGGTGCCCCTCCTTAAAAAAATGCCAGGTTTCAAAAAGAGTGGACCAGGGGATCCAAGCCTATCAGTCCCAAAAGAAGGTGCCTCAATTATTTCCAATGAAGGGAAGGAATTTAAAAGCAATGTGGTCCCTTTAAATGTAATGGCCAGAACTCCCTTCAGAGTTCAATTGTGCTTGTCACAACCTTGCTCCTGGTTCCACACCCAAAGTTTCCTGACTCCACCTCCAAAGTCCCCAGATATTTCCTGAGTTGGACTTGGCAACCCTATTCAGTGGTGGCACTATGCCTGCAAAATGCGTTCTCCCTTGAAACTTTCCTGCTACTTCCCTTACTCTCATTTTGGTGCCAGGTCAAAATGTTTCTTTTTACCCAGGCTTTTAACTAGGGATTTGATTTTTTTCATTCTTTTTACAATCTGTGCCTAGATTGTGAAGCTCTTTTAGGTTGGCTTATATTTTACCCTTTTCCGTGGATGGGCTCAGAGGGGATAACAACATAGGTTAAAAACAGTTAAAAACTTACAAATTAAAACCAAATAACAATACAATAAAACCAAAACAATAATATATGGCATAGGCAGCAATTTCCATTGGGCACATTCTACAATTCAATACAGCCAGGCCCAGGAATATAAAATAAGATGATAATAAGAAGGTAGCATCACAGCAAGAGAGGCCAAGCAGATGGAATAAGGATGCCTGCTGCCTCAACCAAAGGCCCGGTGGAATAACTCCTTTTGGATGTAATCAACCAAAGGACAGAATATAAGTTAACCTAAATAAATAAATAATTTTTTTTGTCCCTACAAAACGGTAATAAATCAGATAGGGTCGAGATTTCTATGGGGAGCTGATTCCACCAGGCCGGGGCCAAGACCCAAAAGGCTCTGACCCTGGTCAAGGCAAGTCAGACATCTTTCAGGCCAGGGACAGTCAGAAGATGTTGCAAAGCAGATTGCAATATGTGGAGAGGTGGTCCCACAGGTATGTAGGTCCCAGGTTGTGTAAGGCTTTAAATGTCAAAAACAGAACCTTGAAATGGATCTGGTACTAAACTAGTAGCCAGTGCAATTGCTACAGTGCCAGCCAAATGCTTACCCAGAAAGGCAATGCAGTTAGCAGCCATGCTGCTACACTTTGGACCAGCTGGAGTTTCTGGATCAGCCCGAAAGGCAAACCTGCTTAGAACGAGTTACAGTAAACCAATAACCGTTGCATGGAAATAACCATTGCATGGATCACTGTAGCGAAGTTCAGGGGTGGGGAATAGGTAGGGTGCTAGCTGTCTGATCTGCCGAAGATAGTAGAAGGCAGATCAAGCAACTGCTGTGACCTGGGCCTCCATGGAAAGTGAGGTATCCAGTATCAATCTCAGGCTCTTCACCTTCTGAGCTAGCACAAGAGATGTACCATCCAGGGTTAGGAGCCAAATGCCCAACTCTAATCCCCCATGGCTCAGATACAGGACCTCCATTTTAGCTGGATTAAGCTTCAGCCAACTTTGCTGAAACCATCCAGCCACAGCTTCTAAAGTCCTGATCAGATGATATGGGGTTGAGACTGAGTGGCCATCCATCAACAAATAGAGCAGGGTGTCATTCGCATACTGGTGACAACCCAACTCAAAAATGAGCCTATATCCGGGTGCTCATTGGGATGGACTTTTCTTTGTAATATTGTAAGGTTGTATATCTTTGTAATGTGACAAAAGATTTGTAAGATTCTTGATAAAAAGTATTATTGATAAAAGTTTTACTGAAAATGTTAGCCAGCATATCATGGGGTTTGTTGGTTTGTATTTCCTTATCCATGACAAGACTTATCACTTGTATCTAGACACTTCTTTAAAAATGAAAAGTGCGCATTCAGAGGAGCTAGTAGATCCTGGGTGTAAAACAGTTTTATTAAATTGCAATATATTGTTATAATATTCTTTTAAAAAATTAATACAAAGTTAACACCAATACATTACATTTTTTTTCCTCCTCCCCTCCTCCCTTTTCATGACCCCCGCCGGTGTTTACTTAAATTGCTAAAAAAAAAACCCAAAAAACCAAGGTAATTGTATCAATCCTAGAATCTTCATATTAAAAACCTTATAACAAATTTTAAAAAGTAAGTAAAGGAAAAACCAAACCCTATAAAATAATTATAGTCCATCCTCATTCTTATCTCTTAACCCTTATCAAGAAAAAATACAAATAACACAATGAAAAAAAAAACCAAAGAAAATTATTCCTTTGCAATTTTAGTCCGTTATTCCACAGAATTTCAACTGTTGTCAAAGATCACTAAATGCCCCTTTACCTTCTAATATTTTTCAACATATTTTTGAAATTTCTCCCATTCCATTTTAAGTTTCTCCAAGTCAGTCTTTTAAGATTCTTGTAAGTTTCGTTTCAGCTGTTACAAATTAAAAGCTTGATAGAGAAAGACATTAAGAGTACAGGTATAAGACGAGAGAAAACAGAAATGGAGAAAATGCTGTTGGGCGAGAATGAAAAATTGATCTCAAGGATGTATAAATTGTTATTGAAATGGTCTACAGAAGAAGAGGTGGTGAAGCCTCAAATGATTAAATGGGCGATTAATTTTAATAAAGAAATACAGATGGAGACGTGGGAACACCTATGGAAGAATTCAATGAAAATATCTACGTGCTATAACATAAAAGAGAACTGTTTCAAAATGCTGTACAGATGGTACATGACACCTAAAAAGCTAACAAAAATGAGTAATCAAGCTTCAGATAGGTGTTGGAAATGTAAAAAACATGAAGGTTCTTTCTACCACATGTGGTGGACTCGTGAAAAGGCGAAACAATTTTGGACAATGATTCAACAGGAGATTTCGAAAATCTTGGGTTATAATATTAAGAGAGCACCAGATGTCTTTCTGGTGGGATTACAAATGGAAAGCTTTCCGAAGCAAGTCAGAACATTGTTGTGGTATTTGCTTTCAGCTGGAGAACATTGTATGCGCAAATGTGGAAGCAAGACAGAATACCTGAAAAATGGGACTGGGTCTTAAAGGTTCTTAACTGGAGTGAAATGGACAAACTTACTAGAATCTTAAAAGACAACAATTTGGAGAAGTTTAAAGAAGACTGGAGTAAATTTCAAAGTTACGTGGAAATACAATGGAGGGTGAAGAGTCATTTAGTGGTTTATGACAACATTAACTGAACTTTAAATGATAAAGAAGAATCGTGATTATTGAATTAGTAGAATATAGTTACATGGTAATTATGCATATATGAGTTAAGATAAAATTAAGACAGCTGGAATTCCGGAGTTGATTTTATAACTTTGAGTTTTGTGTTTAATAAGCACTAAGTGAATTATAGAGACAGGGTTAGTGAAAGATAACCCTTTGTATAAAAATTTTATAATGGTGGAAAAATATTTAGTAATGTATGACAACATTAATTGAACTTTTAATGATAAAGAGGTATTGGGATATTGTGATAAAAGTATTAGTAGAACATAGCTATTTGGTAAATATATATATATATGAGAGTTAAGATAAGACTAAGATAGAGGGAACTCTGGAACTGAATTAATAATTATGAGCGTTGTGTTTAATAAGTGCTAAGTGATTATTAGAGAAAAGGTTAGTGAATGATATATATATATATATTTTTTCTAAAGATTTTATAATTGTGAATTTACCTTTAATATGCTTTTAATTTGTTTTAAGTACCGGCGGAGGTCATGAATAAGAGTGGGGGGGGGGAGGAAAATATGCAATGTATTGGAGAAGTATACTTGAATTTGAATAGATGAATGTATTTCAATATATTGCAAAATAAAAGTTTGGTTACCAAAAAAAAAGATTCTTGTAAGTTCCTCCATTTCACTCCAAGACAAAACTTTCAAAATCCAATCCCATTTTTCTGGTATTTTATCTTGCTTCCATAACTGTGCACATAATGTCCTTGTAACTGAAAGCAGATACCACACAATCGTTCTATCATGTTTCAGAAAACTTTCCATTTGTAATCCCAACAAAAAAATGTCTGGAGACCTCTTAATGTTATAGCCTAAAATTTTTGACATTTCTTTCTAAATCATTTGCCAAAATTGTCTTGCCTTTTCACAAGTCCACCACATATGGTAGAAAGAACCTTCAAGTTTTTTGCATTTCCAACATCTGACACTTGATTGTTCATTTTTGCCAGTTTCTTAGGTGTCATATACCACCTATATAACATTTTAAAGCAATTTTCTTTAATGTTATAACATGTCGATATCCTCATAGAGTTCTTCCATAGATACTCCCATGATTCCATTTGTATTTCTTTATTAATATTGATTGCCCATTTTATCATTTGAGATTTAACTACTTCATCTTACGTAGACCATTTCAGTAATAATTTGTAAGTTCTTGAAATCAACTTTTCATTATCCCCCAACAGCATTCTTTCCAATTCTGTTTGTTCTAGTCTTATACCTTCATTTTTGATATCCTGTTCTACCAAACTCTTAATTTGTTGCAATTGAAACCACTTATATTTATACTGTAATTCTTCAGCCGATTTTAGTTCCACCTTTCCTCCATGTATTTTTAATAAATGTTTAAATGTTAACCACATTTCTTTATCAGTATCTAAAGATAGTTTTATTACTTCCGTTGGCACAATCCATAATGGCTTTCTCTCATCTCCATATTTTTTATATTTTGACCAGGTATTTAACAAGTTTTTTCTTATATAATGATGTGAAAAAAATCCATCCATCTTGTTTTTCCCATAATACATATAAGCATGCCAGCCCAAAATATTTCCATGACCTTCTAAGACCAACAGTTTCTCATTTAATAACATCATCTATTCCTTAATCCACACCAAGCATACTGCATCATGGTACAGTTTTAAATTCAGCAATTGGAAACCTCCCCTTTCTTTTGCATCAGTTAAAATTTTCATTGTAATTCTTGGTTTTTTCCCAGCTCATACAAATTCTGAAATCTTCCTTTGCCATTTACCGAATTGTTTATTATCCTTCACAATTGGAATTGTTTGAAATAGGAACATAATTCTTGGTAGAACATTCATTTTAATTGCAGCAATTCTGCCCAGCATAGACAAGTTCAATTTATTCCATTTTATCAGATCTTTGTCAATCTTACGCCAAAGCTTCTCATAATTATTTTTGTGCAAGTCTATATTTTTCATAGTAATTTCCACACCTAGATATTTTACTTTTCCTGCAACTTCACATTCTGTTACACTTTGTAATTCTTCCTGTTGGCTCTTTGTCATATTTTTACACAAAATTTTTGATTTTTCTTTATTTATATAGAAACTTGCCAATTTTCCATATTCTTGTATCTTACGAAGCAGCAATGGTGTTACATATATGGGATTTTCATTGGTAAACATTACATCGTCAGCAAACGCTCTGTATTTATAAGAAAAACCTTTTAATTTCAGTCCCTCTATTTCCTTATCTTCTTGTATTTGCATAAGCAAATCTCTAAAGTCATTATAAATATCAATGGAGATAGAGGGCAACCTTGTCTTGTTCCTTTACTAATTACCATTTTTTCCATCAAATCTGCATTTATACAAAGTCTTACTTGTTGTTAAGTATATATCGCCTTGACCATTCTTATAACATCTTCTCCTAATCCCAATTTCTCCATCACTGCAAACATAAAGTCCCAATTCACATTATCAAAAGCCTTCTCTGCATCCGCAAAGAATAATGCCACTTCTTTTTCAGGGTGTTTCTCATAATATTCAACAATATCTATAACAGTTCTAATGTTATCTCTAATTTGTCTCCTGAAAAGAAATCCTGTTTGCTCCTCTTTAATGAAATTGTTCAAATGCTGTTTGAGTCATTCTGCTAGTATCCTAGCATATATTTTATAGTCATTATTAAGTAATTAAATTGGTCTATAATTTTTTACATTTGTAGATAGAGAGGAGTTAGTAGATTCTGACTAGAAAATGTTGTTATGCTATGGCTGATATTTAAAAAGCCCTCAGGTTACAGGGGGAACGGCCACCACAGGGCACTAAGTGAAAAAAAATATGCTTTATTTTTTCCAGAATCTTATGCTTGCAGACTGCAGCATAGCTGCTAGGCTGCATGAGCAGAGTTTGCTTCCCTGGATGGGAAGAGTCAGGGGGCGCCCATTTCGGCACACAGAGAAAAAGGCGCTTCTTGTCGGCTCCTTCGTCTTGGCAGATGATCGACCCTCCCGCCCGCCCTGCATGTGTTAGGGAAACTGCTCTCAAAATAAAGTTGGGGAATTAGACTGAGAGACAGCTAGCCCCTAAACGGAATCTTTGTTATCAATTGTATACCAGGCTCAACCGTTCAGAGAGTCAATGCTCAATAAGAGACTCTAATTTAGTAAAAATCAATTGTAATTTATTTAGAATAATATTTCTTTCATACAAGGTAAAAATACAAAACACTCACACATTCACACAGGTCTAGGAAATATAGATAGATCAATAGGGGAACATATATGGATAAACAGACAGGGTAATATTTACCATCGTAGTCTTCCAGGAAGGTTTCCAATGGCGACTTAAGAGGACAGGGGAAATGGACCCAACACTGTGGCCAGAATTGGGGATGGATCTAGACAGCGGGTAATAGGGGTTGCTGAATAGAAAGCACACATGAGTGGAGTTGGGTCAGAGGTTAAATAGGCTTCCTCAGACCCTTGGGACTGGGAGGTCCAAGGGAGGAGAGATGGGAGGTTCAAGAGGGCTGGACATTCCTTACTGACACCTAATTGGATGCCTGCTTTGGCCAATGAACTTCACCTTAGTCCAGTGGACCTGGAAATTTCCAAGCTGCAATATTGCCTGGGTTGGCCCCAGGGTACTTAGGCTGGAGTGAGAATGGGAATGGCTGGGTACTTAAGTTTAAATGGGATTAACTAGGAGGGTGACAATAGGGAATAAAATACATGGCCTAGGTACCACCCGGTGTAGACAAAAGACTTGATGAAGACAGGAGATGTCCTTCCTCTTTTCTCATCTTCTGCTGGGCAAGAGTAATTGTTCTGGTATTGCTGAGCAATTAGGATCAACAGTTGAGCTATTAATCCATTCATGAGTTAATGGGTTGCTTGCAGGCTAGGGTGTGTACGTGTGACTTTCCCACTAAGGAGGAATGGAGTCTCCAGCCTGGCAGGGTATGCTTGGACAAGCTTGATTGCCTTATGCAAAAGCTGAAGCAGATGCTTGAGATGGAATCAGGAAAGCAAGATGGATTTCTGCTGTTGTTAGCTCTAGGTCCATGGAGCCAGGCTGGAAACATGGTGGCTTCTTCCACTGCAGTGGCCAAGAGCAGCTGGAGCATGTCTGTAGTTCTGGCTAACACTCTTCAGAGACGTAGAATGCAAAGCTGAGGCTTATGGTATCCACATAAGCCAGAAACTGCAAGCAAAGTCCACTCCTTAGAGCAGAGGTGTGAGAGTCAAATCTCCAGGCACCCTGGCAACCATGCTGGTGATCATGATGTTCACATGTATGAAAAGTAGGGGGCTTTTCCTCACAGTTCCCCCCCTCAAGACCTATGTCACCATCTGGTGGCGAGGTCTTGCAATAACACAATGTCCATATCTGTAGTTGACAGGCGGCGAGTCCACGTAGCTTCAATTGTCTACCGGGGTGTCCCGTCTATCTAAAAAGGTTGGAGCCACTATCTAAACTACTCAAAAATCAATTTGGAAAAATATTCCAATAGGCCAAAGGTTCCTTCCTTTGAATACTACGATGCAGGGATAACAGGCATTGGCAACGTTGTAGGGCATACAGTATTAAAACACAGGGTTACAACCATTGAAATAAAAGTTGAGTTCATAAAATCATTACTGCCATTTAAACCAGATAAATAACAAGAATTGATCTATAAATCACACACAATCATGACAATAATTGATTAGGAAAACACACAGGTACATTAGAGTTCATGGTTACAAGTGAATCCATATCTTAATCTTGAGTCTTCTTTTCTTCTTCTCCCCCCCTTGATAAGCTTCTTATACTGGGGTTTGAAGAGGATCCTCTTCCAGGTACCTATTGGGTATGTGAAAGTCCTAGTGGAGGGTGAACTAAAGAGTCTTCCCACCCCCCCTAGCACCCAGCGAAATCTGTCTTTATTGTTGCTAAAAGGGAATTCTTCCTGTAACCCAGCATGGACTTGGCAATGGTGCTTTTCTGCCTGTATCACCGATGGTCCATAGAGCAACAGTGGGCTTTGAGGAAAGAACCAAAAAGGAACCAAAAACATTCACACATGACAACATGGAGATGATTCTGTACCATTGTAGGGAGCAGTGAAAGCAGATCAAAAAATGCATACATTCAACCATGAAGAAAGGAGTTTTAAAAAGCTATTAGTAAAGTGTCCTCCTGTCCAAAGTATGGTGACTAGTGAGCTTTTACGTCACAAGCTTACATATGTCATGTTAGCGGCCTGCATTGGGCCAGTTTGCCTATTACACTAAGCATTCAGGACTTTTAGGAGGCTTTTTCTTTGTCAAGGAAGGAAAGTAACATACACAATTCAGAAAACACAACCCAAAATATTCTTTGCTGCAACATAAAACTTAAAATAAAACATTGTGCACAACCCAGGAAAATGACCATAGTTTGGGGCGTCCCCCATATGATGAAAATAGTTCCATAAAGAAGAGACAAAAGAAAACCTTTGCTATAGCTTTGGAATATAATAAATTGTCAAAACAATATAAAAACTTCAAAAACAAAAACTGAGGCCTCAATAGAACAATGCTAGCTAGCTTTATATGAGAGGGATCATACCTAAAATGACAGGTGAACTAGAGCAGAGAAATTAAAAACCTGGACATAAGTGAGCTGATCAGGTCCCACTAAATCCAGTTTTTCTCTGGGCTAGTTCAGCTGAAACGATCTCACATGTGAGCACAGATTTCAACAAAAACTTAACAAAACAAGAATTCTGAAAAGCAACATAATGGTTACACATACATAAAGCAATTCTTAACAGGACTATCAACAATTAGAACTACTGAGCATGCATTAGACTTGATTTGCAGGTCCAGATTCCCTGCACATCTATATTGAAAGAAAAGATGAGCAAACTTAACAAAAACAGTCACAAAATCCTAGAAATCAAATTATGGTTAATTCACCTTGACAAACAAATTAAGCAATTCATAAAAAGAGAAAAGATGGGCAAGGCATCTGTAGTACCACGAGAAAAATGCTTAGTTGTTGCAAGGGCAAGTCAAAAGAAAGACTTGAAGCACGAAAGCATATCCCTTGAAGAAGAAACCTTTCATGGAGTAAAAGGCAAAGCTAAGATGATGGCACAATGCTCCAGGTTTAAGGCTTGTGCCAGAGAATGATTTTCCTCTGTGCATACACAGAGTGCAAAGAATGTGTTGCTGGAAGGCAACATCCTGTCAGGAATACCTAGTAGACCAAAATTGGAGCATAATACAACAAGACTTAATTTGGAGAGCCTTGATAGGCTCAGCCACCTGGTTATAGATGCAAAAATAATACAAAGGACATTTAGTAGCAAGAAGAAAATCATGATCAGAAATGAACCCTGAGGAATCTATGTTAAGAATCTAACAGGTTATTGCTCATTTCCTTGAGAACATGGGAAAATAGAAAAGGGTTTTCACTCAGAAAAAGTCTAGTTCTAACAAGATATAGGTGGAGGCAGAACCATTCAGTGGTCATTATATTGCTTAAAACCAAACAAAGATACTGAGCCCACAAGTTGGGGCCTTTTAAGAACATGTGGATACCTCTTTCCACAGGCAGACTGGATTAAACTAAAATTAAAACTCAAGATTCACCAAATAGCTAAAAGGGAAGATTGATGATGCAAATGGCATTCAGAGAGAAAATGAAGATATCAATAGTTGAAGTACATTTGAGGAATCCAGATTTCTAATGGAAACCAAGAGCTTTCAGGAATTCTGCCAACAACCAGAGTATTAGTTCTTGAGGCTTAAGAGAGAAAAAGCACAGGGAGAGGGTAATTTTACCCCAAGGAAGTGTACAGATGTCCTATACTTCTTGTAGGAACCAAAATTTGTGAGATAAAATTTTCTTAGCTCTAATGCCCAGCAAAGGGCCTATAGATTGCAAAGCATTTTCCTTGTACCACAAAGCACTGGGAATGCCCAATAGACTTTGAGGAGCAATTTCCTAAAAGTGTTTCCCTTAAAATTAAAGCTATGAAATCTAAGTATAGGAGAGATTGGTACCAGTCACTAGAAGAAGAAAAAAAAAATATTTTAAGACTTAAAAGGTACAGCAAAAATAACAGAAAGAAAGCTTCTAATCTAGGAGAACTCCTAGTATTAGGGCAGTTTACAGGCAGGAGATTTTCTCTAGCAGAGAAGGATTGGCTGTAAGTAGAGCTTTGGGATGCCAGCTCCAGGCTGGAGATTTCAACTGTATTTCCACCCCCCCTAGATGAAGAAGGCGGGGAGGGTTTTAACAGACAAACCAAAATTCCTTCCCTCTTGGGTAAAGTGAATGCTTAGCTTTAACAAAAGGCTAAAACAGACACAATGGATTTGGCCAGTACTCTTATCTGACCCTGATAAGTTTTTACAAAGAAAGGTGGAGGAGGAGAATAATGAGCTTTCTGCCTGGGTGGGGCTCAAAATTGTAACTCTTTTCCCAGTTTCTTTGACTCAAGCTGAATTTGGCTGAGTTTATTTCAAGAGGGTCTGCATGAGATTTGCCAATCAGTACTACATTAGTTGTTGCTGCTCCTGCAGCTGGAGGTTCTCCTTTCTGTACTTTCAAATTTAAATGACAGACTTGCCCATTTGAGGTTAGCTGTCTTGTGTTGCTGTGACCTTTGAGAAGGAGAGGCAACACTTCTTATAAGACAAACACTGAATTTGATCTCTTCTGAGGTTCTGCAAGAAAACTTTCCTAGCCAGCCATCCACTGGAAGATACTGGGACAAAAAGTTCTTTACAAGAATGGTGGCAAACAAAAACTGTGGTTCCTCTTGCCACTGGCTAGCTTTAGGTCTATAAGAAAATGAGGCTTTCTCTCAAAGACACTGAGTTGCTTGTACCTTAAGGAGACCTGAGATAAACAAAAATTTAATTTCTCAGGGCAATGCATTTAAAATTCTATTCCTTTGCCTTAGTTGCTTATCAAATCTTTACTGCTACAGATCTCCATTGAGCAAGAGGGAGAACAATTAGCATTTCTTCCTGATGGCAGGAGTGCTGAGCATTTGCAATACTTTAGCCAGCTCTATTTGGACTAATCTGCAGGCACTCTGTACAAGCTCAGAGGCTATACCATTTAACATTCATAGAACTGAGGAAATAAATATTTTTTTTTTTTGACTTTATAAGCAAGAGAGAGAAAGATGAACTTGGGAGTTTCACAGATTTTCATTCAGCCAATTTGAAAGTTAAAACAGTTTCTTACATCTTGCTCTGAAAGCTTTGAATTAACAAAAACTAGTTCAGTCTCTGTCTCAGGTGCTTGATGCTGGCATCTTTAAAGGGTTAAACCAAATACATACTACATCAAGCTCCCATTACCCTGCAGAGAAAACTAACTCTGCAGGCTGGAACCCTTGCTGGGATTCCAGGAGATCTCCAGGCCTCACCTGGAGAAATGGCCTGGTCTAATTGTAGTCCAAGTCATTGCTTGTATGTTTTCTTATTTAGTCAAGGGAAAAGGCGCCCTTGTTACCTTTAAACCTAATAAAGCCAGATCTCTCTGTTTTAAGAGACATTCAAGTCTAGATGTTAGATTTTCCTTTGGGTAGGGGGAAGTTCAGAGACAAAGGAACCTTGCCTGCCCATGTGGGACTACCATTCTCTGAAGTTCCACAGAATTCTGGCTTTCAAATTCCCCAAATGGGCTGAGATAAAGACAGTAAATTTCTAGCCAGAAGGGCTGAGACTTGTTCATGTAGGAGTGTCTGGAGCAAGTCCTTGCTAAAAGGAATACCTTGTGCCATGATTGTGGAACTCTGCATAGGCTCAGAGACCACATCTCCTTCATGATTCTGGGGTGAGAGAACTGAAATAGGGACTGTTTTCTCATTTTCATGGGGGAAAGAAGTCTGGGGCTGCACAGCTGGGTTTGCCCTGCCATGTTTCCTTTTATCCTGCACTTCCAGAATTTCCAGTCTCCTCTCTGTGGCCCTGCAAGACTCCAGGACATGTTGCAGGAGACTGGCAGTTTCCTTTTCTTTACTAGCTTCTAACTTTTGCTGAAGTTCCTGATTTTTCTCAGCAAGCTTTTGGATTTCTAAATCCTTTTCATGAGTAGGATTTGTAAGTTTCCCTACCCTTTCCTTATTAGGGAAATTTTCCAAAGCAGTAGCTTTGGGGAAGCTACCTCCATTTTCTGCAAACCCTGTGGCATTGGGAGCCATGTGCCCTGGTGGCTTCATGGCTTCTGAAAGGGCAGCAAGTAACATATGTGTGGGCTGCTTATCAAACTGCCTCATGTCTGCTCCAGTGGCTCTAAGCTGGGACCAAGCTGCCATTCTGACTTTGTCTCGAGGAGTCCGCTGAGGCCAGGGTTGCCCAGAGGCTGACTGTGTCTGCCTAGGAGCATAAGCCTGCTTGTGAAGGGGAACCTTTGGGGCAAGCTGGGGATGGCAAGAAGAGCTGGAACCAAGGCCATTGTTTTGGAACTTCCAGTTCTGGCTCTCTTTTCCATGCCCACCCTGCTCTTGATTATATTGTGCCTGAGTGAGCTGTGTTTCTAAAACAGCAACTCTTTGTTCAGAGACTTGGGCATGCTTTAAAGCATTCTCCAGTCTCCATTTGACCTCATGGAGAGAGTGGGTTAAATTTGCTATCTCCTTCTCATGAGCACTTAATCTAGCTGTGTAGTCTTCATGAACTATTTCCCTTTTTGCATAGTCAGCTTTCATTCTACTCTCTCTTTCCATAAAATTGCCAACTCTGTCAAGATTAGCCTCTAGATCTTTCCAGGTGGTGTTTACCAGGGCTGTTATGCCATAGCACCTCAAGGTGGGTATATTGAGACCTCTGATCACATCGGATATGAAATTTTGATTCTCATAATCTGGTTCCCCATTGTCTTTGGGTAATACTACCTTAGCTGCTTCTGCTAGGAATTTCTTCCTTATTAGATAGCTCACTGGACGCTCATCATGACCTTGTAAGGTCTGATGGTAGAGATCTTTTATATCCTCTCCATCCCAGGTGGCATATAGTACCTCAGCCATCCATTCTAAGATGGTGGCATTAGACAGGTTCAGGCGATACATTACATTTCTTACTTTGTCTAGTTCAGGGCCTGAGGCGCATAATCTCAGCACATGGTTTAATTCAATTAAGGAGGCTTCTTTGTAGATTCTAGCGCTGGCCATCCACAACACTGAGGTGTCTATGTTATAGGGGCCAAGGAAGCTGGCAGCCATTTTAATGTCCTCTGCTTCCCAAGATCTGGTTTCCTTCACCACCTTTACAGATTCAGCTTCATTCTGTTTTCTGGCTGTGGTCTTTTTAGTGACCACAGGACGGACTGGGGCTGAGCTGTTTTTATTTCCTTCTACCACCTGTACTGTCTCCTTGCCGTTCCCATGTCTGGTGGTGGTCTGTCGAGTGATTACCGGACATACCAGGGCGGGGGCAGTTCCACTAACTTTGGTTACCTCCTCATCCTCACTTTCCTCATCTGATGAAAAAGCATAGAGGCTGGATGGAGAGACAGCCGCTATGAGAGCATTTTTGCGGTCTATCTTATTCTGCAGGAGAGCGATCTCCTTTTTGCATGCCTCATGATTGGCTGCTTCTCTGTTTTTTCGGATCTTTTCTGTAACAATTTCAACGGCATGTTGCAACTTACTATTTCTGTCTTTTGTTTGTTCCAGCTCTTTTTCCAATGTGGCTACCTGCGATTGGGCCTTTCTTAGAGCAGGCAGCGTGTCTTGCTGTTCTAGGGTTAAGGTGCGTTTCTCCAGCTTAAGATCCTCTACCTTTCCCTTTAAATTTTGGATCTCCCATCTCAGACTATTATTCTCCTTCATAATCTTCCTGACATATATTTCATGTCCTTCACTCAATCTTGTCCTTTCTTTCTCATGAGTCTCTAGCATTTGCTTTACTTTTGCCTCGTGACTCATGAGGATCTGCTCTTTCTCTGCCACATGGCTTTGAAGGGGTTGCTCCAATTCTGCTGCATGAGCCTGGAGCACGAGTTTCTTCTCTGCCACATGGCTTTGAAACTCCTGCTCCAGCACTGATGCATGGTTTTTAAGAGTTTGTTCTAGTTCCTGCTCTTTCTTGGCAAATAAGGCCATAGCTTACAATTTAGTTCCTCTCAAAGTCCTAACTTTACTTGCAGGGCTGGTTTTCCTGCACTGTTAGGTGCCTAACCACAGGCCACCAAAATTAACTGATGCAGGAGCCTTCCCTGGCACTTTTCCTGCTTATTGGGGAGCAAAGAACTTGCAGGACACCTCTGTGTGCCTCACAAGTAAAGGAGGGAGTTGCAGGACCTTCCTTAGTTCTCTGCAACACTAACAAATGTTTGTGGCATGGGCTTATGGCCTTGCACACATTGTTGAGCTCCTCAGGAGGGGCTTTTCTCTAGCCTCTGCCTCCAAACAAATCAAAAGTTACTGGCCTGCACCTTTCCTTAGTGGGGCAGTTCTGAGTTCACCAAAAGGTTTTAAAAGTCTCAGAGCCTGAACTTTTTCCTCAGTTGGCCCTAAGCAAAAGGGAAATTCTTCGGCTGAGAAGAGTTCCTACCTCCTCAGACCCGGGAGAAATTTTTAACCCCCAGGGAGAGCTTCTTGCTCCTTCCACTAAATTCTCTTAAAGGCACAGCCAAGTGTAAGAACTAGCAGCATATTTCCAGATGCTTCCTGGCTCCTATGTGCTATTTTACACCTGGGCTGGCAACTTTACTTATGTTCCCTTTTTTTGTTTTGCCTACTGCCAATCTCTGATTGCACTTCGGCTTGGGTTTAGGGGGCAGCGAGCCAATCCTATGATTGCGTCTCGGCCAGAAAAGGGGAGCCACGGGCCGACCCAACGATCGCGTCTCCGGGCAGAGTTTTAGGCAATGAGCCAATCCTATGATTGCGTCTCAGCCAAATGGAAAATCCACGAGCCGACCCAACGATCGCGTCTCGGGTGAAAAAGGGGAGCCACGGGCCGACCCAACGATCGCGTCTCCGGGCAGAGTTTTAGGCAATGAGCCAATCCTATGATTGCGTCTCAGCCAAATGGAAAATCCACGAGCCGACCCAACGATCGCGTCTCGGGTGAAAAAGGGGAGCCACGGGCCGACCCAACGATCGCGTCTCCGGGCAGAGTTTTAGGCAATGAGCCAATCCTATGATTGCGTCTCAGCCAAAGGGAAGTCCACGAGCCGACCCAACGATCGCGTCTCGGGTGAAAAAGGGGAGCCACGGGCCGACCCAACGATCGCGTCTCCGGGCAAACAAAAACAAAATAAAAGTTGCCCAGCAGTCAGATTGCAACGGTCCTACGACCCACCTGCCTTCTTGACTGTCAGGTGCCTTAGACTAGCCTTGGCCTAGACTCGTGTAAGGACTTGGGTGTGTGTGTGCAAGTGTCTGAGTGTGTATGTAGTGTGTGTGCACTACGCTCTAAAGAAAAGGGAGAAGGGAAGGGTGCTCTATCCAGATCTTAACAGCTCTGACCTATCCTGACATTCCCTCCCACGATAGACGCGTTTAGAAAGGCCTCGGGACGGCGGCCAGGCTTCACGGGACTTCCCCCTTGCATTCGATCGGGCTCAGTCCTCTTGCGAGGTGTCTGGCCTCCTCGGGGCGGCTGAGAAGTCCAACGCTGAATGATAGAAATGGGAGTAGCCCAACCCACAATTATATAGAGATGCTCGCTAGAGCCGTTCACACAGAACTCATTCACTCAATCACTCACACAATAGCCTCCCTAGCAAGACTGTTTGAACGGTGCAACCTTACGTCTGTTTGTATGAAGACACGCGTGTGTTCACACAAACAGGATAATGCCAACGCTTTCTCCACCAATTTCTGTTAGGGAAACTGCTCTCAAAATAAAGTTGGGGAATTAGACTGAGAGACAGCTAGCCCCTAAACGGAATCTTTGTTATCAATTGTATACCAGGCTCAACCGTTCAGAGAGTCAATGCTCAATAAGAGACTCTAATTTAGTAAAAATCAATTGTAATTTATTTAGAATAATATTTCTTTCATACAAGGTAAAAATACAAAACACTCACACATTCACACAGGTCTAGGAAATATAGATAGATCAATAGGGGAACATATATGGATAAACAGACAGGGTAATATTTACCATCGTAGTCTTCCAGGAAGGTTTCCAATGGCGACTTAAGAGGACAGGGGAAATGGACCCAACACTGTGGCCAGAATTGGGGATGGATCTAGACAGCGGGTAATAGGGGTTGCTGAATAGAAAGCACACATGAGTGGAGTTGGGTCAGAGGTTAAATAGGCTTCCTCAGACCCTTGGGACTGGGAGGTCCAAGGGAGGAGAGATGGGAGGTTCAAGAGGGCTGGACATTCCTTACTGACACCTAATTGGATGCCTGCTTTGGCCAATGAACTTCACCTTAGTCCAGTGGACCTGGAAATTTCCAAGCTGCAATATTGCCTGGGTTGGCCCCAGGGTACTTAGGCTGGAGTGAGAATGGGAATGGCTGGGTACTTAAGTTTAAATGGGATTAACTAGGAGGGTGACAATAGGGAATAAAATACATGGCCTAGGTACCACCCGGTGTAGACAAAAGACTTGATGAAGACAGGAGATGTCCTTCCTCTTTTCTCATCTTCTGCTGGGCAAGAGTAATTGTTCTGGTATTGCTGAGCAATTAGGATCAACAGTTGAGCTATTAATCCATTCATGAGTTAATGGGTTGCTTGCAGGCTAGGGTGTGTACGTGTGACTTTCCCACTAAGGAGGAATGGAGTCTCCAGCCTGGCAGGGTATGCTTGGACAAGCTTGATTGCCTTATGCAAAAGCTGAAGCAGATGCTTGAGATGGAATCAGGAAAGCAAGATGGATTTCTGCTGTTGTTAGCTCTAGGTCCATGGAGCCAGGCTGGAAACATGGTGGCTTCTTCCACTGCAGTGGCCAAGAGCAGCTGGAGCATGTCTGTAGTTCTGGCTAACACTCTTCAGAGACGTAGAATGCAAAGCTGAGGCTTATGGTATCCACATAAGCCAGAAACTGCAAGCAAAGTCCACTCCTTAGAGCAGAGGTGTGAGAGTCAAATCTCCAGGCACCCTGGCAACCATGCTGGTGATCATGATGTTCACATGTATGAAAAGTAGGGGGCTTTTCCTCACACATGTTATGTGGCAATTTGCTGGTTGCTTCCTTGGAGGAGCCGGGTAGGAATTTTTTACACCTTGGCTGATTGGCAGTGGCTGGGGTGAGTTTTTTGCCTACCCTACATAGCAATGCAGTGGATTGAGGATTTGGCTATCGGGAGGTGCTGTTAAATAGGCGGTCACTTTAGTGGCAGGTTTTTGGGGTTTAGGGCACTATGCGGCTAGGGGAGGACTGTGAAGCATCCCCCATTTGGGGTCTGGCATGATCAGCCTTCGCGTTTGAAGACCCGGGTTTGAAGAATGCAGACTGTCCGGGAGGCTCGGCTAGAGGGTGCCCTTCTGGCGAGACGTGTGTCTGGGTTTGGGCCCTGTGGTGCGTGCCTCCCTGCTGGGCCTGCCTGGAGGGAGCTGAGTAACACTCAGCTCCAGCTGGGGGGCTGGGTCTCTCACCCGTTAATGGCAGGGGAGCGATCGCGGTGACTGCTAGCCCTGGCCAGGCCGCTGTTTATTACAATATTGAATAAAGTGGCCCAATTTTATACCAATACTCTGTGTCTGACTCTTTATTCCATCCTTGGGGAGCAAATATTGTATCAAACCTGTTTGGGGAAACATCGCAACAAAGCAGAGAGAAAACAGAAAGTGAATGATTATAGGATGACTTTATGTGATGCTCTCCAAACTCACTCCAGTTTGGATACAGGTCAAATAAAAAAAACCCAAAGCAAACCTTCCACATTGAAGCAACCTAACAGTATAAATTAATACCGAATTATTCTTTTAAAATAATCTGTACTTATTCTGTTTTATGGTGCGACTTTGCAGCTGTAAACCAAATCTTTTTAAGGATCAGAGTTTCTGTATTCATTCATCATTCAGTAACAATCATTTTCACACCAATAAGAGAAACTTTATTTTAAATGTTATACTTTTAAAATTCTATGGTGGCATGACTTCCTTGGTGTGCTCATTTCTCTATCAGAAGGAGGATTTCCAGCCATCTGAAATTTGCTCAACAGCCATGTTTGTTCAGGAAAAACCACCATCCAATTCTGATATTGTATCTCAGCAAGATGATGAAGGAAAACAATAAGTAAAATGAGGATCGCTGTGCAATTTTTTTCCTTGAAACTAAATCTCTAAGCAAAAGTTGGCAGAAAGAAAAGTTCACATGCATAATTTTCTTGTACTGCAATACCAACTTTTAAAACAAGCTATAACAGAAACAGATCACTACAGTGAGAGGCACAGCACACACAACTGTTCACTCTAAGCTTTTCCTTTTAAAAGAGCAGATTTTAAAAATACAATTATATTAATACCTCCCCCTTCAGTTCTATCCTTGCACAATATGTGCTCATTTCTTCAGGGGGGACAGTTCTGTGTTTCATTAAGTCTTCCTAAATTGTAAGGGAAAAAATGTAAAATTAATGCCTAACAACAGAAAGTTTCATGCCGGGCCACAGAAGAATGAGGAGAGACGAAGCAGAGCAACATTGTGCTAAGTCTGGGCCTCAGCCAAACTTCTCTGTTTCTTGCCATTTTCAAAGCCTCAGGGAGTTTGTTTTGGGGCTTTTTATTACCTAAATCAAGTTGTAAAATAATCTCAAATTTAATAATATTTAGCCTGCAGTTTCTTTCCATTTATGTATTTTTGGGCTCCCCCCCCCCCCCAATGACCTCCTATGAAATAAGAAACTAGGGGAGAAAGAAACCCAAATCTTTCTTTAAAAACTACCCCAAATTTTAATGTGATCAAACCAGGCAACTGCACAGCTTTGGGAAAGGGGTTTTATTCTTCCCCTAATCTTCAGTCTAATAAGGGTCCCTCTACCCTACTGTGCGCATTTGGAAGTAAAAGACATGATATAGAATGTATTATTGATCATTCCTAGTGAAGCATTGGGAATGGTAAATCATACAGAACTACACAGTTCATTAGACATTGACAGAAGGAGATACTGCAGCACTGAAAACCTGTAGAGATGACAGCTAGGACTTGCATTATAAATACCATATGTTGCCTCTCTAAAAGTAAAGCACAATTCTCTTTCTCAAAACTTTATCTCTTCAGGCAAATAAAGCATTCTTTCTAAAGGTTGTCACTCAGCTGTTTCAGTATCCATAGTTTGATTAAATCACTTCAAGTTTTCCACTATGATGGATGAGTTTTACATGACACTCTTCAATTTGTTTCAAGTAATCATGGTGTTAGCTGTAACGAATATTTACTATTATTCCTTTGCCAATAAACATCATTTTACATAGTCCAGAAAATGTACAGATGTTGCTAGACATCTATCCTTTATGGGTACTATGTATGCCTTCTACATAGGTTTTAAATGTATAACCACTTTCAAATCCCCCAATATGCAAAGTGACAAGCCAACATGCTATCAACAAATACAGAGTTTTTCTGGCAATGATCAATTTGCTCACCACTAACAGGTTCATTTTTTTTTTTAACTCAGAGAACATCCGATGAGTATTCACTATAAAACAAAAAAACAGAGTTTAAAAATTCACAGCCTCGGGTTAACATTCTAAACAGAAAGTCACACTTCCCCATGATTATTTATATATCTAATGATGCCATTGCTATGCATATGAATGCAATGTCTTTCAACTAGTAATTGTTACTTGCATTTCCTGCCACTACACAAATAGTATAACCTAGTACAGAAACACACATATCAGTGTAGTATTTGTCACACCCACAAAAGGATTAATCAGCTTCATTAGTTGCTAGGAAACAGTGTCTTGACCTTGGAGTATGTTCAACCACTGAGGGCAGTCAGATGAGGTAATGCTTCTAATCTGGGTTCTGTTAGTGCACAGCATTGTCACCGTATGTCCTACTGTGGGGAAATTGTGTGGATTGAGTTTCTGTAGATCTAGAAACTGTACTGCAGTGATTAATAAGCTAAAAATAGTAATTAGATCATAATAATCTTCCACTGTTGCGCTACTTCTGGCACATCTGGAATTAGGCCTTCATAGATAAATGGTTTTACAAAAAGTATTTTCTTATTTCTCATGAAGATAGAACCTATCCTTCGCTGTCAATCAGTAAGGATCATAAGATCCACTCCATGCTTAACATTTACTGTAGTCATCAGTTTATCAGCAAAAAAATGGCACAGCTTAATACTTCTTTTTCTCAAAGTTAATCTGTATGTTCTGACAAACTCTCTTCCTAAAGACTGAGACAATCAATTTCTGATTAGTGAATAGTGAAAGGTGACACAATTGCTTTTAAATGTCATTTGTTAAAGCAAAAACAGCCTCTTGATTTTGTATGTGGGTAGATAAAACAAATCAACTGAAATGTCCACTAGAGTGCAGTAAGTAGTAGATTACTTAATTCTACTTTGATCAAACACAACTTAGGCTGAGGTCAGACGCACATAAACTGACATGCATTTGGCTTGCGGGGGGGAAAGTGTAATGACCGGGGAAGGCAATGACAAACCACCCCGTAAACGGTCTGCCTTGAAAACGTTGTGAAAGCAGCATCACCCCAGAGTCGGAAACGACTGGTGCTTGCACAGGGGACCTCTCCTAAAGTGGGGGGGAGGCAGATCGCCCGCCTTTGCTGTCTCCCCACCAAACTACACCAACATTGTATTTGCACAGTGCCATCCAGTGTTAGAATGCTTCTGCAAACATTTCAGAATGAGCCCATGAAGTCAACTGCAACCTACTTTACCCACTTCGACCACTTTTTTTTCATTTCAAAAAGAATAACTAATGATTCAAGAATAACCAATGATTACAGCAATAATAAATGATGGGTAAATACATTTCATTTCATTTTATTTTATTTATATCCCACCCTACCCCACCGAGGCAGGCTCAGGGCGGCTCACAACAAAATAATTCTAACAATAGGGTTTCAAAATTTAAAATACAATAATAATTTACATAATTAAAACAACCAGTATATCAATGTATCAGTCGATGTCAGTTGCTATCTTATTGTCTTCCTTCAGAATATTTCAATGCCGGTCAGTTATCAGCCAACCGGAAGAGGACTGTCTTACAGGCCCTGCGGAACTGTCCAAAGTCCTGCAGGGCCCTGACCCCTGAGTTTGATAGACATTTGTAAAAAGAATTTTTATTTAAATGACAGCTTCTTTTCTTTTTTCTATTCTATTCTTTTCTTTCTTTCTTTCTTTCTTTCTTTCTTTCTTTCTTTCTTTCTTTCTTTCTTTCTTTCTTTCTTTCTTTCTTTCGAGAACATTTCTATTAAGAAAAAGAAAGTGGTGGCTGATACCTCAAAATATTTCTAGGCCACAAACCTAATATTTCTATAATGTTTTCCATTGTTCAAAATACTTTGTACATATTATCTTGTATTCATTCCATCAGAATCCCATTTTGCAAGCAGTCCCAAATCATCTTGCCAAACTGTCAGATTAAAATACAATAAAACAATTAAAACTGTGTTTAAAATCTATCTGTTGAGACAATCACATACAACAGAAACATGGATTGGTAGGTGACAGAAATGAAGAGAATCAACTCCAGCTGAGTATTCACTAATAACTCTAGGTTATAAAAGTTTTTGTGAAAAGGAATATATTTATATTTTATTTTATTTACTTCATTTACACCCTCATTTTTCTTCCCATTGGGAACCAAAGTGGCCTTCTCCATTTTTTTTCTCTGTGAAGTAAGGTAGGCTGAGAGGGAATGACTACCCCAAGGTCACCCAGCAAGCTTCCACAGTAGAGTAATTGCCAGCTCAGGGTTGGGAAATTCCTAGAGATTTGGGAGTGAAAATTGGACTTGGGGAGGAGATGGACTTCAGCAGAATATAACATCATATAGTCCACCATTTAGCAGCTGAGGGATCTCCAAGTACCACCTGGAGTTCGGCAAACCTGCAGAATGTATGAACCTGAGTCTCCCAGATTTAAGCCAACACTCCATCCACTATACCACTATGGCTCTCATTCATAAGGAAATCCATAACAGTGGTGAAAACTATGGCTAGAACTCAAGAATGGTGACTGTTTACAGATTTCTAAATGTGGAGACATTCACAGCAAATTTTATTGTATTTAAACATCATGTCATAAGAACATAAGGCGAGCCCAGCAGGATCAGACCAAGTGGTCTATCTAGTCCAGCATACTGTCTCACACAGTGGCCAACCAGTTCCTCTGGATGGCCAACAATAGGGTATGGAGTCTGAGACTTTCCAGTGATGCTGTCTCCTGACTCTGAGTTTCAGAGGTTGACTGCCTTGGAATGTGGAGATTCCCCTCAATCACCATGGCTAATAGTCCCTAATAGACCTAACTTTCATGAATTTATATAATCTCTTTTAAAACAGTTTATTCCTGTGGCATTCACTACATTCTCTGGCAGCAAATTCCACATTTGATCACTCTTTGGGTAAAAGAAGTATTTTCTTTTGTCCATCCTGAATCTATTGTCCATCAGCTTCATTTCATGCCCTTGAGTTCTAGTAATTTGGATGAGGGAGAAAAATTTCTCTTTGTCAGCTCTTTCCATCCCAAGCATAATTTTTATAAACCTCCATCATGTGCCCCCTTAGTTGTCCCCTTTCTAATCTGAAAAGTCAGACTCTTCAGCTTTTCCTCATAGGGAAAGCACTCCAAGCCCCTAATCATCATGGTTGTCCTCTTCTGCACTTTTTCCAGTCCTGAAATATCTTTTTTGAGATACAGTGATCAGAACTGTATACAGTATTCCAAATAAGGCCACACCATAGATCTATATTATAATATCGGCCATTTTATGTTCAGCTCCTTTCCTAATAATTCATAAGATAAAGTTTGTGTTTTTCACTGTTTTTCACTGTTGCAGCATACTGGGTTGACACTTTAGCCTATACTAGAAAGTTGGGATTTTTTTTTTGGTCCTGATATGGATCATCTGACACTTACCAACACTGAACTTAATTTGCCATTCATTCAGTTTGTGGAAATCCTCTTTGAGGTCTTCACAGTCAGCTTCAGTTTCCACCACCCTGAATAATTTTGTGTGATCTGCAAACTTGGCCACTACACTACTCATCCCTAGTTCCAGATAATTTATAAACAAAGTAAATAGTACTCACTCAAATACCAATCCTTACTTATTTCCCTCTGGGTTCCATATGACTTATTGTCTTTTTTTCTTCCCCTAATCAGGTCTCAAGACAATTGGTTACCACTGTGAACAAGTTGCAATTTCCAAACAATTTTCCAAGGCAGTGCATGGAAAAAAACAGGTTGCTTACCTGTAACTTATGATCTTCGAGTGGTCATCTGTGCAGTCACACACATGGGTTTTCCCGCTGGAACGAACCCGACCTCGGAGAATTCAAAGCTTAAGCGTTATTTTTGGCGCGCACTTCCTCCCGCTCTGGGGAGCAGGCATCCACTGCGCATGCCTAGAGCGAGGGGAAGGCGCTCCACCCACCAGTTTCTTTCTAGCCGCTGTATGACGTAGTGGAGTCCATGAGATGCAAAAATTACAGAAACAGCAGCGGGGCTGGATGGGTGGGCGTGTGTGACTGCACAGATGACCACTCGAAGATCATAAGTTACAGGTAAGCAACCTGTTTACCTTCTTCGTGGTCTCTGTGCAGTCCCACACATGGGTGACTGATAAGCTAACCTTCAAGGAGGTGGGTGCTGTTTCTGAAAGAGAAAGTTTCAGAGGTTATATAAGAAATCAGTCAGTTGCGTCCACTTACTATTCGGAGGTAGGGTAAGCTCAGTTGAAGATGGAACGTAGTACGGCTTGCCCGAAGGATGCATCCTGCCTTGCATGCACGTCTATGGCATAATGCGTGGCGAAGGTGGATGAAGAAGACCATACTGCAGCTGCACAGATGTCTTCAATGGGCACGCCCCTTGCAAAGGCAGAAGATATGGATAGTGCCCTAGTAGAGTGGGCCTTCAAATGTTCTGGAACTGGCTGTTTAGCTAACTGGTAGCACAGTGATATAGCCTCAACCAGCCATTTTGAGAGTCTCTGAATGGAGAGTTTCTGTCCCTTCTTGTGAGTCCCATAGGAAACAAACAATCCTGGGTCCCTGCGAAAGGCAGCAGTTCTGTCTGTGGTGACAATAGCTGATGGTGACTGTTTCAGGAAGGGCATCCCTTCTAGGAGATGGTCTTGAACCGTCCACCACTTTAGGGATGGTAGGATGTGGTTGGGAGCTGTTAGGAGCGTCTGTTGAGACTGTCTCTGCGGGTGAAAGGTCTTGACGAACCAGAGTTGCAGAGGCCACATGCGAAGTCTTGCATGTGTAAGGACCACGGTTGTTGCTGCCATCAAGCCCAGCATACGTTGGAATGTGAAGGCTGTCTGCGTTGGATGGGATATGATGCTGTTGGCCAGAGTTTGAATATTTGCGACCCTGTCCATAGGTAAGTAGGCCCTGTGGTCTGTGGTGGAAAGACGTGCCCCTATGAAGTGTATATTCTGTAAGGGGGAGAGTTGGGATTTTTGATGGTTGACTTGCAACCCCAGGGTGGATAGGAGGTGAAGAGTTGTTTGTATGTGTTCTCTGAGCTGTTCTTCCAAATGTCCCACCATGAGCCAGTCGTCTATGTAGGGGTAAACAGCTATTTCCTGTTGACGGAGGAACGCTGCTACCACTGCCATGCATTTTGTGAAGACTCTTGGCGCCGTTGATAGGCCAAATGGAAGTGCCCGGAACTGGTAGTGGGCATTGCCTGTGGCGAATCTCAGGAATCTTCTGTGGCAGTGATTGATGGTAAGGTGGAAGTATGCGTCCTGGAGATCTATAAGTGCCATCCAGGCGTTTTGGGGAATGAGTGGCAGTGTGGACTGCAGGGTGATCATGCGGAATTTCGTGTGACGTATGTATTTGTTCAGCTTGCGTAAATCTAATATGGGGCGCTGACCCCCGTCCCGCTTCGGTACCAAGAAGTACCGGGAATAAAAGCCCATGCGATGGTATTGGGGGGGGAATTGGTTCTATGGCCTGTTTGCCAGAAGAGTAGTGATTTCGTCTTGTAGAGCCTGAGAGGGCGAGGTTGTTCTGAAGTGAGAGTTTTTTGGTGGTGAGACGAACTCTATGAAATACCCTTTCTTGATGATTTGAAGCACCCCAGGAGTCTGGGGGCAGAGAGTTGTTGCGGAGGAGGCAAGCGGGCGAAGTCAAAGAGACTGTTTGCTTGCAGCAGCAGCCTTTTTGGGTGGTTGTGGCTTTTGGCGGTGTTGGAAAG
Organism: Heteronotia binoei; assembly: GCF_032191835.1. Taxonomy (NCBI): domain Eukaryota; kingdom Metazoa; phylum Chordata; class Lepidosauria; order Squamata; family Gekkonidae; genus Heteronotia; species Heteronotia binoei. Next base: position 76,472,073 of record NC_083225.1, on the reverse strand, counting down.
GCTGCTTGGTAGGTGGTGCCTTTCATTTCCAATAGTCGGATTGTCTAGGAGAACGGGGCCGCTTATAGAAGGGGGTTCTCCAGGGTCTCTGTCGGTTGCCTTGAGGTTGCTGCTGGGTGACTCCAAGTCGCTTCGCTCTTTTCCTACTGTCATCCACGGTTGTCAGAATATCATCCATGGTTGCATTAAAGAGTCCTTGCCCATCAAATGGGAGGTCCTCGATTTTGAATTTTATATCTTGTTGTAGAGTGGATGAACGTAGCCAGGCATGCCTTCTGAGAGCTACCACTGTGGCCATTGATCTGGAAGTGCAGCCGACGGAATGTCAAACAGTATTAATCTGTTGCTTGCTGAGGCGATTGAGTTCCCTTAGTAGCTTGGTAGCCTGTTTTTGAGATGCTTCTGGTAGTGACGGAACTAGAGTACCCAGTTGCGACGCAATGTTATGGGAGTACGCAGCGAAATAGGCCAGGTAATTGTTTATCTTGGCTGACGCCGTGGAGATGGAGTAGAGTTTTCTTCCTAGGGTATCTAGTTTACGCCCTTCTTTCTCTGGTGGTACTGGATGGCGCGTTTGTTTTGATTTTGATGACGAGTGTACAATCATCGAGTTGGGTGCTGGATGATTGAATAGGAACTTGGACTCCGGAGCGTGTATTTTGTACAGGGCCTCAACACGTTTAGACGTTGGTGGTATAGAGGCTGGCTTATCCCAAGCCTCTTTCAGTGCTTCCAAGTGGACCGGGAGCATGGGGAGTGATGAGCCCGCAGGTAGGTCTGCATTGATCAGGTCGTGGACGACGTCAGTTATCTTGGGAAGGTCAGTGGTCAACTTGATGTTCAAGGCCGTGGCCATGTCAGTGATGAGGTCAAGGTAGGATTTGACCCCTTCCGATGGGGAAAGATCCGCAGGTTTGACTATTTCGGAGGCCGGTGAGGCTGGTTGGGATATAGACTGTGACGAATCCGAAGTTTCCGGGTCTGAATCCTGTTGATCATGTACATCGTGTACATTCGGTGTGGAGAGTTCTGGTACCAGAGGGGGTTTGGTGACCGGTTGGTTGGGTTGCTGTTTGGATGTCAACGACGTGGGGGAAGTTCTATCCCGGTGCCGAGGAGATGTTGCCTGCTCTAGGTGTCGAGGCGGTAGAATTTGCTGGTACCGAGGAGAGTCATGGCGTTGATACTGGTCGTGGTATCGTGTGCCTTGGTGTCGAGAATCTCGGTGCCTGTCTGAGCGGTGGCCACGGTATCGAGAGCGATAGGAGTCGATGGAGGGTGAATGTGACGGTGTGTAGCGCTGGTAGGAGTATCGCGATGGAGAGCGTGATCTACTATAATAGCAGCGACGTTCGTCCCTACTTAGGGATCGTTCTCGGAGCCGTGTGGGTCTATCTCGGCTAAAGGATCTCTCATGGTACCTATGGCCTTGTATGTCTCGGTGTCTAGGGGATGCGATTCGTCTATCCCCGAAAGGAGATCGCTCGTGACGTCTGTAGGGTGCATGGTCTCGACGCCGAGGAGACTCGAAGTGGAGAGGAGATACCATGGCATCCCTATAATCACGAGGGGCAGTCACATCGCGGAAGGAGTCGGAGCCAAGCCGGTGCGGTAGCAACTGTGTAGATGGCTGAGTTGGTTGATCGGCCAGGATATGTTCCGGCAAGGATTCGTGGATCGATGGAGGCAAACGAGATCGGATTTGAATGATCACGGTATCGATGGTATCTGCCGGTGGAAAGATCTGCTTCGGACTGGGTGGCTTCGGAGCCGTAATCACCCTCAGTGAAGAAACCGCCGCGGAGGCCCTCGCGTCCGAGGCTCTCTGGTCCGGTGAAATTGGTTTCTCCTTGCCCATTGTCTCCAAGTGTTTCTTCTTGGAGTCATGGTGCTTTTTCGGGTGTTTTGATGGCTTAAGCTTCCTGGGAGTCAAAGCCACTGAAGCTGCCCGGGTTGACCCGTCCCTTTGAGGAGTGAGGGAGGGTGGAGATCTCTGAGGTTCAGAGGCCTGAGACATCGCCAGTCGCAATGAAGTTTCCAGCAAATGACTTTTTAGTCTAGTGGCGCGGTTTTTTCTTGCTTGCTTGCCGAACTGTGCACAATGAACACAAGTGTCCGTTCTGTGAGCCTCGCCCAATTAAAGTAAGCAGAGAGAGTGGCCGTCTGACGAAGGGATTTTAGTCCCGCAATGGGTACACTTTTTTAAAAGTGATTTTAACTTCTTTTCCTTCCATACGCCCGGGGGGAAGGGGGGGGGAAGGAGGGAAAAGGAAGAAGACGACAGGGGGAGAAAGATAGATATAGATATAGATATAGATATATATAGATATATATATATTTTTACAATACCGGATAGAAGAGAAGGTCAAAAAGAGGAAAAACTGAGAGAAATCGGTGATCGGTAATGAGGAACAAACGAGTGAGATAGGTTAGATGAGAGGAGACGCAGCGAGGAAGGACTATCCCGGGTGGCGGTCGGAAAGAAACTGGTGGGTGGAGCGCCTTCCCCTCGCTCTAGGCATGCACAGTGGATGCCTGCTCCCCAGAGCGGGAGGAAGTGCGCGCCAAAAATAACGCTTAAGGCTAGCTTTGAATTCTCCGAGGTCGGGTTCGTTCCAGCGGGAAAACCCATGTGTGGGACTGCACAGAGACCACGAAGAAGATCATGTTGCAGTCATCCATCCTTGAGAATCCATAGCATGTGGCACTGCACCTAGATCATCAGACCTAGCAGCAAAGCCAGATACAGGGGCACCTGGAACACTGATTAACACACCTCACAGGATTGCTATATGACCAGTGTGAAGTTTCAATTGCAGCAAACAATAAAAAGTCATGAATTATCAGAACAAGCCAGTAAGCCAACATTTACTCCAAGTAGAAAGCCTAAATTTTATAAGGCCTTGAACTACTGGGAAAAATTTTGCTGGCCCACACTGCACTCAAATAATGCAAAAGGATGGTTCATAATAACAATGGGAGCATTTTCTTTATCATTTTAATTTTTAATTAAATTAATATTTTAATCATGCAAGAAATTAATGACAACTCTATGTCATATCTGCTGTTAAAGGAAATGATTATTTATTTTATATAATGAAAATAAAATTTAAAACAAAGCAATGGTGATAGCAAGTGTGATTGCTTGGCCACCCCCTGTGCCTTATAATAGATTTTAACATAAGAGAAGCCATATTGGATCAGGCCAATGGCCCATCCAGTCCAACACTCTGTGTCACTGTGTCACACAGTGGCCAAAAAACCCAGATGCCATTAGGAGGTCCATCAATGGGGCCAGGACACTAGAACTCCTCACACTGTTGCCCCTCCCAAGCACCAAGAATACAGAGCATCACTTGCCCCAGACAGAGAGTTCCAACAATACACTATGGCTAATAGCCACTGATGGACCTCTGCTCCGTATGTTTATCCAATCCCCTCTTGAAGCTGGCTATGCTTGTAGCCGCCACCTCCTCCTGTGGCAGTGAATTCCACTTGTTAATCACCCTTTGGGTGAAGAAGTACTTTCTTTTATCCATTTTAACCTGACTGCTCAGCAATTTCATTGAGTGCTCATGAGTTCTTGTATTGTGAGAAAGGGAGAAAAGTACTTCTTTCTCTACCTTCTCTATCCCATGCATGATCTTGTAAACCTCTTTCATGTCGCCCCTGAGTCAACATTTCTCCACGCTAAAGAGTCCCAAGTGTTTTAACCCTTCTTCATAGGGAAAGTGTCCCAACCCTTTAATCATTCTAGTTGCCCTTTTCTGGACTTTTTCCAATGCTATAATATCTTTTTTTAGGTGTGGTTTTAAACATTTTAAAATAAGCTCCTGAGCTTATTCGGGATAATCAAAATATATATTTAGCTGTGTTCTAGCAGTCATCTCTGCCAATTTATCATTCACAGCTCCCTATTGTGCAGGAGAATTACATGGTTTTTGTTCAGCAAAAGCAGGAGAGCTCCTAATTTTACCAACTTAACCTTCTTATTCCTGCCCACTTTAGTGCCGACCTTAAAGCAAGTCATATATTAAGACATTCATAAACACATGGGCTTGGTGACAGGGTTATAGAAATTTCTGTTGGTTAACAGCAAATAATTGAAATTGTACAACCCACCAAAACTGTACCAGATGACTGTTCTGATCATGGTAGGGCATAAATGATGCTGATACCTGATGCTGCCACATCAAGCAAGTTATACTAGAAACTAAATTTTCATCCTGGTACATAGAGTCACAATATCTGTCCAAGATTTCTTTTTTAAAATTACACTCAGCATCCACATCTATCCATTTTCAAACAGTGCAAACAGTTATGCTTGAAGGACGTTACACTCAGACTCCAGTCACTCAGCACCTCTTCATATGTGAAGTCCCAGATCCTGAAGATCTGTGCAATTGCTTGTTGGCCTGTCCACTTTACTGAGTTCCAAGAACGAAAATTATAGGTACAATCCTGACCAATTTAGGCCTTAGCACCATGATGGGAAAAGTCATATTTTAACTTGCAGATATGGAGTCAGAGATTTCTTTTTGCCCTAGCAGCAAAAAAAATTCAAGCCAAGATAAAGTCAATACAGACCAGTTAAGATTTTAATTATTACTCAACAGATGTTTATGGGAGACTTTCCTTTTTTTCTGAAATAAGTTTCAAAATGTAACTTTTATGGTGTTTCAATCTACTTATTGTATTTTATTGTACTTTATTTTTATTGTTTGTAACAGCCATTGGTCCTATGCAATAAAAACTGAACTGACTATTCTGATCATTAGATCAAGCATGCAGAACCAAAATAAGGGTAACCAGATCCAGAACTCTTTTTCTCAACAGTAATCCAAAACACTATATAATGCCACTTAATAAAGAGGAACCATTTAACTATTGCTGCTAATTACCAATAATAAACCTATCCTATATGAATTAATCTAATATTTTTAACAGTCATCTAATGATGTCAATTCACTAAGGTAATTATACATTGTATAAAGAAATGCCTATTTTTGTCAGCCTGTCCTAAATGCCCTGTCAATCAATCTCATTAGGAGACTCGTTTCTGCTAATATGAAAGAAGGGGGGAAATTGCATCTTTGTTCATGATTTTATAAAGACCTATTAAGCCATACCCCTTAATCATCTTTTTTTTCTAAATGAAAAAAAAAACCCAAAGAGCCTTTTCTTATACATAAAGTTGTCCAACCTTTTAATCATTTAAGTTACCTTTTTAGTTTCTTTTCTAGCCTTACAGTATCCTTCCTGAACTGGAGGGACCAAACCCATATATAGCAAGTGCCCATACTATTTAACTAATCTATTAAATAATAAAAGCCCTTTTGTCTTGGCAAAACCAAGGAACCTGATTGGGTGGAACTGTGTGGACTGTGATGCATCAACCTTTGGCCCATCATCAATCAAGAGTACTTACATGCTATTGGTTGAGTCCACTCCTCTCTCCTGTCCGAGTGGCTGTTGCTAGCCATCAAAGCTGGCAACCAACCTTAGTTCTGGCTCTCCCTACTCTCCCATTGTCTGAGCCACCTGTCACACTGATCCACAGAGGAGAGAGAGAAACCCTTCCCTTTGGCTGAGGGGAGGAGGAAGAGGGAAATAGCGAGAGAAAGTCTTCCCTTGGTTGGCTGAGGATGCCTCCCTATCCTCCTCTGGAAAGCGGGGAGGGATGGTGTCCTGTGGCATCCTGTGACCAGATACAGAGAGAGAGAGATGGAGGGAAAGTTAAGACACATGGTATAAGCTTTTGTGTGAGCACAAACTTCTTCTGAATCTTGTGCTACCCACCTGAATCTAACAATATTATGACACCAATAATTCTCAGCATGGGATTTGAGATTTTCACGATCACAATGTCATGAGTTGATGTTTTAAGCAAGTTATTCTCCACAGCCCTAAGATTTCTTTTCGATTAGTCCGTTCTGGGTCAATCTGTATATATGTGAAGTATTTTTTAAAAGATCATTATGCGTCAGTTACACATAGGCCCAGGCAGGTGATTTGGTAGGAAATCAACTCCCAGTGCAATCCTAAGAACTCATTACTGGGAGTAAGCCCCAATGATTAGGGTTGCCAGCTCTGGGTTGGGAAATTCCTGGTCAAGCTTGTGCAGGATAGGGACTTCCATGGGGTATAAAGTCATAGAATCCACCTTCCAAAGCAGCCATTTTATCCAGGGGAACTGATCTCAGTCTGGAGATCCATTGTAATTCCTGGAAATCTTCAGGCCCCACCTGTAGTTTGGCAATCCTACTAAGTAGAAGCTTCTGAATAACTCTGTTTAGGATGGCACTTTTCTTCGAGCTTGGCACACACATTGAAACAGTCATTACTGTCATTTTATTGCCCATTCATCTGAATTCTTCAGATCTTACTTTCTCAAAGACTTTTTTGTAATATGCAGATTTGTGTACTTCGCATCTCAGTATTGAATTTGATCATTTATTAATACGTTAAATAGCACCAACCCCATACAGATGTTTGTGGGGGGGACACCATTTACTCCATTTTGAAAGCTGTTTATTCTACTATTCACCAGTTACTGGTGCATTAGAGGACATAATCATGTGTTTCAGTTTTAGTGCAGTGATGTATAGAATTAGTCTCTAAGGGCTTTAAAGTCTTTAGGTAAAAAGGCAGAAGCATGGGCACAGATTAGAGGGGGCTGAGTAGCACATCAAATTATTTGTATGCACTTGGACTACCTAAGCATAAATGACAGCATTAGAACTGTGGCATTGTACTACCTCTACATTTAACGTTTCCTGTTCTGGTTATTTACAAAACTACCTGCTAAACACACTAAACACATTGGGTGGGAAAGAGCAATAATGTATGAGGAACTCTCAGAATTTCAAAATCGGAATGGAGAGGGAAACTGCTGAATTACAAACTATTATGAAACTCGGAACAAGCACCTCCCCAGGACTGAACAGAGATGTTGTTTTGGATTTTTATCTCATTACATATGCTAAACCCACTTTCACCAAGTATGGCGATATAGCCACAGTATTCCAATGTATTCTCTTTTAGGATAGTGTATCAGAATAATGCCTTTGTATTGACATACTCAAACAAGGGATATTGGCTGTTTATATCATTACATATACTAAAGCCATCTTCCACTATATTTTAATGTATTTTTTCCTAATGGCAAACTAGAATGATGTATATATTTATGTTAAAAGGTAAATTAGTTGGACAGGAAAAACTTCTGGGAAAGAAATGCCTTCTTTTTGACCCAGGTTTATTAGCAATAGAATAATTAACAGAATAATAGAATTGATAGAATAATTCTCACATTCTGACATGTTACTGTTTTATGGTTTCCCATGCTAATGCAACCCAGATCAAAGATTTTCTGAATTTGTTAATTTTACTATTCTGCTATTGGTTTTTTAACTTTGTACCACTTAGCATTCCAAACCCACCAGCTATATGTGGCTCTGCTTACTGTACCTCATTCCTTGTCTGAAGAAGTGTGCATGCACACGAAAGCTTATGTTCTGAATAAAACTGAGTTGGTCTTAAAGGTGCAATTGACTCCTATTTTGTTCTACTACTTCAGACCAACACGGCTGCCTATTTGGATCTAATGTATGAAGATGAATTCATTCTCTTTAAATGGTAAACAGTAAAATTAACAGCCTGATCCTATGAATGTTTGCTCAAAAGCAAGTCCCAAAGAGTTCAATAAGACTTACTCCCAATTAAGAGTACCTAGGATTGCCACCTAAATCAATTAAACACATATAGCTTGCTGCTGGCATTTGTTAATTAGAGAGATTGCTTTTTTGTCAAAAATAACAGAGCATACTCAGAAGGGCATGACAGAAAGGAAACAAAAATCATTCTGTGTATATGGGGGTGAGCATATCAAAAAGGTTAAGATCTTCCTTGTGTGCATATTAAAAGAATAATAGAAGTCTATTTAATAATCTTTTAAAGACAGATAGAAAGCTGGAGGCTTTCTGAGGAAACTAAACCTAGCAAGCTTTTTTGTTGTTGTTGTTTTAAAGATGCCCTAACAATAATGCAGTAGGGTGAAAAGATCAGGAACACTTTATACACATTGTGCTAATTACTGCAAGTACTTAAAGTTGTAATTAGCTTATTATACTGCAGAGAACCTAACATGGCATGTCTTTCAAAAGAATTTCTCTCCAGATCATTAGTGGGAAAGCTAACAACATCTGCTTCAAATAAAATCAACCAATTAGCACAGGCAACTTCACATAGTTTGCAATCAGAGAATTATATTGTGCCAAGTGCTAATTTCAATGTGAATACTATCTCCTTCTTATATCCCACGCTTATCTGCCAGCACAGCTGGTGTTTAACACTACTGACTTCAGTCAAGTCTCCAAAAACTTATGTTAATTTGAAATAACCTAATCAGAGTATGCAACACAGAACGTGGTTGATCTCTGCTTAATTAAAACTGACCTTGTCATTTCACTGCCTATAAAACACCATTATCTTACCATTTATACAGTCAAGTTACCATAAATATTCAGGTTTGTGTGAAAATTCAGGAAGACAAGCTTTAAACTATTTTCAGGTAGTAAAGCTGGAATCAGCTCTGGGTGCACCAATATCCAATAATGCATTGCCATAGTTTCCAATCAGCAGCTAGGTAAAGACATGGCCTTGTCCCATCCTTGTTTGGTTGGGGGGGTGGAAGGCAAAGGTCCAAAAATTCTTCACTCTAATTCTTGCTTTCATTATCTGCTACTGCCAGAATCTTTATATTATCTAACCCCCTTCTTTTCCATTCTCTCTGCCTGTCTTTTAGCTGTGGGTAACACCTGAATAATGTTTATTTGCTCTTTTTACATATAGGCAGACCCTTACTGGCTTATGAAAGCTCTGTAGGCAAAATTGAGGAATTGTGGATTTAGGAAATTAACTCCAATCCTGGAAAAATTGACCACAGCAAGGAAGTAGAGAGATCCAGAGAATCATAAGTAAGAGTTAGCAAGTGAAGGATTCTAAACTCCCATGTGAAAAATGGTACCATTTCTCCTTGGGACAACACATTTCAACGAAGATACTGGAAAATAAGAAAAGTTTAAGAAAAGAAGATTGATGATCTATAAAAATCAAAATAAGCACAGTAATCTGGGCATAATACTGAACACAAAGTGACCAACCAGGGTAAAAGAACACAACAAAAAATTGATTTAGGACAACATACTGTGCATTATATGATATCCTCCTTAACCCACAGCCTGCTTGATTGTTATTTACTGCATTAGTTCCCGGAGAGAAAAATCCAAAAATGGGTTGCGACTAGGGATGGGCACAGAATGAGAAAATGGTGGTTCATGTTGGTTGGTGGTTCATTTGATTGCTCGAACTGGAGGTTCATTTTGTAATTCAAATGGTTGTCCAACCCAGTTCATGGTTCATTGGTTTGTTTGGTTCAGGAAGTGTAAAACTCACTGGGAGACTTCAGCAGGCTCTCCTCCACCCACCCTCCAAGTTTGATGAAGATTGGATTTGGAATGTCCAAGTTATAGCCCCCCAAAAACAAGTGCCCCCAGAAAAGCTCAGCTTCAGCTCTCAGGACAACTAACTCTTCTTTCTTTGTGCTACAAAGAAGAACCACCAGAGTCAGGGTATCTACTTCCATAGAACAGAATGGGAGCTCCATGATTTGCTCCCAGAGCTGCCAATCAAGTTATAGACAACAGTTATGGGTGTTTCGAGGGCTCCCGGAAGTCCACCCCTAGCAGTGCCTAGGAATTGATTGAATCAGTGCCAGGCTGTCTGGGAAAACGAACTGCAGAAACAAAATGAATGATCCACCAAGGAAAAAAGCAGTTCATTTTTCAGTTCGGTCTTGGCGCAATCACCAAATCAGTTCAGAATGAACCATGAATCAGCCTGATTTGTGCACAAATGTGTAATGAAATGAATTACAAACCAATCTCAAGTTGTAACAATCCAAAGGAAAGCAATGCAATGGGATGCAGTCACAATGGGATTTAGCTGCTACAACCATTGGATGGATTGTGCATTGGGTGCTCTTCCAAGCCTAGTAAAGAACATTTTAAAGTTTCTTTCTCATTTCCTAATTAGCCCCTAAAAAATCATTTCTTCTGTGCCATCCCACACAAGGAATTCCACACACTTTAAAATGTGAACAAAACTCTCCATAAAACAGAATAATTACATGTTAAACTTTTTAAAAAGAAAAACAATATTTAATTTGAATACAAAGCAACTGTATGGAATTTAATTACATATTTTAAAAGTGTTAAATAATTCAACATTTTTGTAGCTGGCACTAGCTAGTATTTATTACATATTGTTTCTTAAAGCAAAAACAGCAAAAACAGAAGGTTTTTGCCACATGTTTTAAAACTACAAAGATCCCATCTTCTGCTGTCACGCTGGGTCCACTAAAGGCATTACAAAGGTCAACAAGCCACCTAAGATTTATAATCTATATTCAGAATAAGGAAATATGAGCACCCTTCAGTGAATTCTCTCCTTCCAAAACGGAAAGCTATGGAACACAAAGCTCTTTACTGGAACCATATAAATATCTTAAATCTTTCAGTAATTCAGCTATAAATGTAGGTTAAATTTGAATGTTTGAAGATGTTCTCAACTACTGCATTTAGTGTTCAGTGGGTTACATTCCAAACTAAGAGAAGTAAAATCCAAAATGGAATGGCCTTGAAAATTGATAATGGCACACATAGCCCTTAATCTTTGGGCCACCATTTCAAGTACCGCCAAGGTCAATAGCGAGCAGCAATTCATTATCTTCAGACAGCTGTTCATTGGCATATCTAAAACGAAGTGGTAATTGCTCAAACTGCTTTCTGCTAGACAGGTGTCCATACCATAATTAGCTCTTAACTGGTAACATTATTGACAGTATCAGTTGAACACTAAGGAATGAGGAAGAACAGAGGGTGAGCTAGTGTCTAAACCCTGAGGTACTGGCTCTCCTGATAGGGGCTTATTTACTGATGTACAGAAATTCCACTCACACCAGTATCAGTTAAGGCTCTGGGGAAGAATTGCAATTTGTCAGGTAATCCAATCCAGTACACTTTCAAGAGAAGAAAAATATCTATTCTTCCCAAAATGGAGCTGATGACAATAAGAGATTAAAGAATGTTGTTTAAAGGAAGCCTGAACAGAGGAGGGAAAGACTGCCTCTGAAGTAACCTTGAATAATTGTTAGTTTGTCAGAGGGAGATTTGAACATAAGAGCAGCTGATACAAAGAAATATAATTAAATACAAAACAAAAGTCCCAATGGGAACAGATGTGACTTTTTTCTTTCACAAGAAGACCAGCTCTGAACTGATCCTTCTTACTCATTATGTATGTAGATGCTTTTGAATGCTCCTCTACAGGAGTGGAATTCTAGCAGGAGCTCCTTTGCATATTAGGCCACACACACACACTCTGATGTAGCCAATCCTCCAAGACCTTACAAGGCTCTTTTTTGTAAGCTCTTGGAGGATTGGCTACATCAGGGATATGTGGCCTAATATGCAAAGGAGCTCCTGCTAGAATTCCACCCCTGCTCCTCTAAGATATAAAGATCTTATATGAATCCTAGTTGAGAAGACCAGCTGCAATGATCTGTTGGCAAGTCCTCATCTTGACTAGCTAACTACATAGTGTACATAAATGTACATATAATGCAGCCAAAGCATTCTTCCTCTTAGTAATGTTGATAATAAATACCTAATATTAATACTGTTAATTAATAATTAACATTAATAAAACCCATGATGCCGTACACTATAAAATATATAATGTTGTAAGTATAATTTTGGAAGCTGCATTAAATAGTTTCTCCAGCAGTAATACTGGGTCATGGATAACCCATCGTTCAACAAGGGTCAGCTGAACCCCATCAAAAGTGAGAAAAACAATGTCATTCAATACTGTAGCCTTCCCAACCAGCATTACCTCTGTCTTGTATGGTTCAGTTTCAATTTGTTCACTTTCAGCCATTCAATCACACCAGCCAGACAGTGGCTCAAGACCTCTACTGCATTGCCAGGAGATTTAGATAAAAGATAAGAATTGGTTGTTATCAGAATATTGATAATATCCAATAGGAATGGGCAAGAACCAGATCATGAAGTAAAGTTCATAATAAATTTTGGCCAGTTCATGGTATGCAAAGCAATGTTTGTGGAAGGGTGTCCAGCATGAACATTCCATAAACTTTGGTGCTGTTCATAGCTGTTCATGAATGGATACATTTTCAGACAGACTGTTCACAAAACTCCAAGGCAACAGGAATAGGAAACGCCAATAGGAGCCCTCCAAAGCTTAACAGGCACTTCTGACTGCCAATAACAGAGTTCCCATTCTGGTCTATGAGATCAGAAATCTATATATATGCCCAGTTCAGATCCACACCTTTTAATCTGTTCACTGTCCACAGTTACACAGAGAGGCAGGAAACTTGTTAAAAGCTGACTAGCAGAGCACATTAATTTATTCCCTCCCTCCTCTTCCCTGCAGGGGTTGGGATGTTAGGTAGACTCAAGGCTCTGAACCATCCTGTCTCTCTGCTCACACCTAGCTACTGGATGCCTTAGCTGAGTGAGGACCCACATTTTATACCTTCCTGACTGTGACCTTCTTTACCTGCTGAGGTTTGGGTGTTAGGTGGACTATGGACTCTGAACCACTTTGTCTCTCTGCTCATGCCGATGGCCTCAGCTGAGAACTCATGTTTTAATACCATCCTGATTGTGAACATTTCTCCTCTCATGGGGTTTTGGTGTTAGGTGGACTCTAGGTTCTGAACCATCCTATCTGCTCATGCCAAGTGCCTAAGCTGAGGGCTCACATTTTCTACCCTTCTGATTGTGAACTCCTCTCCCCTGCTGGGGTCCAGGTGTTATGTAGTGTGAGGCAAAGCACCCCCTGTTTCCTCCAAAGGATTAATGTGAATATTAGTGGGCCTATTCCAGTTTGCAAGTGTCCATAATTGGGCCTCTCTGCCTTCTTATCTTTTTCAAGGCCAGAGTCAAGAATGTGATTATTGGTCCTTCCAGTGGAACCTTTGGTCCACTGGATGAGAGGATGGAAGCAGGACTGAGGTCTAATCTTCTAGAGGGCTCCAGCAAGCACTTGCCCTAATTGATGTGGAATGTCACTTGGTGCCAGATGGCCTGAGACTATAATTGACCTAGAGACCAGAGAAATGCCAAGCTAATTTCATGATTTGCCTGGACTGAGGTTTGAACTATGCTAAGCTTGTATTGCAGTGAATAGCTACAGAGAAAACACTTAAGCCTTGGATTTTGAAACTTTAAGATTTTGCCATCTAATACCAGGTACCAATGAATTAAATAGAAAAGCTAGCTTTCTTCTTTTGTGGTGTACCATGTAAGGCTTAGTGTTGCTTAGTATAAAGTTTGTTCTTTAAGAATTTAATAAACCTTACATGTTTTATTAAGGTCTAATTTATTTTGTGCATCTAGCCTTGAGAACCCATGGGGTCCAGGTCTGGGTTCCTTGACAAGTGGGCCCACATTTATGGCCATACAAGAGATCAGGCCAGATGATAACCTTGTTTGACCAGCACTCCATGGAATTGGCTTCAGTAGTCTCAGGGAACATGGCAAGGCACTCCCTCACCATCACCTCTGCCAAAGGAGAGCCTGTTTGGTGTAGTGGTTAAGTGTGCGGACTCTTATCTGGGAGAACCGGGTTTGATTCCCCACTCCTCCACTTGCACCTGCTAGCATGGCCTTGGGTCAGCCATTAGCTCTGGCAGAGGTTGTCCTTGAAAGGGCAGCTGCTGTGAGAGCCCTCTCCAGCCCCACCCACCTCACAGGGTGTCTGTTGTGGGGGAGGAAGGTGAAGGAGATTGTGAGCCGCTCTGAGACTCTTCGGAGTGGAGGGCGGGATATAAATCCAATATCTTCTTCTTCTTCTTCTTCCTCTGCCATTGCATGGCTGCAGCTGCTGACCTCCCAGTTCACTACTTACAACCAGTAGTGGGGCTTCTTTCTGGTTGGGATCATTGAGGCAGAGGCAATGGACTACAGCTCCTCCTCTACAACCACCTCTTCCACCCACTGTTCCCTCTGGCCACATGCATTGGCCTGTAACCTCTACAGCCTTTGCAGAGTTCATGCTTCCATTGCAAGAGCTCTGCATTCAGTAGTCCAATGCTGCCTTTTATCCAGTGGTCACAGTCAATGTTCCCTCTAAGTTGCAGAGTTTTGTGAGCAAAAATTCTACTTTGTGAGCTACTGGTATTAAAGTTGTGAGCTACTGACATTAAAGTTGTGAGCTACTGACGTTAAAGTTGTGAGCTACTGCATCAATTATTGTGCTCTGGGGCCATTTTCCTGAGCAAAGACAAAAATGTGTGAGCTGAAGGCTAAAAATCTGTGAGCTAGCTCATGCTAACTCAGCTTAGAGGGAACACTTGTCACAGTCTGTAAATCTTGTACTCCCCTTTATTGCAGAGAGCATGTAACCTGGTGGTGATGCCCACCTGCAACATCCTACATGGCCCTTTTCTGTTCCATCAAATACACAATCACAATGTAGGTGGAGTTCCTCGTTCTTCTTGGAAGTCTCTTGTCATGGCTGCCTTTCTGTCATTGCATCATTTACAATGGAAAAATTTAGAGGCTGAATATACTTCTGAGATTACCTTTTCTTCATAATATCCTTAATCGAGATGGGGCGGGGATACAATCAAAGGAATGAATCTTGGAAGACCAGCTTCCAGGAGCTTCATCAGTTTTCTGATCTAGATTTGCATGCAAATATGTCATTTTTCTTCTGCTTTGTATGAAGGAACAAATGTCAGGATCAGATTTCAGCAGCAATATTTAGACTAAATAATTACTTGAGAAAAAGAGAAAACCAATAGTGAAATCAAGATGATATGCAAGGAAAGAAAGATGGCATTCCTGTGGTGTAAAAAAGAGTTAGGGGAGCTGTGTAGAAATGGGATTTTTCTGCCTAATATATTACTATTTGGGATAGAGGATAGGAATGCATTGATTCATACCTACCACTGGGCTCTCCTCAATGACATATCAGCGTGAAGTCTAGCACCTACTGGTTAATAGACATTTCCAATAAGATCAATACAGGCTCATCGCACAGCTGGCAATATTAAGCATTTTTTCATGGTTCAGCATGTAGTACTTAGATTCTGCCTCAGTTGCCTAATTCTCACCTTGTGCTTTTCAATGTCATAGCACTAATTGGGTTTTGAAGGTGAATAATAATGGATAGGAACAGACTCTGTGCATGAACTTCCCAACTCTTTTCAGGAGTTTGGATCTGCAATCAATCTTAAAGTACATCTGTAATAGAAACACATATATATGAAAGTGACAATAAGAAGGCAAAGAAGGGTAGTGCATGATGATCAAGAATACAGAGTATGTACTATAGAACTAGATATATTGTAAAGACACAATGCCAGTGTGTGGAAAAGCTACTGAGTGTTAGATTAGGAGCTGGAATACACTGGAACAAATCTCCATTCTGCCATTAAGCTTCCATCAAAAATGGGTTTGGCAGCCATTTCCTCATCCATGGTGTCACAGGTGAAACTTTTTTTTTTTGCTCATGTGTAGCAATTAGGGGTGTGCAAGAAAAAAACTGGCAGAATTCAGATTTGGGTACTTGGCACCCAAAAAATTTTGGGATCTGCAAATATACCTGAATGCCAATATCAGTGTTGTCCTGGTATTCAGGGGGATATTTGGGTGGACTGTCCCCATAAGGTATAATGGAAAGTTTCATTCCCTCCAATCAGCTGTTAGGTTTAGGCCATTTAAAGCTAACAGCTGAGCTGGGGATGGAATTGAAACTGACCATGAAACATGACATTGGGGTGTATAATGGTATTGTTTGCGTATTGTTGCCATTATGTTTGTGGGGGGAGGGGTTTGGATGGAAGGGTATTTATTAAAATTATAGTGTTAATTGTTCTGCTTTTGGGGAAGTGGTTGGGCACTGTTTTTGTTAAAAGTAAAGACACAGCTACATGAAAGACACTGATGCATGAAGTCAGTTTATTGCAGTCTAGAAATGAAAATGTCACATTATGACTAGGGTTCAAAATAAACCTGGTTCCTGTCAATGCAGGAATGTTTCTTGCCTCCACCTTTCCTCCTTGTGTATTGTCCTGGTAATCAGGGGGATATTTAGGTGGACTCTCTTCACAAGGTATAATGAAAAGTTTCATTCCCCACCAATCGGCTATTAGGTTTAGGACATGAAGTCAATTTATTGCAATCTAGAAATGTTGCTTGGGTACCCAAAGGTTGCTTGGGTAGTAAATCTACTGTCTTCACTTAGAGTTTTGGCTTTTGCCACAGATTTTACATTCAGAGCATGACAAATGGAAGCAGTGTTAATGCCACTGTTCTCACTAGATGATCCAAATTGCAGCAAGGTTGCTGGCACCTGTGAGGAGGGACAGAGCAGGCCTCTTTCCTGGGACACAAGGGAGTATTGCATATCCTGAAACAAATCTCCAAGGCTTTTCAGGGCATCCATCACAGCCATCATGATAATCATGTTCTATTGCACAGTTTCCTGAAAAACATTCTTGTCGCTTTCTCCATCCTCAGTCATCGCCTGATGTCTCTGGTCCTCCGTTTGCATCCATCTATTGATCTGCTGTGTTGCCTTGCCACGGTCAGTCTTTCCCTACTCAAGCATTTTCTCTGCAACATTGTTCAAAATGGCTTCTCTCTCTTGCCTGTTACTGGAATTGGCAAGTCTACTTGCTGCTAATAACTCAGCCAGTGGCAGCACAGGCCTTTCCTCCACAGGATCCCCCAGAATCAATCACAGCAAGCATTCATCATGTACACCCGCTCAGAACTTCAGTGCTGGAACCAGGCCTCATTCTGGGGAGGAGCTCACAAAAGCGGAGCTCCAGAACCTCTAAATAGTATTGTTATTTCTTTCTTATCCCCTCCTCCCAAAAAATACTTGCTTCTGGACTCCATTGTTCAAACCCCCTGTGAGAATTTTGCTGAACTCTAAGATTTGACAAACTTTCTAATACTTTTCCCCACAAAAAATGGGATAATAACCAAAACATATAAAGCAGACAGATGTAAATCATCATCATGCCACTGTGGCCACATAGGAGAAAGTAATTTAAACAGTATGATGGTAGTAAGGTTTTATTATGACAATTATAATTCAAGAAGCATTTTAAGGTAGATGCTGAGCTGATATAATTTAGTACACCTTCCAATGATGTCAGGGGTGTGTGGCATATGCAAATGAGTTATGCAAATAAGTTGTGTTAATGAGCTCTGGTACCTCCTTTTCTATGAAATGACCCCTGACTTGAACCAAAAAGTAACAGAATCCATTCTGTGGTGCCTACTCTTGGAGTAGTTGGTGCAAAGGATCATACAGAGATGACTCCATCTTCAAGGAGTGCCGCTTGTGGGGCCTCTGCAGCAGAGTAAGACAGAACATAAACTGTACTATAAATGCAATGCCTGACCTTGTAACCTAGAGTGACAGTCAGGTCATGTAGAAGAAGAAAAAGATATTGGATTTATACCTCACCCCTTACTCTGAACCTCAGAGCGACTTACAATCTCCTTTACCTTCTTCACTCACAGCAGACACCCTGTGAGGTAGGTGGGGCTGAAAAAGCTCTCCCAGAAACTGCCCTTTCAAGGATAGCTCTGTGAGAGCTATGACTGACTCAAGGCCATTCTAGCTGCTACAAGTGGAGCAGTGGGGAATCAAACCCGGTTCTCCCAGATAAGATTCCACACACTTAACCAGTACAGCTCTCATGTGCATGTAACAATCTAGCCATAGCTTCCCATACAGGTAATAATTTGACCACAGCTCCTTTAAACCCTTAACATAGCCACCATATACCAGTGACCAGCTACTCTTGACATCCCCCAGAACAGGAGACCAATAATGGACTCATGCTGCCCCTACATTAAATGATTATTGGGTGCCTGCTGACCCTATGGCCACACTCACCTTCCTTCACCTGAACCCAGCCATGGACTTTCCCACCAGTGGTGCGGGTGTTTTTGCCTGAGCAATAAATGAGACCAGAGGAAAGCGGACATGAACAAATAAAAATCACTAGTAAATATGCACCAGCAAGCATGGGCTGGATTTAGGGATGCCAGTCTCCAGGTGGGAGCTGGGGATCCCCTGGAATTACAGCTCATCTCCAGACTGAAAAGATCAGTTGCCCTGGAGAAATTGATATTTTGGAGGGCAGACTTTATGGTGTTGTGCTCTGCTGAGATCCATACCCCTCAGGCTCCATCTCTAAATATCCAGGAGTTTCCCAACCTGGACCCAGCAACCCTACTCTCTACCCCCTGTCAGTGGCCGGGGAGACCAGGCCACCCTAGTTTGTTGGCTGCGCATTAGTGAAAGAAAAAATGCACATTCAAGGATGCTGCTGTCTCAACCGCCAAACAAACACACAACACCTGCAATGCAATTGACACTCACTCTTCCAACAAACAATGCAGCCTCCCAGCTTATTTGCCAAATGTGCTCTGAATTGATGGTCAGCTGGTCATGTGAGAATAGCATCTCCACTGGCTGGTTCCAGTGGTGCAATGGGCACAGCTGTAACAAACCTTATCTTCAGACTCCTGGCACACATTTGCATCCTTGCACAATATGGGATCCAGATGCTTGAAATATGGACAAGTTGCTGGAGCATTCCTGGAGCAGCTGTTATGAGCAACCACCCATTTGGACTTCCATCTCATAGCTTTTGTCTTCATCCTGCACTCTGTCACCAATCATTTGTACCCCAAATACTGCATCTGCTTTGAAACCTTTTCAAAGACATCTGTGTTCCTGTGGCAGGAGCCAAGTGCCTTCTGCCTCTTTTCTTCCTCCCAAGTGAGAAAGACAAACTGGCATTTCCCTTTCACACCAGGACACCTCCCTTCTACCACCAGGCTTGGAACCATTGCAGATTGCTTGCAAAAAAAACAGAGGCCGTTTTCCCACTTACCTTACCCCGGAGCGACGTCCCTCTTCACCGCGCTGCGTCTGCGCGGATTTCGCACAAACTGCTGCGCAGCACCAGGAAGAGCCGCGTAGTCCCGGGGCTTTTGCGTCGCAAATGTAAACTGCTTTTTGGCGGTTTACATTTGCGACGCAAAAGCCCCGGGACTACGCGGCTCTTCCTGGTGCTGCGCAGCAGTTTGTGCGAAATCCGCGCAGACGCAGCGCGGTGAAGAGGGACGTCGCTCCGGGGTAAGGTAAGTGGGAAAACGGCCAGAGTAATTAACTGCTGGCAAGTTAAAATGGCTGCTCACCCAGGGCCAGCGCGTGGGAGTAGGCCAAGTAGGTGGCTGTCTATGGGCGCCACCTGGCCTAGGGGTGCCACGAGGTGCCCCCTCTCCTCAACCACCTGCCTGCTAACTTCCCGACCTCATGGAGGCTTCTCGAGGCTCACTGAAGTTGGGAAGACAGCAGGCGCACTCTGAGACGGGCTTTGAGCATGCTTGCTGCCATGCCCCCTGACCTCACCATGCCCCCAACTTAGGAAGCCTTGGTGAAGTTGGGGTGTGTGACAGCAAGCTCACTCAGAGCCCAGCTCTGATCACACCCGCTGTCTTCCTGACCTCGTCGAAGCTTCCCGAGCCTCGGAAAGCTTCGGCGAAGTAGGGGGTGTGGCAGCAAGCGTGCTCAGAGCCTGGCTTTGAGTGCACCCACTCCCATCTGGACCTTGACAAGGATTGGGAAGCCTCGGCAAAGTTGGGGGGGAGGATGGACCAAGCCGTGCATTCTTGAAAGAATATGCGGCTTGGCCTGCCCTGTGCCCAGCCCTTTCTCACTTCAGAGAAAGCCAGGAAGAGGGCTTTCCAGCTCCCTTTGTAATGGGAGAAGGTCGAGCACAGGGGTGGGCCAAGCACTTGTGCTTCGCATCCCGATGACATCACTTCCAGTGAAGTCATGGAAAAGACAACTTGGGGGGAGTCATGGAATAGACAACTTGGGGGGGCGGGGTGCAGGTTTCAGTCTGGAGCTCTAGAAAGCCTAGTGCCGGGCCTGTGCTTACTCCCACTACCGAGTGCTCTCCCAAACTGCGTGCTTTTGATCATCTTTTATTCAAACCTCCCTGCCCACATACAGCAGTACTGTTGTTATTGGTGGGTGTTTAAATTCTAGCCGGTGTATTAGAAAGGCTCTGTGGCATCGCGATTCTCTATTCTGTGCTTAGTAACCACGCATACCTGAGAATCATAGAGTTGCAGCCATTACTGTCTCTCCCTTATCCACATAATTACAAACGGCTAACAAAGATTTTTTAAAAAATCCCAAGGAATGTATCCCAGAAACATTATACAATGCTTCATAACACCAGTTGATAATATTATAATGTCTGTTTTATAGAGCTCACAAAATGGAGAAAGTGCAAGTGTGTGGTTTCCAAAACATTTCAAATGTATTATATGATATATCCCTTGGTGTCAAATAATGGAAGACTGAACCATCATCCATAACACAACTGGGAGCTATGGGGGAACAGAAGGGAGGATAGAATTAAAAAAACAATTTGTCAAGGTGCAGTTGGCAACCTGAATATTATTAAATTTGGGGAAGAGACAGAAAAAATCTTGACCAAGAGCCTGTGGTGTCTCTCAGCAGCCCTAGCCAGACCTTACTGACTCTTTGGTCAGCAACCTTCAGCAGCTCTCATTGAACCCTTCTAGGTAGGAGGATGCTGTAGCCCAAATGCTATTAAGCCAGTAGCACTTCATAGAGGCAGGCAGCTGTAAGGGTACAAACAGCCCCTGATAGTTATATGGTCAGTACAGCTGCATCAGATTTCAGGTGGAATTGGCTTTATTGTGGTGAATGTCACCTTTGGAAAGAGCCTTCAGAATTACTCTACTTTAATTGTTTGTGTCATGGACCACTTATAAGTATATTGAGGAGGACTGATAGTCCCTAGGCCACAGTTTAATAATCAGTGGTTTCTAATGGACATGTTTTATACTGGGACAGATGCATATGCATCACATATGCATCACGGCCAAGGAGCCCAGCGTTAGTGCTCCTTGAATTACCAACTTTCATCGTTGTATAACCTATGCTACACATTTATAGCTCTAGGCAGAATAACCTGCAATTGAGGAGGAGAAGGTGAAGGGTGGTTGCGAATGTTTCACCCTATTTTTCCCCCGAAAACATCGTGTGTGGTGCCGGTGGTCCCGGGTTGGGCTAGACCGGAGCCGGAGTGGGGCCGGAGCGGAGAACGGCGGCGGACGGCGTGGCGGCGTGGTTTACTGAGCCCAAGCTGTGTACAAGCCGCTGGAGCCGCAGAAGTGCGAGCTGAGCCGGACCGAGTCGGGCCAAGCTGGAGTGCAACTAGGCGGAGAGCGGCAGCGGGTGGTGAGGCTGGCAACACCGGAGTCGCTGGAAGTGCGGGCCGGCCGCGGGCCGTGTGCTGGGTGTGGTCTGCGCGGCTGAATTGGGGGGGCGAGACGAAGTACCACGGCGGCAGAGGCCGCTTTGGGACGACTGCCTCAGACTTCCATCTATTCCCCCCCCCTTCGTGTCCTCCATGCGTTTCAAACGCTTCAAGTCTACTGCCTCGGACTTTCCATATATCTCCCTCCTCCGTGTGTGAGCGAGGAGTTGGGGCGAGCGGCGCAAAATACGGGAAGAACGCTTGAAGGGACTGCTCTGACAGGCTGGTAAGACGCCTGAGATCTTTAGGGTCCCTGAGGGCGGTGGAGACGACTGCTGGGCGGCGAAAGGGCGCGGGGAGGCTTACACCCCCCCCGCCCCCGAGGCTGCGCAGCAGGCTGCCAAGACCGGCCAGACGGCCCGACAACCCTGTAAGAGAACTACCCTGTATAAGACCATCCCTAACCGCTCCCAATTACCAGCTATCACCTAAAGAAAGAACGGGCTCCACATGGACATCGGCATGCCCAGTGATAAAGACAAAACAAGAACAGGAGAAAGAATAAGAACATTGCACTTTATAGGCACTACCACTTTAAAACTATCGCACTTTATTCACCCTATTTATGTCCCTTGTCTTAACCCTCACCTCAACGAATCTAAATTGCCAATTCAATAATATGGACTGTGATTTAAAATGTTAGTTATTTAAATTGGATGTTGATTATTAATTAATTAGCTAAACTGAGAAATCTTATCTGTGGCAAATTAATTTGTTAAGTGTATCTATTTATTGGTGGGGTTTTATAATTAAGGAGCCTTTAGAATTAAACTTAATTAATTTTTAGCTAATTATTTATTGGGAAGATTTGGGTGGGACTTTTAATTAAATAACTATTAGGGTGATTGGCAGATTGGTTTCATAAATAGATCGGTTGAGAGGAGGAGGGTTGGAGGAGGGGGCAGTTCAGCCTCAATTATTTCATCAGTGGAGCGGACACAACTAGGAGATGACTGGCCTGGGGATCCCAGTACTCCTGGGGAGGGGAAGGTATGACGGTGGGACTAGGCGGAATTATAAGGGAAGGGGGTTGAGACACAACAGGGCTCGACCCCCTTCCAGCCTACGTCCCATCCCGACGGTAGCAAGTAGTAGGGCCAGAGTAAATTACCCACCTCCGTCACTGGTGTTATGTAATGCCAGGTCCATCAATAATAAGATTCTACCCTTCGGGAGTTCCTGTCCGAGCAGGATATGGACCTGGCATGCGTGACCGAGACCTGGGTGCACGAAGGGGAGACTGTAGCTCTCTCCCAGTTGGTTCCCCCGGGATTCTCGGTCTTTCACCAGTCCCGGACTAGCGGGCGGGGGGGAGGGGTGGCTATACTCATACGAGAGGTTTACTCCTTTCGGGACCTCCCGCCTCCGGAGATCGGGGGCATTGAATGTGCCGGTTTGGCGTGGGACGTTGGGGAGGGGTTGGCGGTTTGGCTGGTGTACCGACCGCCTAACGCACCAGCCGGCGCCTTACCATCCCTGATGGAGGCCGTAGCAGGCTGGGCATTGGAGTACCCAAGGCTTTTGATCCTGGGTGACTTCAATGTCCATGCCGATGACATGTCCTCTAGTCAGGCGAGGGACCTAGTGTCATCCATGGCGACGCTAGGACTCTCCCAGTTTGTTACAACGCCTACTCACCAGGCGGGGCACATGTTAGACCTGATCTTCGCGGCGGGAATTTTAGTGGACGATATTACTGCTCAGACAGTGCCATGGTCGGACCACTATGCCCTTAAGGCTCGTATGAATATCCCACCCCAAGCCCGTTTAGGCGGCGAGCCTATTTTAGCTCGCCCGCGGAGCCAGATGGACCCCGAACGGTTCCAGATGGCTCTACAGGATCCCTGGCCCTCTGGCAACTCCCTCGATGACCTGGTGGAGTCCTGGAATGATAGGCTCTCCAGGGCCATCGATGAGATTGCACCTAGACGTCCTCTGCGCCCTCGCCTAAAGCTAGCACCCTGGTATAACCAGGAGTTGCGGCAATTAAAGCAAGGACTCAGACAACTAGAGAGGCAATGGCGGTGTACTCGAGACGAAGCGACTAGAACATCTTATAGAGAGTGTATGAAGTCCTATGAGATGGCAGTCAAAGCCGCAAAGAAAACATACTTTGCGGCTAAGATTGCATCTGCAACTTCGCGCCCGGCACAATTGTTCAACATAATTCGGACTCTTATAACGCTGCCACAGGGCAGCCCAAACGTTAGTCAATTGGAAATAGGCTGTGAGGCTTTTGCGAAATTTTTTGCAGATAAAGTCGCGTCGCTCCGCCGCGACACCCCCGCCATATTGGAGACAGTATCCGAACCCGAGGCTCCTTGCCTGTCTTCAGATTGTATTCTGGATGGTTTCGGCGCTCTCAGCTTGGAGGAAGTTGACAGGATCCTCTTGTCTGCACGCCCTACAACTTGCAATTCGGACCCTTGCCCCTCCTGGCTTATTAAATCTTGCCAGAGGGAGCTTAGGTATCCTATACGGGATATCATAAATAGATCCCTGATGGAAGGGCAATTTCCAACGCCTCTTAAGGAGGCAGTGGTCCGCCCCCTCTTAAAAAAACCAACACTGGATCCGGCCGAATTGGCACACTATCGGCCGGTCTCGAATTTACCCTTTTTGGGTAAACTCATTGAGAGGGCAGTGGCGTTGCAACTACAGAGTTTCCTGGAGGATGCTTCCGTCCTTGACTCCCATCAGTCGGGCTTCCGCCCGGGTCATGGGACGGAGACAGTGCTGGTCGCCCTGGTGGATGATCTCCAGCGGCATCTGGACCGAGGCGGCTCGGCGGTACTGATGCTGTTAGACCTGTCGGCAGCGTTCGACACGGTCGACCATCGGTTGCTGACTTGCCGTCTTGCCGACGTGGGGATTCAGGGGTTGGCTTTACAATGGCTTACCTCTTTCCTCAAAGGTCGGGGACAAAGAGTGGCGATTGGGGGTGAATTGTCCCAGAGATACCCGCTGGATTGCGGGGTCCCTCAGGGAGCAGTTCTATCCCCGATGTTGTTTAACATCTATATGCGCCCTCTTACCCAGATTGCCCGGAGATATGGGCTGGGCTGCCACCAGTACGCTGATGACACCCAGCTCTATCTACTTATGGACGGCCGGCCTGCCTGTGTCCCAGAAAACCTGGACCTGGCATTGCAGGCCGTGTCTAGATGGCTCAGGCTGAGCGGGCTGAAGCTAAATCCGACGAAGACAGAGGTCCTTTGCCTGGGTCGCCGTGGTCCAGGGAGGGAGATTCCCTTACCGGCCCTCGACGGTGTGCCTCTGTCAGTGGCGCACAGGGTTAGGAGCCTGGGGGTGCTACTGGAGCCTACCCTAACTATGGAGGCCGAGATAGCAGCCACTGCCAAGTCCGCATTTTTTCATCTTAGGCGGGCAAGGCAGTTGGCCCCTTTCCTGGAGGGCGACAACCTGGCAACAGTGATCCATGCAACGGTCACCTCGAGGCTGGATTACTGCAATGCCCTCTACATGGGGCTGCCCTTGTGCCGAACCCGGAAGTTGCAGCTAGTGCAGAATGCCGCTGCCCGGCTGTTGTTAGGGCTCCCTAGACGGGAGCACATCCAGCCGGGGCTTCGGGGACTGCACTGGCTGCCGATAACATACCGAGTTCGGTACAAGGTGCTGGTTATGACCTTTAAAGCCCTTTATGGTCTGGGACCTGCCTACCTTAGGGACCGTCTCTCCCCACATGTTCCCCAGAGAGTGCTGAGGTCGGGGTCTCAGAACCTCCTTACAATCCCTGGGCCAAAGGAGGCCCGTCTGAAAGCGACCAGGGACAGGGCCTTCTCGATTGCAGCTCCCTGTTGGTGGAATCAGCTCCCGGAGGAGGTGAGGGCCCTGCGGAACCTTGAACAGTTCCGCAGGGCCTGTAAAACAACCCTCTTCCGGTTGGCATATAATTAACTGTGAGCAGAATGCCTGAATATTAAATCTTAAACATCAGATTACTGAATATTGGAAATTTGAAGGACTGATTTAAGGAATAGTAGCATAGTGTATATCGATGTGAGTTTTATGTATTTTTAGGTTTTTATGTATTTTATTGTATAATTTTAATCGTATTTAAATCGACCTCTGTTAGCTTTTATTGTTGTAGGCTGCCCTGAGCCCACCTCGGTGGGGTAGGGCGGGATATAAATCGAATAAAGTAAAGTAAAGTAAATACCACATCAGAAGAGTGTGCTGTGTTCAGGTATAGATCTTTTTAGAAGTAAAAAGTAGTACTTGAGAATATAACCACTCAAAGATATGTAGTGGAAAATGTACCCTTTATCTAGAAATTAGGTAAATATACATAGTGGCAATGTAAGTGGCTCACTTTAGTTTGAAAGGTCCCTTTTCTAGGGGAGAAAACAAGTTTGTCCTCAGTGCCAACTATATCCTTGATTTCTATTGATTGCTATATTTCACTTGAGGTGCTGGACAGAGAAGAAGGAATATGTCCAACAGATCTGAAATTCTCTCTCTCTCTCTCTCTCTCTCTCTCTCTCTGTCTCTCTCTCTCTCTCTGTGCCACCTTTCTCTGAGTAAAATGCAGTGCTGTGTGGATGCATAATGTTCTCATGGTCAGCCTCATTTAAAGAAACATTCATACCAAACATTGTAGCAGATCTTTAAGTGGCTTCTTTATTATTTTTCCCTTGTTATTGTGCCTCTGCAGGGACTATATTGAGGGAAATCAAGGGATCCAGAGAATACTGCTCCTATTTCAGAGCCTTTGTCTGGTTCTCTATGACTGTATTAATATGAACAGTATTTCACCAAATCCCTTTTGTCATTATTTCAGGCCATTTCCTCAGCAGGTTATCACACAATTCCGAGGACAAGTTGGGTTGACTATTACCTGAATGAAACTGAGAATAAAAGAATGTGTTCTTCATTGTAGGGGAAAACCTGTTCCAGTCCAAACGAAGGAAAATTGCTGCAAATATACCATGCATATGTTCCTCTAAACAGACCCATTCAAAGTTGCACAACAAGCTTTTCTATTTTGCTCTGATTGCTCACCACCTTTTATAGTAAATCACCATAATAGGTAGACTATTACTAAATTCAGTTGACCCTTTTCATTATAAATGTCTTCAAAATAGAAGTGAGTCACAAAGAAAGGAATCTGTGGGTCCTCATTCCCTCATTTGACTCATATTTTGAGCACCAAATATGATGGCCCCTTACAACCATCTACAGAAAATCAAATGCACTAGATCCGGCTATAGATTTATGTTGCCACCAGAGACAATGTTATCCTTCACTGTAGGATTGCATATGGGAGCTTGAAATTATCATATATTGGTGTCCTGTCTTTTGAAGATTAATCACACAGCACTAACAGAAGGAGTTATTGTATGGCTGAAAGAAGAGTCCTACTTGTAGAAGAGAGGTTGTAGCACAGGCCATGTTGTCCTGGTTTTCAAATAAGGAATTAAACACCCAATTTGAGACCCAAAGGTGTGGCACAGAATATGAAAGAAAAATTAGATATAGACCTTCACTTTGAAAGAAATGGCTGGATTAGTTAAATAATATTCATTTGCTGACACTAAGAAATCTTTAGACCTTTATATGAAGTCTTTGCATCTTTTCTCACAACAAAGGAGAGGGGGCCACATAATAAATGCAGTATTGCATTTATACTAGTGTTGCCAAAGTTAAAGCATGTTTCTCTAGGACAGCAAGACCCACTTATTCTCTTGGCCCTGATTTATGATTTTTGAACATTTGACACTTTCAACCTAGCTGTGTCAAATCACCAAGAACAGATGGTGTGACAAATATCTAGCTGAATTTTGGGCGGAAATGTTTTCTGCTACAATCTAGAAAGGGCACTTTAGGTTTTTTTCACTGTTATATGTTGCCCTCTAATTAGTTCTGTCCTGTTTAATTTATACTGATTTTATCTCAGCTGTACATTTTAACTTTGCAAAAGCAATGAGGTCAACCTAATTAATGCTGCTAGTATCTGTCTCTGTAGTGCATTATCTTCTTGATTAAAATACACTCCCAGTTGTTACTTAAAAGGTGATGCATTTTCTGAACTTGAAAAACCACAGACAAAGAAGAGGTTATAGTTGTTATAGCTGACCATAGACAGCTTATATATAACAATAATTTCCACTTTTAAAATGTATCATATGACAAAAGAACCAGTTCTACTTTCAATTCAGATTTCTTATAAATGAAGGAACACAGGAAAGGGACCATGGTGTGATCACACACACTAAATAATGCACTTTCAATCCATTTTCAGTGCACTTTCCAACTGGATTTTACTGTGTGAACTGGCAAAATTCAGTTGGAAAGTGCATTGAAGTGGATTGAAAGTGCTTTTAATTATCACAGTCCATATTAGGTTCTTCAGAAACAATAGCTTTCTGCCTCTTGGGAGACATTATAAAACCTGACATATGATGGCATTACACTTCTCACATAATTGTTGCATGCATCAGTCTAGTAAATTAGAAAACACACAGGTATACATCAGCACTCCATTATTTGGTGATATGCATCATGGAAGTAAACATGGAAGTAAACAAGCTATTAAAAATTGCAAAGATGTTTGTTCATCTGAAAAATAGGCAGGAAGCATATTTTGCAAACCTCAAACATTTTGGCTCAACCTTATACGTAAGCATTCCAAGAAAAGTGGAATGCATAGAATTGTCTTTCTAGGATCAGCTTGGCTGTTTGACTGAAAACTCACAAAACTCAAATGGGAAGCCTGGCCACAATTTATGCCTGCTGTTCTCCATGAAGAGACACAAAAGGGCTTACAGAAATTTCCAAACCAATCAGTTTAAACAACATAATTTAAATTAACAAAAACAAACAGACAAGACTTAAACATCCTGGATAGGTCCTAGTACACTGAGCTGACTATTGCAGGCCCCAGGCCTGCAACCCAAGGACCAAGAGTCAAAGATTTGCACTTGCACTCAAAGGTTTGCACGTGTGGCCACTCCTAGGCTTAAATACCTTCAAACAGAGGTAAAAGTCACCCTATGACAGTGCAGCTGCTAGCGTGCTTTTCCTAAATTCCTCCCTTGCCTTCAATGTGATATTTAACCTCAGGGCTTTTTTTGTAGCAGGAACTCTTTTACATATTAGGCCACACACCCCTGATGTAGCCAATCCTCCAAGAGCTTACAGGGCTCTTGCAGGGCTCTTACAGGGCCTACAGTAAGCTCCAGGAGGATTGGCTAGATCAGGGGTGTGTGGCCTAATATGCAAAGGAGTTCCTACTGCAAAAAAAGCCCTGTTTAACCTGATGATACTTGCTCAAGAAGGACAAAAACAAGAAAAGATGGGGAAGTACACTGAAGAACTGTACAGAAGAGATGAAAGGATGACCTATTCCTTCAAAGAAAAAACGTTTGAAGAATAACCTACAGGTTTAAAAAGTTAAGTGAAAGCTACAACTGGGAGCAATTGGGAGGACAAATCACCAGGAGTAGATGAAATTTCTATAGAGCTATTCCATGCCACAGAAAGAGAGTCTATCAAAATCTTAACAAGAATATGCCAATAAATATGGGAAACAAAATAATCATCCACAGACTGGAAATGTTCCATCTGCTTTCCAGTTCTGAAAAAAGGAGAAGTAGAAGACTGCAGCAACTATCGGACCACTGCATTAATTTCTTACATAATAAGTGATGCTTTAAAGCTTACAACAAAGACTGTTTCCATGTATAGAATGAGAAATACCAGATATTCAAGCTGGATTCAGAAAAAGACGAGGCGCTAGAGATCATATTGCAAATTTATGTTGGTTACTGGATCATACAAGAGAAGTTCATTTTAAAAAATCAGCTTGTGCTTCATAGATTACAGCAAAGCTTTTGACTGTGTGGATCATTAACAGTTATGGCTGTTTTGGGGGAAGGGGTTAATAAATGGGTGTGCCACAACATCTGATTGTTTTGATACACAACCAGTACCCTGGACAAGAGGCTACTGTTAGGACAGAAACAGAATGGTTTCCAATTGGCAAAGGTGTCAGACCAGGATGCATTTTATCTCCTTATCCCTTCAATCTGCATGCAGAACATATAAGGAAAGCTTGATTAGATTTAGATGAAGGTAGAGTAAAGATTGGTAGAAGGAATATTAACAATTTGATATATGCAGATGATACCACATTTCTGGCAGAAAGTAGTGAAGACCTGAAATGAATGCTGATGATGAAAATGCCAAAGTAGAATTACAGCTAAACAGCAAGAAGATAAAAGTAATGTCAGCTGAAGAATTACGCAATTTTAATATAGACAATAGAGACATTGAAATTGTTAATTTTCAATTCCTTGGCTCCATCATCAACCAAAAATGAAACTGCACCCAAGAAAACAGAGATTGAGACTGGGAAGGGCAGCCATGAAGGAGCTAGAAATGATTCTTAAGTATAAGGATGCACTGCTGGTGATCAAAATCAAGTTAATTCATGCCACAGTATTCCCTATTACTATGTATGAGTGTGAAATCTGGACACTGAAGAAAGCTGAGAGGGAGAGAGTTGATTCATTTGACAAGTGGAGTTGGAGGACATGGTTGTAGATAGCAGGGACTGCCAAAAAGATAAATAAGTGGATTCTAGATCAGCAAGGCTGAACTCTCCCTAGAAGTTGACTAAACTATCATATTATGGTTACATTATAATAGACAATAAGGACTATGGTTACACTATAATAGACAATAAGGCCAGGAAAAGTCAAAGGCAGAAAAAAAAGAGGAAGACCCAACATGAGATGTATTGACTCAATCAAGGAAGCCACAGCACTTCAGCTTGCGTGACCTGAGCAAAGCTGTTAAAGACAGGACATCATGGTCATTAATTCATAGGGTCAGCACAAGTCAGGAGTGACTTCATGTCATTTAACACACATGCATATGCCCTAAATGTGAACAGTGCATTTTGTTTTCTATTAATTGGTCATAGTCTACAATAGGGATTGGTATGAACCATATTTTTGCACTTTGGCACTGTTTATGGTTCATGACTGAACCACAAACCAAACCAAAAAGATACGCCAGCCCTGAACTGAAACATTTATATAGGTTTGTGGGCCATTTAAAGTTTAAAACCCTGCTTTCTGCTCCCTGACTGAGCTGTCTTGGACCCACTCACACAGCCTGTTTTAAAGAGCTGTGTAAGAGACCCCAAGGCAGCTGAACTGGTGGGGAAAGACTTCTCCATACCAGCTCAGCTGCCTCTGCATGCCTGACATGTCCCATTTAAATAACAAGCTGTAGTCAGCAGTAAGGTGGGATCTCCTATAAAGGTCTCTTCCAACTTTCTCCTGGGCATGGCAAGCCACAGGCAGCAAAAAGGCAGGGGTGAAGCGCTCCTGGTAGGGCACTTCACCCCCTCCATTTAAACCCTCTTTTCTGCTCCCAGTGGCTTCCCAAGGAGCAGAAAGCAGGACTATTTAAACGGAAGATTGGTATCACTTACCGTGAAGCTTCCTTCTCGGTGGACTGGCAGTGGGTCGGTCCGACTACTGGGTATAGGCTCCTCCTCCTCATCACAGGGTCGGGTCCTCCAATTGATCCGGAGGGGGAGTGGCCTATACCTCCCAGGCCTCGCCAGGTGTATCCAAGCCGCATTCCCCTAATAATAGAAACTTCCACCATCCACGTACAGAGACGAATAAATGAGGAGAATGGTTTATTATGTTTCAGCACACCACAGCAAATGGCAGAATGAAAACAATCACTATCAACAGAGAGAAGGCAATATTCTCTAAGAGAGGGAACAGAATCGCTCCAGAATCCATCTCCAAAACCCAGGAAGCCGCTCAACCCTTAACGGGCGGGCCGGACCGACCCACTGCCAGTCCACCGAGAAGGAAGCTTCACGGTAAGTGATACCAATCTTCCGTTCTCCGGTGGTCTGGACAGTGGGTCGGTCCGACTACTGGGACGTAACAAAGCTGAACATCCCCGGGCGGGACCGGCTTCCCTATTTAGAGTGCATGCTGCAGCACACGCCTCCCAAAGGCCGCCTCAGCTGAAGCCCATTTATCCACCTTATAATGCCTGGTAAAGGTGTGTACAGATTTCCAAGTCGCTGCCTTACACACAGCTTCCAAGGATGGAAAGGACCGATACACAGCTGACGTCGCAGCACCCCTTAGAGAATGGGCTGTGATCCCATCCGGGGGGGGGGTTGACCTCGGGCCTTGTAAGCCAGGACAATACATTCCCGCAGCCACCTGCTAAGGGAGGAAGTGGAGACCTGTCGACCCTGCGACTTCTTGCTGAAGGAAACAAACAATGCATCAGACTTTCGCCAGTCTTTTGTGCGTTCAATATAAAAACTAAGTGCCCTCTTAACATCTAGACAGTGCAACTCCCTTTCCTTGGGAGACTGAGGGTTGGGACAAAAATTCGGAAGAACCAACTCCTGGGACCTATGAAAAACAGAATTAACTTTAGGAATGAAAGATGGGTCTGGTCTCAGTACCTGCTGAGACCAGAGAGGACCTGCTGGCTGGCCTTAGGCTTAGCTGGCCGCTCCCATTCTGCTTTGACTAGAGCAAAAAAGGCCGCTGGCAAGGGGACCCCTGTCTGGGCCCTGCTCAGTTTTGGCATCATCTCCCCTGAGCCCGTGGGGAGGTCAGGATCCAACTCCTCATTTTCTTTAGGTGTGGCCACAAAATTAAGAGTCCTCAGTACTTTGGGGAGTAATTTTGAATAGTATTCAAAGGGGAAGAGCCTAGATTGCTCAGTGTCAAGCTCTTCCTCCTCATCTGATAGCTTGCCTTCTTCCTTATCTGACAGTTGCTCAGAACCCTCAGATTCCTCAGCCGAACTCATGAGAGGGGAATCCAGGCCCAAATGAGGCTTGACCTTGGATTGCCGCAGAATGTCACTAGGGCTAGGATCTCTGGCTCTTTTCTTTCCCTCTTGCCTTTTTGGCTTCGCCAGGGAAGCAGGAGAGTCCAACTGCTGACGGAGGTCCTGGCCCAACTCCTTTAGCATTTCCTTCTTAAGCCATTGGAGCAGATTTGACTTGGCATCCTCCCCTGAAAGATCAATATTCTGAGCCTCTTGCTGAGGGGTCAGAGCCCCTGAAAGAAGAGGCAGGTCGAATTCAGTGGGTGAGTTGCTGTGGGAACTAGCCACTATTTTGCTGCCTTCCACATCACTACAAAGGAAGGGAAAGCATAGGCACTAGAAGAAAGGGTGGGAAGAACTCAAAATGGAGGGCTGCATGCTTAACTACGCCCTCTAGCCAGCCTAAGAACTTTCAAACCCTTCAGGGAAAGAAAAAAAACCCTTCCATGGTGTTTTCCCCCTTGCCAAGCATACAATGCGAAGCAGTTTGGGAGTAAAGTGGTGTGGGCGGCAAGGGGACTCCCGGTACTCCTGACGGCTCGCTAGCAGCCCTCCCGCTATAGGGAGACTTACCGCTCCGCCGCTCCGTTTGCCGCCACTTTTTCCCGCTTCGTTTCTGTCACGTCTGTGAAGAAAATGAAGCTCTCCGGGGCTCTGCCACTCGTTCCTCTGCTTACTCGTGAGGAAACCTGGCAGTTCTGCCCTCCATCGGCGTTGTTGGAGCCAACCCCAATGCTTCCAACCTTTGCTTTGCTTCTTCTTCTTCTTTTTTCTTTTTTTTTTTTAACTATCCGGATCTTCTGCGCTTTCCCTCAAGCGCCTGGAGAAAAACCGTCCTGCTCAGTGCAGGGCCGGGAAAGAAACTGGCGAGGCCTGGGAGGTATAGGCCACTCCCCCTCCGGATTGATTGGAGGACCCGACCCTGTGATGAGGAGGAGGAGCCTATACCCAGTAGTCGGACCGACCCACTGTCCAGACCACCGGAGAACCCCTGTTTTCTGCTTCTGATGGATAGCCACAGGAAGCAGAAGGCAGCAATTGTTTAAATGGCTTCAAGACTTTTAAACCCTCATTTCTGCTCCCACAAAAGCCACAGGAAGCTGAAAGCAGGGTTTAAATGGTTCTGAGTAATTTAAACCAAACAGCTGAGTGGTGGGGAGCTCCCTGCCACTGAGCTGTTTCTTGTGAACCATCACTAACCACCTTGAATTGCACTAAGATTTGTTGTAGTTTGTCCCAATTCTTCAGTACATGAACTCAGGTTTGCAAACCCCAAACAGACCAAAGTTCATCACAAACCTTGATTCAATAGCCACTTGATGCCCATTACTAGTCCACAAACATTTTTGATTAAGAAACTCCAGTACAGAGAGTATAATTACAGGCAGCCTTGACCCTAGCTATTATGCACTGGGTAAGGGAGGAGGATCGATCCAATATCCACATAACCCACTTCAGAAATTTTCCCAAGCATGTATACCTCCATGCTTCTACCCTATGCCAACTCATCCACAAGAAGAAAAGCAATAGTGGGCTAAATATAGCTCTAAAGTAAGTTGCCAATTTCTGCACAAATTGAGTAGGGCACAATCCATCCAGAGACAGGGAAAAGGCAGGTAAAAATCCAGCCACTTGCAGGTTCCATTAATTCAGTGGAAAGGGTTAGACATGCTTATCTTTCTCACAGAAATCTCAGGGATTTTAAGGCTGGAATTCTACAGACACTTTTCTGGAAGTAAACCATATTGAATAACATGAGACACACTTCTGGGTAGACATGGTTAGGGTTGCTCCCATAAGTGGTTAAGTTTGATTGGATCATGCCCTTAATAAAATTAACTTCTGCAAAATTAGGTCAACAACCATGAAATAACTTTGGTGAGGACAGACTTATATCAATGCAATGACTAACACAGTGAATGTGAAACTATTTTCAAAACTATGGACTCAGTAATTTGTAGTCATTATTTTCAAAATGCAAAAGATGTTAAAAATCCAGAATGGTATAAAATTGATGAACAGTAATGTAGTGAAGATCTATTCTATGTACAAGTTGCATGTAACTAATGAAGAAAAAGCATGACTCTCTCTAATCAGAAATTTAAAAATGCAAAGCGCATGACAGATCAGAACTGGATGAAATTAGACAGCAGAACTTCCTGCTTGCAATTATACAAACTAAACAGTACTTCTGATCAAAAGACTGCAAGACTTGACATTTATTAATACTTTAAAATATTTATCAATACGTTGAAGCTTGCTTACCTTCAAATATGCAGACCTGAATATGCCAACTATTACTGTAGCGAAGGAGCTTCTCTTTTGTGTTGTGAGAAATATATGACTCAAACTGCAATCGGAAGAACAATTCCCTAGGAGTAAATGCCACTAAATAAAATGACACTTACTTCCATATAGACCAGGGGTGGCCAACAGTAGCTCTCCAGATGTTTTTTGCCTACAACTCCCATCAGCCCCAGCCATTGGCCATTTTAGGATTGGTCCTTTATTCTCATGCTCACTCTTTTGGAATGCTGCCTAGTTGAAACAACCCTCAGAAGACAGCTGCAATAGAAATGTGGGTTGAACAGTGAAGAAGGTGAATAGCAGAAAATTCTATATGACTAGGAATAAGGCCCATTGTGGAAGAAAATACAGGGGGCTATAGAAAGAGGCTCTGGGCAACAGGCCCCAACTCCTGTTGTCGTCCCATCCACTCACTCAAGTGAAGGCATTCACTCCCCCCAACCTTGGTATCTTCCCCCCCCCCAGGCAGCTGTTTTCTGTAGGGGAATTGATCTGACTTCAGTTTTCTATCTCCTCCCCCCTCCCTGCAGCCTCTACCTAGGAAAAGTGCAGTCTTTCTTCAAAGTAAGGACCAAAGCAGCTCACATCATTCTCCTCTCTCCCTTTTGATTTGCACAACAGCCCTGTGAGGTAAGTTAGGCTGAAAGCCTGTGACTGGTCCAAAATCACAGTGTGGACCAAAGCAGGAGGGAAATGACCTCAGCAGAGTATAATGACACAGAGTCCACCCTGCAGAGCAGCCATTTTCCTTACAGAACTGTTCTCCACCATCTGGAGAGCAGTTGTAATTCTGAGTGATCTCCAGCCCTCACCTAGAGATTGGCAACAGTGGTTCCCCAGGAGGAAGTGACTGGTTTGGAGGGTGGAGTCTATGGCATTGTGCCTGTCCATACCAAACCTTTAATGGCATAACAGTTGCAAATAAAAATACACTGAATATAAAAATTTAAATATTGGAGATAAAATCAAAATTAAACCGAGCTTACAGATGCATTCATACATGGTCAGATTTAAATTTAAGGATGTCAGCCAAAAATTTTGCTAACCTCCCCCTCAGTATCATTCAATAAATAATAACAGGGTGGCAGAATAGATAAATCTGGGGAGAAAGAAAACTTACAAAATAAATCTTTATGGAGATTATGATAAAAGGATCAATCAAGCAATATGAGTCGGGAATATTCACTCCACAGAAACAGAGTCTGTCGCCTAAAGGGACTCGATGATATTTCCCTTGTAAAACTTTGGAGGGAAACACATTTAGTCTAGCCAACATAAATGCCCTGCAATGACTTGGAATGGTTAAGTCTGATAGATAATGGGGCATTTTGCTGCAGAAAGCATAAAGACCTAAGGAAGCTGGGAAGCAAATATAAGGGTCTGTTGGCCATAGTTTCATTTCCTCCAACTCCCACAGTCTCAATTTAATACATCTGAAGATATATGACTCATCAGAAGTAAAAAAATCATCAACCTCTATCCCCAACTGGTTAGGTTTGGACGTAAGCACTGCTGTCCAGGATGAAATATATGGGTCTCTTTTCATACAATCAAGAAGACTATTAGGATCTGTTCTAAAGTGAATTTTGAGCCAGAATTTAAACACTGCAATCCAGGCTTTTGTCTCCACCAAAGACTGACCCACTTCAGAGCAGAAAGCAAAGTAGGACACACATTTTGGCATACCAAGAATTTGTCTAAAGAATGAAACTTGAATGCCCTCCACTTTCCTGGTAAATGCTGAGATCCATATAGGGATACCATAGAGAAGTTGGGCTAGCGTTTTGGTTTTGAACACCTTAATTGCTGCTGGAACTAATTGGTTGCCCCTTGCAAAGAAAAACTGTTTAATCTGAGCAGCCGAACATTTAGCCAAGTTGACGGTGTTGTTACGATGTGAAACCCAGCTTAATTTGTGATTAAAAGTGATCCCCAAGTATTTAAAAAAAATTGTTTGCTCAATTGTTGAGTTGCCAATAAACCATCTCTGTGGGCGCCAGCAATTTGAAAAGACAACTACTTTAGATTTGGCATAATTGATAGAGAGTGAATTACAGTAGTCATAGAAGGCATTCAGATACCTTTGCAGGCCCATACTTGTGCAAGAGAGGATGGTAGTATCATCGGCATAAAGTAATAAGGGGACCGCTCGGCCTGCTAGTTTAGGCGGATATCCATTAATGGGGTTCAAAAATTGTGCCAGGTCAGTTAAAAATGAATTAATAAGATGCGGGGCCAGCACGCAATCTTGTTTAACCCCCTTTAACACTGGGATTTTGCTAGTCAAGTCACCCCTAGAAGAAAATTTCACTTGGCAAAAAGTATTAGAATGAAGTTTCCTCAAGAGAAACAGCAGACGAGGGTCCATTCCTAGGTAACCTAGCTTAATCCTTAGTTGGGCTCTATTGAATCAAAAACGCCCTTCAAATAGATGAAGGCAGCATATAATTGTTTTGTCCCGGTATGCATATATTTTTCAGCAAGGAAGGCCAGAGTGCAGCAATGGTCCATAGCAGATTTGCCTTTGGAGAAGCCAATCTGTTCAGGACCTATGATGTTGCCTAGGCACATCCAGTCAGTTAATCGGAGTTCTAAATGTTTGGCATACAATTTGCCCACTATAGATAATAAACTAATGAGGCGGAAATTTTCTGGTAACTCCAACCCCCCCTTTTTGCATATTGGGATAATTATAGAATCAAGCCAAGAGTCTGGGATGGAGCAATGCAGATCAATGAAAGAGAACAATTTTGCAAGGGGCAAGAGCCACCAATCAGCAAACTTTGTGAATACCTCAGCGGGAAGGACATCAGGGCCTGGTGCTTTACCTGATTTTAAATCCTTCAATAAATCACTGATTTCCTCTAGAGTTACTGGATGCCAGACCGGCATATCAGTAACTGTGGGGTTTGCTAAGATAGGAGGGGATACACATGGAGCAGCAAAAATGTAAATCAACCCATGTTTGCACAGAAATATTTGGGTCAGTAACAGAATTGGTTTTTAGATTACCCAAAATGATTCTCCAGAAAGCCTTATTATCATTAGATTTTATCAAGTGGTAAAGTTGGTCCCATTTATTGCCCCCCCAGGCGGAATAACGAGACAAACACCGGATTGGATTAAAGGGCCACTTTATTAAACTTAACGGCAAGGGCAGAAACATGGGGACAGGACAAGCCAGGGGTCAACCAGACCACCTCCTTGACCTGGAATTGGGTGAGCCCCCAAAGCCCCGGGTATGAGCCAATCAAACGGCTCAGACCCGGCCGGCCCGGCATCATGATCACCGCTCACCTGAGCTCCGCCATCCCCACAGACGTGCAGCCTGGGATGCGGACACTCACCGCGTGCCGGGATCCACAGACTCCCTGGAGCCAACCTTGGGCCGTACAGCTTACGGTCCCCCAGGGAAGTCATGCGCCAAAATGGCGCGATGCTACGGGAGCTCACCGATCCCCAAAACATAATCCCAAGCACAAACTGCCAGTGACCAACCTGTATAACGGCACCACCATTCCAATTGCCAGCACCACACATCAGCAGTACAGGGTAGGCAAAAACACCCCAGAATAGGCCAATCCTTCCGAGGGCGAAAAATTCCTACCCGGCCCCAAAAACAGGCGACCAGCCTCTGCCTGAACTGCTTGACGGGCGGGCGGGTGGGCCGAGAGCGGATTTCTAACTGCGTAGAAGGGGGGGGACGGGAGCTGCCTCTTAAGGCAGCACCACGCCCCCTCACACTAAGGGACAGAACCATTTGCCTCGTATCCGCGCGGGGAGGCAATGTGCGGCCCCCAGCCTCAGCGGTCGATGGACCGCTCGGCTGGGAAGGGGCCGAATTGCCCCCCCAGGCGGAATAACGAGACAAACACCGGATTGGATTATTAAAGGGCCACTTTATTAAACTTAACGGCAAGGGCAGAAACATGGGGACAGGACAAGCCAGGGGTCAACCAGACCACCTCCTTGACCTGGAATTGGGCGAGCCCCCAAAGCCCCGGGTATGAGCCAATCAAACGGCTCAGACCCGGCCGGCCCGGCATCATGATCACCGCTCACCTGAGCTCCGCCATCCCCACAGACGTGCAGCCTGGGATGCGGACACTCACCGCGTGCCGGGATCCACAGACTCCCTGGAGCCAACCTTGGGCCGTACAGCTTACGGTCCCCCAGGGAAGTCATGCGCCAAAATGGCGCGATGCTACGGGAGCTCACCGATCCCCAAAACATAATCCCAAGCACAAACTGCCACAGACAGCGCCAAGCCTCTGCTTAGGCCGCTGTACCCCAAACTATACAACCCTGAAAAGCCCATGCCGCAAGTCAGTTAAAATTAGCTCGTGGCCCCTCCCTGACAGATGGACACCTCCAATCTGCACATTTCCGGCATGCTGGGAAGAATAGGAAAATGAGGCACATAATCCCAGGGGCCCCCATGAGGGGACTGCGCAAAGCCGTATTGGCCCCTACCAACGCACCCCAAGCCACAAGGTCCCCAGCTGACCGCCGACCCGGCGCGACAGCAAGGCCGACCACAACGGTAGTCATTAACCCCCGAATGTATCACCACAATCTTAAGGGGAAGGGCTCCTAAATCCCTGCCAAACTGTGCAGGGGCCCGGGCCACCTATACCACAACTGCCCTGCCGTGCAATCACAGCTCATCGCCAAGGCACGGCTGCGATCCATCGGCGTCCATCGGGCTAGGTGTGCCGCCCAACAATGCTGTGGATCCTTCTCCTGCCAAGACACGACACCTGGAAGAAAAACTAGTAGAAAGCTGAACAAAAATGAATAACATGATGACTCAAACAGCTACCCCGTATAAATAGGGGTAAACCAATCTTTAAGACCACAAGGCCCAATAGATGCTCGGTGAGCCCCGGACCTACTAAGTCCCAAACTACAATGTTCCCACCCCCGTAGCCCGGCGCAACCGCCGGTGAGCAGCGCGTATTCCGAAGGAATGGGTGCCAATCAGAAGCGAACTGTGCTATAGGTAACGCCTCGCCCTACGAAAACTGCCACAATCTCCTCCACATATACCGCGCTACACGAAATGAGGGCAAACCGTTAACTGCCTAAGAACCATCAGGCGAATGGGGCTGGGACTC
The DNA here is from genome assembly GCF_032191835.1 of Heteronotia binoei. Lineage (NCBI taxonomy): Eukaryota > Metazoa > Chordata > Lepidosauria > Squamata > Gekkonidae > Heteronotia > Heteronotia binoei. Next base: position 76,432,314 of record NC_083225.1, on the reverse strand, counting down.
TTTACCAGGGTGCTGCCCCGGCCCACTGCCTGTCTGCTTGCCAGGCCACCTTTGTTTGGACCTAGTACAGGCTGTGAAGGCGTGAGGGCCCGCGCAGTTCGGGCACTCGTGCTTATACTTACAGTCCTTCCTGTTACACGAGCCATGGGAGGTAAACTCCCAGCAAAGCAGCCGTGGCTGAATCGACTGCCCTGCAGCTGCGCGAGCGCCTGCAACAGTTAATGACGATGTCTTTTGGACCAGATGGCCGCTATCCGAACGCTCACCAGCGTTAGGTTTTGCGGGCGCCATAAGCTGCAGCCACAGCTGCTGGTTTATCTGGTTCCACTGAAGGCCAGGATTAACAGCCGCCCGCATGCGGAACTGTTCATCATACTGGAGCCAAGCCCCACCAGTGAAGTCATTATATGCGCGGTATATAATGTCGCAATACTGGAACAATGGGGCTGCTCTCCATGGCTGGGCCCTGGCAATAACGCCAGCATAAATAAGGAAACCGGGCAACCAATTTGCCCATGTCCTATCGACTTTTCGACGCCTGAGCTTCTCTTTATCTTTTTCGTCAAGCTCATCCTTAGATTTTTTCTCCAATTCCCTATAAAGGAGGCTGAATACATCTACGTATTCACCTTTTAGGATTTTTTCACGGGTAGCGGCTGTAAGATGGTCACCCAAAGGCATGGCCGGGTCTCCAAAAGGCAAAGCATGAAACTCCAAAGAGCTGTAAGGAACAGGGGGGTGCGACGGAAAACCCCAGAGCACCCCCTGCTGCCCAGCCCACGGTAGAGACATGGACGAGGATTGCTGCCACCCCCATGGGGACACACCCATCGCCGGTCCAGGACCCCAGGTCCCCGGGCCGCCTTCAGAACCGCTGCTCCCCGGGACGAAACCCCAAGGTGACCAAACACCATCCGGTATGGGAGCCGAAAAGGAGTTACCCGACTGGGGAAGAAAACCAGAGGCCGCCTGCCGCCCCATAAGTGGAACTGCACACGAATAGTTGGTCCCCGCAGCCTGGGCGCTCGTACCAGGCCTGGACCCAGAAGCTACATTGGGCGCCCACGGGCCCCAGGGCCATGCAACCCCTTGCTGTAGCGCGGGTAACTTACCATCGCCTACCGCCGGCACCACCGCAACCACATCGGGCTCCTCCTGCTGTTCGTTATCCTGCGACACTCCCTCCTTCGCCACGGCACTGGAGTCCTCTGCTCCCTGCAACACAGAAAGACGAGCCAGCACCTCCTTTTGAAAGGAAATGGTGGCAGCACTGCCAGACCCTAAAAGGCCGGTGGCCGTCCTGGAAGGGGCGGGCAAACCCCTAGCCTCCTCCAAGGCAGCCAATCGGTCAATAATAGCTTGCCTGGTCTGGGCCTCGTTACAGTCGGCATCAGGGTGCGGCTCGGGGGGGGGCCTTTTCGCAGGGCGCTTTGCGGGCTGCTTGCCTTTTTTATTGCCCTGACCCTTACGAGGTCCCATGACTGCTCTTTCCTGTGTTCCCGTTTTGTTTATTTATTTATTTATTTATTTATTTTTTAATGTTATTACCGCCCCACCGACCACAAAGCAAAAAACAGGTATGCGTGTGGGGGGGAGAATGGAGGAAGAGGGCCCTATCCCTAATTCGAGGGCACACCACAAACTACTGAAAACGGAAACGTCCACCGGCCACACCCAACCCACGCCACTGAGGCCAGCTGGCCTGACACTCAGCTATCTGGCCTTAGGAGGCAAACTATCAAAGAGGACTCACAAAACCCGCCGGCCAGCCCCTCGCCTATGCCCAATGCCAGCAGAAGCCCCTGAGGGGGAGAGAGCAAACCAGGCCGGCCCACTCGTCAGCGAGGCCTATAGGCCTACAAAAACCCTAGCTGGGAAGGGGGGGGGAGGAGGCCGCGCCAGCAAACACCAGAACTAAGCCTAAATAAGCCCGCAAACCACCGACGGGGAGTGGGGAGGTAGGCAACAGCGCCGGCCCCCTGGCTGGAAGGGAGAGGCGAACTGCAGCGGGCCAAGAACCGCGCTGACCCCCGTGGCTCGCAAGGCCTGAAAACACCCGGCGGGAGGGGGAGCGAACCGCGTCAGGCCGGCGACTTAAAGCGGCCCGAAAAACACCCGATGGAAGGGGAGGGGGCAAACCACGCCGGCCCGATACTTCAGCGAGGCCTGAAGAGGCCTAAAAACACCCGGCGGGAGGGAGGGGAGCGGGCCGCGCCAGGCCGCTGACTCCCCGCGGCCTCAAAACGCCCGACAGGAAGGGGAGGGGGCAAACCGCGCCGGCCCGCTGCTTCAGCGAGGCCTAAAGAGGCCTAAAAACACCCGGCGGGAGGAAGGGGAGCGGGCCGCGCCAGGCCGCTGACTCCCCGCGGCCTCAAAACGCCCGACAGGAAGGGGAAGGGGCAAACCGCGCCGGCCCGCTGTTTCAGCGAGGCCTAAAGAGGCCTAAAAACACCCGGCGGGAGGGAGGGGAGCGGGCCGCGCCAGGCCGCTGACTCCCCGCGGCCTCAAAACGCCCGACAGGAAGGGGAGGGGGCAAACCGCGCCGGCCCGCTGCTTCAGCGAGGCCTAAAAAACACCCGGCGGGAGGAAGGGGAGCGGACCGGGCAATACCGCTGCTGCAACAAGGCCTGAAGAGGCCTGAAAAACACCACCGGGGAGGTAGGAGGAGCTCCACGCAGAGCCGCAGCGCGCCCCAGCAGGCACAACTCTGCCGGAAAGTGCTTGGGCGGCTGCAGAAGACGTCCCACGTCGGAGCCGAGCCACAAAGACACCGGCGCAGCCCTCCGCTCTCGAAGAAGGCCCGCAGCCAGCAGGTATGCAACTGCTCGGGCCGAGAGCGGATTTCTAACTGCGTAGAAGGGGGGGGACGGGAGCTGCCTCTTAAGGCAGCACCACGCCCCCTCACACTAAGGGACAGAACCATTTGCCTCGTATCCGCGCGGGGAGGCAATGTGCGGCCCCCAGCCTCAGCGGTCGATGGACCGCTCGGCTCGGAAGGGGCCGAATTCTGAAAGAAAACTTTCTATTTGGATGCAATAAGCTCCAGATAGGCTGTCTTACAAGCAATGTAGGCTTTAATTTTTGTTGGGTCTTTGGAGTGACAGGCCTCTTTAAATTGTGCTCTCAGTTCTTGTTTCCAAGCTAAACAATCTGTATTGAACCACCTAGAGAAACTAGACCTAGACAAGATCACAGGTTTAGCTTTAGCACTACAGTAATCAATTAATAATGAGAATCCTGAAAGGATTGTATCATCTGAATTGGAAATTATGATTGAATCCCTTAATCTGCACAGTGCTTCAGAGCCAAAGAGGGAAGAAAACTCCCTTTCTAGGGCCGGGGACCACTTGATTTTTTTTAGAACATTTTCAGAGGCCTTCACAGATTGGGAAGATGATACCATATTAACCTCCAGATCCAATCTTAAAGATAGAATTAGGGGCAAGTGGTCACTTTCCATGCATGAATCAATGTAAAAGTTATTGATAGATGACAGAAGTTTGGGTGAACCCAAACAAAAATCTATCACAATGCAACCCCATGTTGAAAAAAAAGTAAAATCGGTTGTGACCAGAAATTTGGAGAGACCATTAAATATTATAGCATTGTGTGCTATGCAGAATTCAATTAATCTAAGACCCGCCTTATTGGTTAAAGTATCTTTAGAACAACAGGGCAAACATAATTGTAGTGGAAGGGATTCAGCCGCTTCAAAGCCAAAATGAGAGATCCATTTCTGATTATTACTGCCTATCCGAGCATAAAAATCACCAAAAATCATGAGCTAAGCAGTATGGAATTTCCTAGACAAAGACATCACATAATCAGAAAATTTCTCCCAGACAGCATCAAATGCCAGCTCTCCATTAGAAGGGGCTAAATAAACATTAATCATGATTAGAGCCAGTGCTGGAGAGGTCAGCAATAAAGTCTGGGCAAATGGTGGGCAAGGATCCAAGAGGATCACCTTAAATGGTAAGTTGGATTTCACCAAAGCAGCCAGGCCTGCTTTACTGTGACTTTTAGAATGAGTTCTATAAGCAGGGAGATTAAAAACTTTAAAATCTGTCAGTCTAAAACTGTCTTTCACCCATGTTTCCTGAAGGAAGACACAATCAAAGGATTTCAAAAAGTCCAAAAAATCTGAGTCATTCACTTTACTCTTCCACCCAGCTATGTTCCAGGAGACAATGTGGATATTCCTTGTGGCTTCCCTAGCTGGTAGTCAATCAATAATGGATATCCTTTCTAGCACCCTGGCGTCATCAGTGAAAATACAGCCATTATGTTGGGGTGCCCTTGAGCCATTTAGAGAGGGTTCCATAGTCAGATCAATTAGTTAGCCAATGGGGGACAAGGGGACAGGGGGTTGCCTGCGGGATCCAGGTTGATTGAAGGAACTGATTTACCCGGCTCTAAAGACCTTTGCAGCTGCCGCTTAGTACATTCAAGTCTTACGAGGATCGCCTGTTGATCTTTTGCTGGAAGACTCCCAAATGACTGCAGAAGGTCATCTTCTATTGAAACATTAAGGGGACTATGCATCACATCCATAGAGGGCTGCACTGATGACTCATTATCCAGCTCGGGGTTTGATTGGGACTGACCAGATCTGGATACCTTAAAACACATCCAAGCCTTATATTTTGCCACTGAAGATGATGCCTTCTTCAAAAGATGAGGATTACTTAGCGTACTGTCCCTTGCGGACGGGTTAGTCAGCAGAGCATTAGTTTAAGAGTTAATAAAGGATCGCACAGGGAAAACCCCCTTCGACCATAAGTCATTCTTTCGCCTCAAAATTAGTGAAGGAATGTTGGAGGATTGAAAGGTAAGCAAAATCCTCTGCATTTGAGACTGATCATTAAGAGATTCGATGGTAATCAAGTCAATTCAGAAGAAGTTCACAGAGATGAGATTTAACTAAAAGTTTACTTCTCCAGCATGGGGTCTTCCTGCCATAAGGACAAACTGTGATGCATACCTTATTGGGCTGTAGAACCAATTGTTGCACGTTCCTTTTATGGCCCACACTGACCTTAGACTCCTTAAAGGAGCTCCAGGGATCTACATCCTGTGTTGAAGATGGACACCGCTTTAAAGGGGCTAAAGCTCCAATAGAGGTATCATCCAGCTGGGCTAAGTGAACATTATTTATTGACACTGATAGTCTCTTTATTTCCAAGAAAGGTCAAGAATTTGATCTTCTAATCCCATTAACTTTTTAAAGATACATTCCACTGTGCTTGCAATTGGGGCGAGCTCATCAGAAGACATGGATCTTTCTTCATTATCATGCTGTCTCTGCTGCACCTTTAAAGCCCCCACCCAAGACTGGAGTTGAGAGTCTATGACATCTTCGTGGTCAGACTCATTGGTCAGTTCATTAGTCAGTTTCTCCTTTTCTGCTGGCTCTAACATGTCTTCTAGAGGGGAGAAGCGATTAGATGTTTTAATAGCAAATGACAGCAGAGCAAATTTGGACTTGTTTAAGGTAAAAAAGTCCTCTATCCTAAACTGTTTGCAAACTGGCAAAGAAGCAGATTCCTCCTCCACTTCTCTTGGCCGCTTGCCCAATGCCATTAAGAGGGTTCTGTTGGATGGCAATTGGCACTGTTCTGATAAAAAATAAATAAATAAAACAAATACCAAACAACTAATGTCTTAAAACTTACAGATAAAAGCCACAATATCTGCTAAGTATATTATGAAATGTCTTTAAAAGCCAAATTTGTCAGAGCCAACGCTGTAGCCGACTGCACTCCGCCATGTTGCTTTGCAGGAGTTGACTTAATTTTAACCTTCAGTTAGATTCATAGTTAAAGTTAAAAGACTCTAAAAAGAAACCTGTCTTTGAGGGACAATGTAAAACTTCGTAAAACTTTATAAAACATCAGCTGTAGTTCGTTAGCTGCAGCAGCTTCTGAGTCAGAAAGTGAAAGCAGAAGCTTATTAACTGATTAAACAGCCAGACTTTGGGAAAGACGAAACAGCTGCACCAAAATTCAAAGTGAGATGATAAGATAAGACTATTTAAAAACAATTCCTTCTATCAAGGCAAGATAAAAGTCAGAAGATTGAAAACAACTTAGCGTTTTTAGGAGCGAAGAAACAAGCGTCTGCCTTCCTCCAAGTCTGCGCAGTCCACCCCATTGTGCCTGTCTGAGGTGCCACCCCTCTTCAAAGCCTATTCTCTGCATGCTCCACCTCTCAAATCTCCAAGAATTTCCCAACTTGGAGTTGGCAACCTTATCTCCTTCCCAGCAGCAGTAGCAAGCAGCTAAACATAGGGTAGCCAACCTCCAGGTGGAGCCTAAAGATCTCCTGGTATCACAACTGAACTCCAGACAACAGATCTCTCTCCCCCTGGAGAAAATAACTGCTTTGGAGGGTGAACTCTATGGCATTATATTCAGCTGAGGCCTCTCCCTCCCCAAACTCTGGCTTCCATAGACACCACCACAAAATCTCCAGGAACTTCCCACCAACCTGGAACTGACAGCCCTACTCAGGACTGAACCCAATGAGTTCTCCCTCAAAGGCTGTAAGAGGACTGGAAAGGGGTCTCCCCCCCCCCCTTTTACTGAGAGAACCAAGCTTGGTTGCCTTTTACTGACAGAAGCAAGTTTGGTTGCCTAGCAACAGCAACTGCCTGGTAGCTTCCCCAATGACCCAATCATCATCTGTCCTGGGTCCCACAGTGGGTGGGGGAGAGCAATGGCATAGGAGAAAGTGCGTAGCCAGCAAATGGCATAGGAGAGCAATTGACTGGAGGTTCACAAGCCAATCACTGATGGAGTACACACCACAGCCAACAGGAGAGCCAGATTAGGCCAGTTCCATCAGGAAATTATTATTATAGATTTTTAAAAAAATTGTATTAGTTTTCCAGAAAAGTAAAGGGAACAGGGGAAAAGGAAATCGAAAATTAGATATAGACATCAATACTAATATAGATTAAGCTATTTGAAAACACTTCCTTAAAATCACAATTTATCAAATATTATTATCACTTTACTCTTATGAAGATATTTTAATGATTGTAAGCCTTTGGCTAGATTATCTAATTAGCTTTACATTTCTAATATATGTAATATTATAATGTACATTACAGGAAAAGGAGAAGAAAATTGACACCAAAGTATCTTAAGTATCTAACCACGCATATAGTTTCACCCAACATTTCCTTGCTTCTTCCTTAGATTTTCCGGCAAGCAACTGGGATAAGTAGTCCATCTCAGCCATTTCTAGTATTTTCTCCATCAACTCCGATCTCGTGGAATTTCTTGGAGTTTCCATTTCTGTGCCAAAAGAATTCTAGCAGCTGTATCGATATGTGCCAGTAAATGTTTCGACTCTTTCATATAGTCATTGGGATATATATTCAATAAAAATAGTTCTGGTTTAAATTGAATCTGTGTCTTCAAGATTTTCTGTAGTAACTCATGCACCATCTTCCAATAATCTTTCACCATCCCACAAGCCCACCACATATGGTAGAAAGACCCAACATGCTTAGTACATTTCCAACACTTATTTAACATATTAAAGTAAATTTTAGAAAGTTTTTGTGGGGTTATATACCATCTGTAAAACATCTTATACAAGTTTTCTTTAAAAACTACTGACTTAGTTAGTTTAATATTGAGTTTCCATAACTTATCCCACTCCTCTAACATGATATTACGACCCACATTCTTAGCCCATTGGACCATGCAGTCTTTCACTATCTCGTCTTGCATCTTCATCTGTAGTGAATATGAATATAGATTAGAAATTAACTTTTCTTGGGGCCCCAAGAAGATTTTATCAAATGGGTATTAGGGTTTGTAGAATCTTTTGGGATCAAGTGCCGTGTTCTACTGGAGAAAGTTTTCCTTCCAGACGTTTTCCTTCCAGACATTTCGTTCTCAGCTGCGGAGAACATCCTCAGTGGCGTTGCAGCCGGAGCAGGCGCTCAGACCTTCTTGGCTGCTGTGCATTGAGTGGGGCCAGGGCTGCTGGAGAGCTGCTATTTGTAGGCTGCCCTTTCATCACACCCCCTCCAGCCTACAAATAGCAGCTCTCCAGCAGCCCTGGCCCCACTCAATGCACAGCAGCCAAGAAGGTCTGAGCGCCTGCTCCGGCTGCAACGCCACTGAGGATGTTCTCCGCAGCTGAGAACGAAACGTCTGGAAGGAAAACTTTCTCCAGTAGAACACGGCACTTGATCCCAAAAGATTCTACAAACCCTAATGATGTTACCAGCCATGAAAACCTGAAATCTTCAAATGGGTATTGTTCCATATTAAAGTCTATTGTCTTATCTTTAGCATATCAGGATTCTACTTGTGTTCTCAGCCACCAACTCATTTTAATATCCATGTTTTCTAATTCTTCCTTGGTTTTCAGTTGGTTATCTTTTTTCAACAGTTCTTTGTATCTATAACTCTGGTTTGGTTTTAGGAGGCTTGGAGGTGTAAATGCATCAACAGGAGACACCCATCTTGGAATTTTCTGGTACATTTTTCGTTTTAACCATGTCCATGTATGATACAGGGATTTCTGGAACCAGTGATTTTTAAAATACGAGTGTCCTTCTAGTCTTTGGTACCATAGGTACACATGCCAACCCAAGGTAAGATCATGGCCCTCTAACATCAACTGTCTCCTATCATTCAATAGGACCCAGTCTCTTACCCAAGTCAACACTGAAGCTCTATAATACAATTGCCAATCAGGAAGACCCAAACCTGCACTTGTTTTAGAGTCCTGTAATGTCTTCAATTTAATTCTTGTTTTTTTCTTTCACCAGATAAATTCACAGACCATTTTATTCAATTCTTGAAAAAATACATTAGTTAAGAGGACTGGTATAGTTTGTAAAAAGGAATAACAGTCTTGGCACTGAAGCTATTCTTCCCATTAAAGATAAATTCAAATCTTGCCACTTCCCAAAGTCTTTTTTAATCTCTTTAAACAATTTATCATAATTGTCTGCCTTTAAATTACTGCATTTATTTGTGATATGAATGCCCAGATATTTGACTCTTTTCTCATGAGAAAATCCTGATTTTTGTTGAAGAAATTGAGTTTGTTCAGTCGTCATATTCCTGGTTAGAAATTTTGTTTTATAATTCATCTTCAATCCTGCCCAGTGACCAAATTGATTAATCCTGTTCAGCAAATGATCAATAGAGTCTATTGGTTGCTCTAGTATGAAAACTAAGTCATCCGCAAAGGCCCTTAGTTTATATTGTTCACCCTTGATCAACACTCCCTTAATACTTGGATCTTCTCTTATTTGATTGTTCAATATCTCTAAACACAAAATGAACAAAAGTGGTGACAGTGAATAGCCTTGTCTTCTACCCTTTTGGATGGCAATTGCTTCTGCTAATTCACCATTCGCCATCACCTTTGCCCTTTGTGAGGAATATATTGATTGTATTGATTTCAGAAAATTCTCACCATATTCCATACCCTTCAGTCGTTGTAACATAAATTTCCAACAGAGGTTGTCAAAGGCCTTCTCTGCGTCCAAACAAATTAATGCCAATTGTTTCTCTGGGTGATTCTCATAATATTCCATTATGTTACACATTGTTCTGACATTATCTTTCAAATATCTTCTGGGCAAAAATCCTGCCTGGTCTTGATGAATCGTACTCAATAAAACTTTCTTTAAACATTGTGCCAATATCAAGGCAAAAATTTTATAATCCACATTTAAAAGAGAAATTAGTCGAAAATTCTTTATATCTTTCAAGCCAGCACCCTCCTTAGGAATTAAAGATATTGTGGCTTCTTGCCAAGAAGCTGGAGCTTGAGCTTCAATTTGAATCTTTCCAATAAGAGATTTAAACGGTACCAGCAAACAGTCTTCAAAAGCTTTATAGAACTCTGCAGGTAAACCATCTAGTCCTGGGGATTTGCCATTCTTTTGGGATGCAATTGCATCTCCCACTTCCCTTATCATTATTGGTTTGTTTAAAATTCTCCATTGTTCCTCTGTAAATTTATTAAGATTATTCTGTTTGATATATTCTTCCAAATCTTCCTTTTGGACTTGTCTGGCTTCATATAATCTTTTGTAAAATTGTTCCACGTATAAGGATTTCCTGTTGTTATAAAATTTGTTTTTTAACAAGTTAATTTCAAGTTACTTAAAGGGTATTATATCTTCCTTTTTCCTTTCCCTGATCTTATTTTATTTTTAAATATAGTGTTATAACAACTATAATTATTATTACCTTCTGTTTGTATTTTGTTTATTTTGTTTTTTAAATGTTGTTGTTTTTGCTCTGTATTTTGTCTATTAAGCTTACGACGTTATCTCTGTTAATTTTCACGGTAAACTTCTTGTGTTATGGATTGTAAGCTACTTTTATACCTCAATAAAAATGTTTAACTTGGAAAAAAAAATAAAAAATAAAATTGCTCCACAATTTGGCATATCTCCTGTCTTTGGAATTTCTCTTTATTGTTTTCATCTTTCAGTATTGGAATTGTTCTTTTTGCATTCTCTTTTCTCAGTCTGTAAGCTAACCATCTTCCCGATTTATTGGCATGTTCAAAATAGTTCTGTCTAGCAAATCTTAATTTTTTTCTCCACTTCCTCCACAAGTAGTAGGTTGAGTTGATGTTGTACTTTTTAAATCTTATTTTAAAACTCCTGTTTTGTAGGTTGCGCTTTTAAGTTTTTTTCAGCTTTCTCAGCCTGCAGCATTAGTTTTTGAAAAAAATCAGTTCTTTCCTTATTCTTCTTGACACTAAATCTGATTGCTAGCCCCCTAAAATATGCTTTGACTGTATCCCATACCACCTGTATCTTCCCATCTTGAGTTATATTTTGTTTGAAAAAAGATTCCATTTTTGTCTTGGTTTCTTGCAGGAAGTCTTTATCTTTTAGGACTGAGGTATTTAGCCTCCAGGACCTTTTCAACTGGGATCCCTTTAATTTTATCATTACATGATTATGGTCTGATATAACTCTTGGTTGAATTTTAATCTCCACTAAATCTTTGTCCAAGTCCATGGACAACCAACACATGTCAATTCTTGATCATGACTGGTGGCTAGCAGAATAATATGTAAAGTCTCTAGATTTTGTGTATCTTGTTCTCCATGCATCAACTAAATCCAGTTCTTCTGCAAGTTTCCAAAAATTTGATGGCAGTTGAAGTCCTTAGACTTTAGTAGATATATGTGTTTTTTTGTCCAATTGACTATCACAGACTGCATTGATATCTCCTACTAGATAGTATTCTGCATATTCCAGGTTCACTAGTTTAAGATGCAAGTCTTTAAAAAAATTTTCTGATGTTCATTTGGTGCGTAAATATTTGCCAATAGAATTTTTTTACTGTCCAAAACAATTTCTACTAATAAGATTCTTCCATCCTCTGAAGCATACTGTAACTGTTGATTAAATTTATCCTTTATATAAATTGCCAACCCCCTTTTTTTTATTTGCATCTGTTGCTGTAAATAAACTGCCAAGTTTCTTGTTTCTCAGTAAGTGTTGATCTTTTGCCAAAATATGAGTTTCTTGTAAGCAAATTATGTCCATCCCCAATTTTGCCAAATATTTAAAAGTCTTCCTCCTTTTTATAGAAGAGTTAAGTCCATTTACATTGATAGAAACTATTGAAGCCATTATGGATTTTTCTTATCACTATCCTTTTATCTTTTTTAGTCTGAAGTCTTGTTGGATATTTCCTTGCTCCACTTGAATCCTTTTCATCTGAGATTTCCTCTTCCTCCTCTTCATCTTCCTTCTTTTTCTTCCCTTCTTTCTTCTCAATTTTCTCTAAGAAATTTTTGACTTTGAAGGAAGAGTTTATCCTATACCTGTTCTCTTCATATGTGAAAAGAAGACCTTCTGGCATTAGCTAGGTGTATGATATTTCTCTTCCTCTCAGAAAATTTGTCAAGTCTTGATAGTCTCTCCTCTTTTGTCTAACTGGCCATGGTACCTCTCTCAAAATCTTCACTGTATTCCCTGCTGTCATCACTGGCTTGTCTCTCATTTGTTTCAAGATATTATCTCTGGTCACCTTCCTTGTCAGTTTCAAATGGATTTGCTAGGAAATTTGTTTCTTCTCGTGAAACTTGAAGGTACCTGCCTAACCTGTCAAACTCCTCTTCCATTTTATCAAATGTCACTTGTAAGATTTCTGAGAGAGCTTCACTTAATATTTTCTGTAAATCTTCAGATTTTCTTCTGGTACATTTTGAAATCTCAGCATATAAGCTGTTCTGTCCATTTCCAATTGAAGAAATCTACTATCATATATTTTCTGCTCTTTTTCCAGTTGTTCCACCTTTTGAGTATTATCAGACACTTGTGCATCTAAGACCTTCAAAGCTTTATTAGTCTTCGCCGTTTGCTTTCTATTCTCTTGAAGTTCTTGTTTAAGCTCTGCCATCTGTTCGCCTATATTATCTACCTTACCAATCAATTGTGCTATGGTAGTTAAAAGAGTATTTTGCATTTCTTTCATGTCACCCTGCATAGCTGCAAGTGTGAACTTTCCTGGGCCAGATGAAAAACTGGGCGAAAGGGTCAGGGGTCTGCCTTCTCGATTCTCTCTTTTCCTTTGTGGCTCCTTAAACAGAATAGTTGCTTTATTGTCCATCTCCTTTAATATATTGGTCTTCACACCTAAACCACTTTGGATGTTTGGATGTTTTCACTTAGCCAACCTGTTGTGGAACACAATGTTCCTATTTGTATTAACAAACTCAAAGATCAACAAAAAATACCAATGTTATGAAAAGATAGTAGTTTGTTTGGGAACAGAACCTTCACACTTAAAGCAACTATTTAACCAACCCCAAACAATACTAAGCAATATATTAAACAAGACCTTTTTACCCAAACCAACCTTTAAATATCTCAGACACCAAACAGTCTAGTTCACAGTAACAATTCACTATAATGCATTCTCCACAAGAATAATTCAAACCAGACTAGTCTTTCAAGAGTCCATTCAGATATTCCCAAGTGAGGTAATGTAGAAGTTCTGACAATTGTAATCCAGGGCTGGATGCCCAGTTTAAGTACTCTCCAAACAAAGAAACTAAAAATAATGCTAAAAGAAAAACAAAAAAAAGATCCAGATATCTCCAGCTAAACGGGGGAAAAGAAAAGAAAAAAAACCGCCAAATGACCCAAAAGAAAAATTGAGATCGATGCAAGAGTCCCCTTCAGCCAGCCAACTTTTTGTAATCCATTAAAAAGTTTTAAAAACAAGAAAAAATACTAAAAACCATATAGACCATCAAATATTTTGTAATCCACTTAAAGGTTTGGAATCTTCACAATTAATCTTCTTAAAGTCAACCAAATAGCTATTTTTATAATCCACTGAAGACACCAGGTAGCTCCATGTGTATATAATTAAGACCAGAAAAGTTTTATTTAAATTGGATGCTTTCCCTCCAACACAGCCATAGAAATCCTTTGTATCTTTAAGACCAGCAAAGTTTTATTCAAAATCTGTATCCTAAGGCACTGGCAGTGCAGGGGCACTGAATTCGGCCTTCCCCCCCTCCCCCCTAGGCAAACACCTAGTTTGCCTGCTCCCCAGCCTCCTCCTCCTCCATCCCTCCCCCACCAGGTCTATTCCAATGTCCTGGAACCGGCGGTTGAGTGCTGCACTCCCGGGCTATCTAAAGGCGCCTCCCCTCACTGATCAGCTGATGGGTGGGTAAAACTGCATGGCACGTTCACTGTCATTGCCAGGGCAGGCCAGCAGCAGTGGAAAGGACCATGAAGCTTGAAAGGGCACTCAACCGCCGGTTCCCGGGTGTTGAAATGGGAAAGGGAGGGAGATGAGGGGGAGGGAGGGAGGAGGAGGTGCAGGGGAGTGGGTGTGGTGCTATGGCAGCACGTGGGGTGGGCTGCAAGTCTGTTTAAGTGTCATGTGCCCTAGGGCCAGTCCTGTTCAGAGCAACCATGGACCTAGAGTCTCTAAAATTACAGAGGAACTCAGGCATGGCAAATTGGATCAGGATGGAGAAGTAGTCAGTCAGCCTTACCACAGAACCCACCTCTACTGAAACTATTTGCCACCAAAACATTTCAATAAATAAATCTGTTGCAGTTGTGGCTCATGGGATGGGGCCAGGGACTATCCCAACTTATGCTATTGTGTGGGAAAGGGAAGGAGAATGTGACACCATTATTTCTGGGCAACAGGTGGAGCAATGAAGCTGTCAGGGCCACATCTTCAGCACCATGCATACTGAGTGGCTATGGAATTCAGTAGCGCTATTATTCTCTTGTTCTTGTGTTGGGTTTTACCAACCACTTAGCAGCTGAGTGCCTATACATTGATACAGCCAGACCTCATTTTGGGCAGAAGCTCATAAGAGTGGAGCTCCAGAACCTCTAAATTTTATTGTGCTCTTTCTTTCTTTCTTACCCTCCCTCCCCAAAAAATACTTGCTTCTGGGCTCCATTGTTCAAACCCGCTGTGAGACTTTTGCTGAGCTCTAAGATTTGACAAACTTTCTAATATTTCCCCCCACAAAAATGGGAAAATAACCAAAACATGTAAAGCAGACAGATGGAAATCTTCATCATGCCACTGTGGCCACATAGGAAAAAGTAATTTAAAAAGTATGATGGGAGTAAGGTTTTATTATAACAAATATAATTCAAGAATCATTTTAAGACAGATTCTGAGCTGATACAATTTAGTACACCTTCTAGTGGTGTCAGGGGTGTGTGGTATATGCAAATGAGTTGTGCTAATGAGCTCTGGCACCTTTTTTCTATGAAATGACCCCTGGCTACATTCCATTGCCACTCCCCACCATCTGCCAATAAGGGCACTGCTTTCCCTTTCCCCTTCAGTTGTATACAGTGGTAGGCACTCAGATATTCCATGTGTTCCACTTTACAAAATGCTGCTGACTTATTGATCAACAAGAAGTACCTTCTTAACTTAACTACCTTAACTTGGCCTCTTCCCAGAATCATTATTCCCAGTCCACTCCTGTTTTAAGCAAAATTGATGGTTTAACTAAAATGGCTAAGTAAAAAGATAAGTTATCCAAACCTTTAGAATCTGCCTGGTACAATTCATGAATAATACTCAGAAGCCTGTGAAGAAGCCTTCATCCTTCCTAAATAAAAGAAGCAGAAACAGCTTTTTGCCATCCAGGCATAATTTGAGGTATTGATTTTTACCCATATAGCATTTAATACCTGAATTCTAATTTATCTATGATACTGTGTGCGCATTATGTTGCTACAAGGCTAAGGACACTTCCCTGGGAGTAAGCCCCATTGAATAATATGGAACTAACTTCCAAGCAGAGCTGTTTAGAATTCCTTCCAGTTTTATGTAGAGGCATTCTCAGCAGCTGTTCAGCAACTATGAATCTCCTTTCGCTCAGAGATTCATCAGAACACAAACCAAAGCATAGCAAAAAGAGCTGTAAAATGTTTCACCAGTGGTTCAGGTGTTTGCTTTGGTTTTTATACAGTCATAATAAGTCTCTCTCTCTCTCTCTCTCTCTCTCTCTCTTTCTGTAGCAAACAGCATCATCTAATCCACACCTTGCCAGAAGATCCTGTCTTAGACATAACTGCAAATCTTAGTTCTTCTCAAACTCCCTCTTGTAGCCACTGGTGGTAAATTAAATATTGTAAAGTTTGACAAATCAAAGGAAGATCAACTTTGTAATCTAGCAATAGTTTTGATCTTTTAAAGCAGGGGTGGCCAACGGTAGCTCTCCAAATGTTTTTTGCCTACAACTCCCATCAGCCCCAGCCAGCATGGCCAATGGCTGGGACTGATGGGAGTTGTAGGCAAAAAACATCTAGAGAGCTACCGTTGGCCACCCCTGTTTTAAAGACAAACAGCAATAATATTTAATTACTTTTCTCAGGAAAGACAACTAATTAAAAATGCAGTGGCTCTGCTGAAAGCTTGTTAGAAAATTTAATTTTATACTGCTGAGAAATCTCAAAACCATAAGTGGAGCTCCTCACCTGTGTAAAATTGAACATATTTAAATGGTTTGCAGGACTGAGGCCAGTGATGGTATAATTTGTACACTTGTAAATTGGAAGTATTAATTTAAAAATTAAGGGGGGGAAACTTCAAATTATATCATAAATATAATAAATGTCAATTTTTACAAAGAGATGAGAAAGCATAGCTGTGCATCTCAAGATATTTATAGGTGCAGTGTGTAGTGTGCATATTAAAATTAGAGACACTATACCTATGCAAAACATTTATGTATTTAGGGGCCTGGGAGATAACTCACAGTCTTGATATACACAAAGTATGCATAAATGGTTGTTCTTCTAGCTATAAAGGCTGCAGACAGATAGAATCATCAAACCATCAACTGATTGACAGAGAGAGCATAATGAGCACTAAATCCAACCTACCTACCCCAACAACTACCAGCATCAAACAACAAATACAGTTATTGCTAATTTTCAAAAAGGGCAACATACAAATATATCTATATATGGATGACAAAGCAGTAAACGAGTGGAATGCATGAAAGATGGGCACGAACCGGCTCACAAATGAAATTTTGCAATGAATTTTGGCCAGTTTGTGGTTTGTGAACTGAAGTTCATGGCAGCATGAACCTTTCATGGACTTTTAAATGGTTTGTGGTAGTTTGTGAATGGATACATTTCCAAACAACAGGGAGGGAGGAATTCTCCATGCTGCAGTTGCTCCATGCTGCCATTTTGCGTGGGGCAAACCCGCAATTTGCCATGCTGCAGTGTAAACCTGAAAAAACAGGTTTTCACTGGGGTGGGGCAAATCGTGGGTTTGCCCCACGCAAAATGGCAGTGCGGAGCAATTAGTGCGAAATCGCCAGCTTGCTTTGCACAGAAACGGAAGCCTGTCCCAGACCAAAGTTAGTGCGGAATCAGCCTGGGTATAAGCAAGTATTAGATACATTGAAACAGGTTCCCTGAAATGTTGCATATAGGTGCGGGGTGGGTAGTTTGCCAAAACTACTTTGCCAAAAGTGCTACTTAGAGTCAACTGAGCAATAAATACAGCTAAGATTGGAATAACACATTTGAAAAGACCTATACGTAGCTGCAAATTGACATAAGATAATATAAGAGTTAAGAACAGATGTGAGAACTAATTGTGAGTCCTCTGGTACTCTTAAGACCAACAAAGTTTAATTCTGGGTATAAGTGAGAATTGAGTGATTTAGTACGCAGATATCTCTGTTAAGCCCTGATGTTTCAATTATCCTGAGTGTTGCAATAACTTGTAAGTCAGCAGTCTCCCATTCCAGTCTGTTTCTGAAATTCTTTTGCAATAAAACAGCTGCTTTGAGGTCCCCCACTGAGTATAAGAACATAAGAGAAGCCATGTTGGATCAGGCCAATGGCCCATCCAGTCCAACACTCTGTGTCACACAGTGGCAAAAAAATTTATATATACACACACACTGTGGCTAATAGCCACTGATGGACCTGTGCTCCATATTTTTATCTAAACCCCTCTTGAAGGTGACTATACTTGTGGCCGCCACCACCTCCTGTGGCAGTGAATTCCACATGTTAATCACCCTTTGGGTGAAGAAGTACTCCCTTTTATCCGTTTTAACCTGTCTGCTCAGCAATTTCATCGAATGCCCACGAGTTCTTGTATTGTGAGAAAGGGAGTATCCTGGGATGTTGAAATGTTCTCCTACAGGATTCTTGGTTTTGTAAGTCTTGATGTCAAAATGGTGTCCATTTTTCCTTTGGTGTAGAGTTTGACCTGTTTGACCTATGTAGAAAAGTGAAGGACATTGTTAGCATTTAATGGCATATACAATGTTAGAAGTGAAGAAGCCTGAGATTGTGTAGCTGATGTTAGGTCCAGTGATTGTGCTATCTGGGGGTAGGTGGCAGCAAAGTTGGCATCTTGGTTTATTGAAAGCTCTGGTACTAGTGTATTATTGGTACTAGTGTAAGATGTATTATTGTGGGTGAAGAGTTCTTTGAGATTGGGTGGGCTGTCTGTGGACAAGAAAAAGTTTGCCCCCTTGAACTGTCATTATCCAGTAAAGGTTGTAAGTCACTGATGATGCGTTGAACTGTTTTGAGTTGAGAGCTGCATGTGACCGCTAGTGATGTTCTGTTATTGTCTCTTTGGGGCCTGTCTTGCAGCATGATTTCACTGGGTACCATTCTGGCTTTGTTAATCTGTTTCTTGACTTCATCGGGGGAGGGGGGGAATACTTTCAAAAAGGCTTATTGTAGATCCTTCATGTAAGAATCTCTGTCTTCAGGATGGAAGCAGATACCGCTGTAGGGTAGAGCCTGATGTATACAATGGATCATTTGTTTAGGATGGTAGCTTGAGGCACGTAAGGTATGTTTATCTGTCGGTAGGTTTCCAACTTAAAGTGGTGTCTATGCATCCATTGAAGAGCCCCGTGGCACAGAGTGGTAAAGCTGACGTACTGCAGTCCTAACCTCTGCTCACGACCTGAGTTCGATCCTGGTGGAAGCTGGGTTCAGGTAGCCAGTTCAAGGTTGACTCAGCCTTCCATCCTTCTGAGGCCGGTAAAATGAGTACCCAGTTTGCTGGGGGGGAAGTATAGATGACTGGGGAAGGCAATGGCAAACCACCCTGTAAAAAGTCTACCATGAAAATGTCATGATGCGACGTCACCGCAGAGTCGGAAATGACTGCTGCTTGCACAGGAGGCTACCTTTTTTTTTATGCATCCATTATGTATGTTTACAGTAATGTCCAGAAAATGTATTTCTTGCCTAGATTGGTTCACTGTCAAATTGATGGTGAGGTGAAAGTCACTGAATGCCTGTTGAAATGTGTCCGAGGCTTCTTTACCATGTAAAGAATTGTTTTTGTTTTGTACATACTTTAACATTGGGACCAATTTTGCACTCACCTTACGCCACTCTCACATTCGTCTTCTCAGCGGCGCTTCCTTCCAATTTCACACTATCTGCCCCAAGGCTGCAGCAAGCATCAGCATTTTTGTGTAGCAAACAGAGACTAGGTTTTAGTGGTTTCTGTTTGCTGTGCAAAAATGCCAACACTTGCTGCAGCCCCGGGGCAGATAGTGTGAAACTGAAAGGGAGTCGCCCTGAGCAGATGAACGTGAGAGCGGCGTAAGGTATGTGTGAAATTGGTCTGGTTTTGTGTTAATGATGTGGTAGGTGGCTTTAAAATGTGATGTTAGAGTGCATGTTTTAATTTGTTAGCCACCTTGATGGCCCTTGTGAGGGAAGAAAGGTGGGATATAAATTTTGTAAAATAAATAAACTGGAGTATATGTGCATTTTCCCTCCATTCCAAAGATGGAAAAGAAATAATTCAGCTAACTGCTTATAATGGTAATGATTCTCGGAACACCTTTCAGTTTTTCTGTACATGTGAAAAACTGCAAAATCTAATCAAGATTAAGACTCAACACTAAACTGGAGCTGCATAAAATACAAGGAATAAAGATGAGCCACATGGATGAAGTTTCTTATATGCATTTCAGTAATTACTTGAGTAATAGTCCAACAATCCCTATTGTGAGCAGAAGTCACATGCTCTGAGCTGGACCCAGTTTGAAGCAGCAAATGCTCACTCACCTGCTGGCTGATGGAAATGACTGACTCTGGGGAACAAGCTGTAAAATCAATTATTCACATCTTCTCTGCTGCTGCCACCTACACATTCAGCAGCAGCACTGTGACAACTGAAAATGTTTTAGCTGAGCTTAATGTGTGCATATATATGCAAGCTACAGCTGCAATCCTATACACATTTACTAGGAAGTAAATCCCAAGGAAATTGTGTTATTTACTTCTGAGCAAACACAGCTATTTCTATGGGAAAGATCTGTAAAAAAGTAAATGAACCTAATATTTGATTTTTCATAAAGTCCAGTGCATAGAATAAGAAAAGAGTGATTCCTGCTCTTGGCTCAAGAAAGATACGTGCTTCCCAAAGAAAGCTATATAGCGATGAATGGGATTAGGAGAAATAAATACTGCTGAAATTTATTAATAGCTCCCTTACATACTAAACCACTCCTACATGTTTGTAAAATATGTAGCTAATTTACA
Source organism: Heteronotia binoei (assembly GCF_032191835.1). Taxonomy (NCBI): domain Eukaryota; kingdom Metazoa; phylum Chordata; class Lepidosauria; order Squamata; family Gekkonidae; genus Heteronotia; species Heteronotia binoei. The sequence goes on along the minus strand of NC_083225.1, from coordinate 76,412,252 downwards.
GCATCTAAACCACTGTAGTCTTCCACTGATGCATCATGAGGCTCAACTCAGTCTGACCTGCAGCCTCAAGAGGGGATACACAATCAGCATCTTCCACAATCTTTTAAAGAAGTAGACTGGACAAATCAGTTTGGTGTAGTGGTTAAGTGCACGGACTCTTATCTGGGAGAATCAGGTTTGAATCCCCACTCCTGCACTTGCAGCTACTGGAGTGGCCTTGGGTCAGCCATAGCTCTTGTAGAGCTGTCTTTAAAAGAGCAGCTTCTGTGAAAGCTCTCTCAGCCACACCCACATCACATGGTGTCTGTTGTGGGGAGGGAGATAAAGGAGATTGTGAGCCGCTCTGAGATTCAGAGTGGAAGGCGGGATATAAATCCAATCTTCTTCTTCAAACACAGTAGAAAAATTAAAGTGTATACCAGAACCTGGGTTAATGAAGGCAACCTGGAATTTTAAATGCTAATAATTGAAGCAACTTGAGCTGAGAAATCATGGTGACAGGAAGACAGTGAGTCCAGTAACAACAGATCCAAAGTGACACAGGCCTTCCAGAGAAAAATATTTTCATGAAATTGTTGTATCCCTATATTAGCAAAAGGAAACTGCACCCAGGCACATAGGAAACTGGGTCATTTAGAGACAAACTTGAACATTTCCGTTGATATCCTGAGGGGGACTACTTGGGATTTATGAGTTACTTTACTTGGATTTTTTTTTCACAATCCACACTGAGCAATGCTTTATCCTCTGTATATAGTCGGGAATCCTTTTATCTTTGTACATCTCTCAAACTGCAAAGGGAATAAAAGCAAGTCAGCAGCACAGAGTCACAATTCAAAGCTGAACTGGGCCAAGCACAGCCTAAAGCAACTTAACCTCCATTGCGCTCCTGACTGTATGAAGCAGAGTCATCAAAGCAGCACTAATACGGCCACCCAGCTTAAATCGTAAGGCATGCTGCTCCTTTCATTGGGATGTTCAGAGCACTGGGAAAACACAAGGACGTGCCGTTCTGTACTAAAATAAGGGAACTCAGCAGTGACCACTTCTATTAATCCTCTTCTGAAATGTCATTATTCAGGCCCCCCAAAAGGATGGGCAGTGTGGCTATTAAAGGGGCGATCTTAACTTTTCCTGCCTGCTGCAAACAGTTTTGGCCTGTGTGTAAGTACACTGTGTGCTCTAGCTAAAAAGCTTTCCAAGCCTTACCAAAAATGAAATCACATTGATAAGAGATTGTGCAGAATGCAGTAAAATGGATCTATTCACAATTCTTTAACAAATTAAAGTACTACCCACCTATTGCCAGTAATATATATTATTATACAAATAATTTAACCAATATAATGTTTGTAAATAGATGCTTACCACAATCACACTTCTGCCTTGGTCTGCCTGCACATTGGATCTGACATTAAAATCAGATCTAAACTCCTGAAGTACTGCATACATAGCCTCAATCCATAGAAAACTGAGCAGAGCTGGCCCTGCCACTAGGCAATTGCCTAAGGCACCAGCCTTCTGAGGGCACCAAATTAGGTGCCTTCTGTGTGACTTGGTGATGTTATCTGTGCAGGGCAGGGGGCGGGGTGCCAGAACTTAGCCTTGCCAGGCAGTCTAGAGCTGGCCCTGAAACTGAGACAGTACTGAAACTGAGACAGGAAGGATGAGCGGGGCCAGATGGCCCAGTTTGCATGGCGGGCTCCTCTCAAGAAAGCCCCCCCCCCCGCCGCCGCTCAACCTTCCTGCAGCACTAGAAGGCTGAATGGGGCCATCGGCCATCTGTTTCCATGGAGGGCTCCTCTCAAGGAGCCTCCATGCAAAGCCCCCTACCCCAGCTCAACCTTCCCACAGTGCAGGAAGACTGAGTGGAGCCAGATGGCCCTGTTTGCACAGAGGGCTCCTCTCAAGGAGCCCTCCATATAAATGCCCCCCAACCTTCCTGCAGGATGCTGGGGAAGGGAAATGCTGCTCTGAGGTATCTGGGCCGCTGCTCCGATCCCTCAGAGCTGAAAGCACACTTGACCCTTCCCTTCCCCAGCACCCTCAGAGGATGCTGGGAAGGAAAACACTGCTCTTTTTCGGCTCTGAGGGATCGGGGGAGTTCCTCTGATCCCTCAGAGCCGAGAAACAATGAGCAGGAGGCTCAGGGACAGCGCAAGCGGGGAGGGGTGCTTGCCCCTGCTGGGAGCTGGAGCCCTAGGCAATCGCCTAGTTTGCCAACTCCCATTCACTGGCCCTGTTTATTGCTACACCCAATATTTTGAGTTCTAGACTTTTGATTCTGGACTTAATATTTTGGGAGCGGGCCAGATGATAATAGAGATAACTTCAGGAAAAGAACAAATGATGAACTTTCCACAGTGTTCCACACCCACAGAACTTGCTGTTGTTTTTATTTTGAAAAGATTGGACACTTTGGTTTACAATCAGAAGCCATCCACTATTTCTTATTGACCCATTTATTACAGACTTACCAACAAAGTAAGTAGGAAAAAGTCTAGTTACAGTGTTAGACTAGGCTCTAACAATACCCACGTTGTCATGGAATCTTGTTTGATAAGCTAGTATGCCGATAGGGTTGCCAAGTCCTACCTTGGCTGCAGTGGGGAACTCCATTCAAACATTCTTTGCATGCACTCACTGCAATGACATCATTCAAAAGTGACATCATTGTGCAGGGCACGTTACACCGAGGATGCTATAGAATTCAGGTTTACCCCAAATGCTAGAACATCCCCGGTTTGAGGTGCCCTGCATGATGATGTCAATTCCGGGTGACATCATTGCACTGGGCATATCATGCAATAATAGAGCTCTTTAGGGGTGGGGATTCCCCCTGTGGCCCACTCCATGCCAGCGGGTTGGAGGACCCCAAACCAAGGGATTCCCAGACTCCAGCAGGAACTTGGAAGCCCTATATGCCAATCACACTCTCTGCATAACTTACCTCACAGAGCCATTGTGAGGATAAAATGACAGATGGAAGGCCATACATATTGCTCTGAGCTCTTCAGAGGAAAGGAGAGGATGCACTGGTGTTACAGATACAGGCAGCCTTAGTATTGCTAGGCCTTGAAAGATTTCCAGATTGACCACTGACAGACTCATGTCAGCTTGATTAATCTTAGAGAGCCAGTTTGGTGTAGTGGTTAAGTGCATGGATTCTTATCTGGGAGAACCAGGTTTGATTCCCTACTCCTAAACATGCAACTGCTGGAGCGAGCTTGGGTCAGTCATAGTTCTTTCAGAGCTGTTCTGTTTAATAGCAGATTTTTGAGAGAGCTCTCAGCCCCACCTACCTCACAGGGTGTCTGTTGTGGGAGAGGAAGGGAAGGGATTATAAACTCTGAGACTGAGTGAAAAGCAGGGTATAAATCCAATCTCTTCTTCTCCTCCTCTTGGTGAACCACACCTGAATTTTTTAGGAATATATGTGTATACCCTCTTGCAAGTACTGACCTTGTGACTTGAAGCTGTTTTGCCAGTTCAAAAAAACAAAATAAAATTTACTCTTACTTGCATGTGGCAAGTGATTTTTTTCTGGCACCTGGGTGATAGCTTAAGAAAACATTTATTGTGCAACATCTGAATCCAAATAGACACTTTGAATAAGAAAAAATAATCTATTATCTGAATGCTTGTATTTTAACAAGAAAGCATGTTAACATGGCCTTCCTAAGCAATGTTAAAGGTAATGGTAGTCCCCTGTGCAAGCACCGAGTCGTTACCAACCCATAGGGTGACATCACAGCACAACATTCTCTTGACAGACTTTTTTACTGGGTGATTTGCCATTGCCTTCCCTAGTCATCTACATGAGCCACATTATATCCTTCTAAATCCATTGAAGTCAATTTGTGTTTTATATAAGCAAAAGGCTTGTGTTTAAGAATATCAGGGAAAGTAATCATACTTCTGCACTATGCTTTACAATGGAACATAATCCTAATTAGGACAATTTTTCACATAGAAAAACAGAGGGTCAATTCATATTCGCAGTGGTGTGGGAGCCATTTTGCCATGTATTGGTCCCATGGCATTTCACAAATATGTATACAAATGAACCATGTAAGCATGGCCAATGGTGTAGTACCTAGTGCCATGGGAGGTGGGATATAAAGACAGTAAATAAATAAATATTGGATTCAAGATTGAGACACATCACATAACCATAATTTGAACACGCTCTTGTTCTTTTCCTTAGTATTGCTCATAAATCAAAGTATTATACACATTTTATGGTTATGTTAGACATCATTGTAATACATTCAAAAATTAAGTTTAGGGAGCATTGCAGTATTGCAACCCACAAGTAAAACAATCACGTTTGCCTGTTACGTTTTCTGATCTGTCTCTAGGCACATTAAGGTCAGCATTTTCTTATATCCTGCTACAGAAAGTCCAAGGGGCACCTTGGAAATTCTTTGGCTTCTGAAGCACATCCCATCTGATGGGAAGGCTCTAGTAGTATCTGAGTCTGACTTCACAGCTTATTAATTCTCCTTTCCTTCCTTCTCCCCTCAGTCTCCAGTCCAAAATTATGCCTCCCAACCCATGTTGCAATCAGCCACCACAGGTGGCTTATGCCTCAATAGGGGGAAAAAAGAAGAAGAAACTATTCCAATAGCCCCAAATGCAGCTTTTTAATTAAAGAACACAAACCTAATTGCAAATTAAAAGGAATGCAGAAGCATTCTGGCAATTATTTACACAATACAATTACTGCACTCCCTCCGACAGCCAGGCTTCCTTTGAGGAAATCAGCTGGGACCTCCAAGTATACCGCAGACTTCAAATGAACTTTACAGAGCAGAGGGCCAAAAAGCAACTGTTTTCTATCAAAAAGTGATGCAAGCATCTGGCAGCCTTGCCATGAGGGAGACCCTCAGATCATCAACCACCCCCTGGTACCACCAAGGGTAACAACAACAGCCATCTAAAAAGAAAATGGAATGCAAACATAGTGGGATTTAGTTGCACAGAAACTAGTGACAAGAGCTTTGGTAAAATTTCAAACAGAGAGCTGTATTGCTAAGTCGTTCCACTAGCCTCATTTATAGTTATTGCTTTTTAACTGCTGGAAGCTGGCCTCTATAGACATCTGCAGAATACAGCCAATATAAGGAAACAGCCTGTTGCTTCTTTCTTCCAGCCATGTTATTGATATTTTTAGAAGAGTAATTGAACTTCTCAGTGCTAACTTGTTTTCTCCTTGAACTACTTTCCCCTGTTGATCAGGGTGTTTTCAGGGCATATGCGAAAATAATGGTAAATCCTGCACCTAAACAGACACATGTATATTTTTATCAGCCTTTTAGAAAAAAATAGCCAATATGTATACAATTCTGCTTTAAATTTACCATGTCTTCTCATTAACTTACTGTTATTTAAGATTAAAAAGGTAAAGGTAATCCCTTGTGCAAGCACCAGTTGTTTCTGACTCTGGGGTGACGTTGCTTTCACGTTTTCATGGCAGACTTTTTATGGAGTGGTTTGCCATTGGCTTCCCCAGTCATTTACACTTTACCCCCAGCAAGCTGGTTACTCATTTTACCAACCTCAGAAGGATGGAAGGCTGAGTCAACCATGAACCGACTACCTGAACCCAGCTTCTGCCAGGATCGAACTCAGGTCATGAGTAGAGCTTGGATTGCCGTACTGCAGCTTAGCATTCTGTGCCACAGGGCTCCTATATTTAAGAATACATACTTTAAAATTTAAACCAGTTATGTTGCAAAATAATGGGCAGAATCCAGCCAAGTTCAGCAACTTTTAAGACAACAGTCCTAAGATTCCATTGGAAAGGTTTAGAATGGCAGCTAAGCCCCCACACTGGCATATCTCAGAGATATGCCAATATGATATCACACTACTGTTACCTAATGCTGCACTATGCTGGTGTAGGAGACAGAAATGGTGACACAGGTACTTGCCAAAAGTCAGGCATAACCCTAGGAGAAGCTACACCTGTAAGCACTCTCTGCTCAGGGTTTTGGTGTTAGTGAAATTAGGGAGAAAGAGGCTGCATAAATCAGGGTTTCCCCATGGGTTACCACATTATGGCACTTGCCAACACTTTCCGTGGCACCCACCGAGCTTTTCACAAAATGAGCAGGGCCATTGTAAGGCAGGGCTTGTTATTGGCTGCCCTCATTCCAATGAAAGGGTTTTTCATGGATGCAATAGCTGGAGCTGCCACAGAAGGATCCGGAGGACTAGTAAGCATCCAGGTTTTGGGTTGCATTCTCCCTTCAGGGTTTCCTTCTTTTTATTCCCCCTTCTCTTTCCTCCCCCAGGCTTTTCTTTCTTTTTATTCCCATTCTGCAACTCTTTTTCAAAGGTTGGGGATTCCTGGCATGAGTCAAAATGTACTCAAAAAACAATGATTCCCCCATCGCCTGCTTTGGCTAGGATTGTACCCATTTTTTTCTATTTCTACAGCATGCCCCTTATTGTTTTTATTGATGTATTAAAGGAATAACTTTGTTTTCAATCTGCAGTAAATCCCCTTTCAGATTAAAAACAGTTATTCCTTTTTCCTGACCTGAATATCTCAGGCTAGCCCAATCTTCTGAGATCATGGAAGCTAAATAGGGTCAGCCCTAATCATTCTCTGGATGGGAGACCTCCCAGAAATACCAGGGTTGCTACACAGAGGCAGGCAATGGCAAACCACCTCTGAATGTCTCTTGCCTTGAAAACCCTAAAGGGTCACCATAAGTCAGCTGAGACTTGGTGTGGGGTGGGAACCCTTTCTGTATAAAAGAGCCTTTTAAAAAGAACAGTTCTAAATGGAAGAATGAGGGGGAAAAACTATAAGAATATTTCATGATTTTAAAAAAAGAAAAAAATTCCAGTAACTAGGACAGATACTACTCTTTCTTGCACCAGAAGGAAAATGTGAGGTTTGATAACTAATTCTTTATGGATTAAAACCAGAGCTGAAAAATATGGTTTAGCAAACAGAGAACATGACAGGAATACGAGTTAAACAAGAGAAAAAGCCTTCATGCGCAAGAACTTGCAACATGCTGTAAAAAAGTCACCAGACTTTCAGTACAACGCACTAAGTGCTTTTGCCGGCATACAACTAGAACTATCTAATCTAAAGATGCACTTAAATAATTGCTTCAAAATGTATCCATTCCCTATAACATTTTGCTTTTACAGAATAATCCTGAAGTTCCCATTTGAAAGCAATGGAGTAATCGCCACACAACAAGGATAACAAGGGGTTGGGGGGGTATTTCTGCTGCCAGTAGAATAAGCTGTTCCCTTATCAACATTCAAGGTTTTATACCATACATTAGTTTCCAGTCCATTAGTTTCCAGAACACAACATTATGAACCATCTCCAATGTTTTTATCAATTTTTAAAGAACACCCTTTTAAACTAGCAGAGATTAAGGTCAAGAATGCATTTGTGGTATGTGTGTGGCAAATCAAAATTTAAAAAATAAAATATTTCAGGAACTAGTACAGCTCTAATTCCAGGATATGACCTATTGGCTGGAAAATAGAGGATATAAGTGAGAACCCACAAGGACTTGCAGGAAACATCTCACTTCCCACTCTCCCACTATTTCCTCTTTTTCTTTTCTGGAAGCCCCCATACTGTCTCTTCTTTTCCCCTTCCTTCTCTCCTTCTAGAGCTGCCAACCTCTGAGGGCTGGAGATCAACAGGTTTTCCAACTACAGTGGTCAGTAGTCCCTTAGGGTTGCCACATAGAGGCTGGAAATCTTTTGAGATCTGGGGGTGGGGTAGGGTTTCTAACCTCCAGATGGGGCCTGGAGATCTCCCACTATTACAACCTCTCAGTTCACCTGGAGAAAATGACTCCTTTGAAAAGTAGACTCTATGGCATTATGCCCAATTGAAGTCCCTCCCCACCACAAACTCAGCCATCCTCAGGCTCTACCCCCAAAATCTCCAGGTATTTCCTAACCTGCAGCCTTGGAAGGGCAAGATTTGGAGAGGGATGCAACCTCGATAAGGTATGCCACCATAAAGTCCTCCCTCTAAAGCAGTCATATCCTCCAGGGCAGGGATGTCAAACTCATTTGTTACGAGAGCCCCAGTTTTCAAGGATCAGACTGCCTGGTTTGCCCACCATGGCAGCAAGCTCTTATCTCCACACTCCATGCTCCTGTTGCTGCTTGAAGGAACAGTGGGAACAAAATGGAGAAGTGGGAACAGCATTGTGCAACATTATGTCATCACTTCCAGGTACACAACCAGAAGTGACATCACAGCATCATACAATCCAGTTTCAAGAGCCAGTATGGTATAGTGGAGAACCAGATTTGATTCCCCCCTCCTCTGTATGAAGCCTGCTGGGTTATTTGGGGCCAGTCACAGTTCTCTCAGAACTCTCAGCCTCACCTATTTCACAAGGTGCGTGGGGGGGGGGGGGGGAATGCAATTGTAAGCCACTTTGATACTCCTTAAGGTAGAGAAAAGTTGTATGAAAATTTCTTCTTCTTCTTCTTCCTCCCCCATGCTCCCAAGGGTTGTCAGTCAAATCTGGCAACCCTAGTCAGAGATTAGTAGTGGACCCCATAGATGCCCAGCAGCTGCCTGCCTGTGATGATCCTCAATGCCTGCCCTTAGCAACTACATCATTCATGTTTTGTAAGAACGATTTTTCAACTGAAGCCCAGAGTGGTTATGCTGACCCTATCCTATGGTTCCATAGGATGCTGGACCCTAAGCAGTCCTACCTCTTCCTCAAGTGTATTAGACACAGTATAACAATTTCAGCCACTGACTTGTTAACTATGCTAGCAGAAGGCCCAGCCACAAGCACTGTTGGTCCTATTGTATTACCTTTTCATGCACAAGAAACCACAATGCTGGTTGCTGCACAAAGCACTTTAGATCAATTGTTTCAGACCCAATCTGAAGGGGGGGAAATATTAAAATCACTTTGAATACTTCGAAGTTTTGTGAGGCTGCAATCCATGTTAACTACAATAGCTGCCCTTAAAGCCATTTTCTTCCATAGTGCTAAGCCTGTCTGAGAGGTTTGTAATTCATGCTGGTTTACTTCACTAGGATGAGAAGCCACCTGAGTACTGATGTCTTCTTTTAATTGGTTTGTGAATCACACTGTACAAAATTAGCCAAGCCATTGTGCCAGACTGATATACTTGGAAGTGCCTGCCTGATATACTTGAGAAAATACATGAATTATTACTGTGTCTGGTTTATATGTCTGGTACAGCTTTTAAAATTGGAGATACAAGGCAGCTCCATGGCTGAGAAGCACAGCAGCCAGCATAAATGACTTGCTGCCATCTATTGACCATCCACCCTACAGTAGTGCATGATGCTTCTTTTTGCATCACTATGAGCAATTAATAGAGCAGTCCCAGTTGAGGAAATAAGATGCATTAGACTTCTATAACATAAGCAATACATACCTGCTTCAGTTTAGGAATATCAGGGAATCACATATTCTACCGGGAAACTTTGTCCTACTTTTGTTCCTTGCAAGCACTGTGTACTGAAGCAGCAACCCCTCTGCCTCATTTGAGGATGACTGTGCAAAGGGATGTAGTCTGGCCTCAAGGACATCATGCTGATACTACCTGAGCCTGACAAATGACTTTTTTATAGATTTTTCACTACCACCATATCCTAGCCCTTCTGTAAAATAAAACAAAATAAGCCAGCAGCAAATCTCCCTGACGAGAATTATTGCCATGTTTCTAAATGAGCCTTTTTTAAGGTGATTGTTTGCCAAGACTTTAATACAACAAATCACTTCTAACAAAATTGTCTCCCTGAAATAATAGGCTTTAGCCTGATCTCTGATAGGGCATTTGCTCCTCTAAATGACATCAACAGCCTAATACTCATTTATTTTGAAAATTTTCCATTCGACAAACACGTACAGCACTAAGAAATGACTTCATCTTTAGTGTCATCAAGTAAGGCTGTTTTCATATTATTTCTTGTCTGGAGAGGGCAACAGTTCTTTCAAAAGTGCCAACTATGAGGGGAAAGACTACAGTATAAGGCATACATTTGTGTCTTAGCCAGACCCATAGCCATGGGGGGGGGCAACTCAGGGCCCCCAACTTGTGGCCTTCCATCCCTGCTGCTGCCCTGGCCTTCAGAAGCAGCTACCGACCTCCCTACACCATTTAAAGGGCCTGCCAACCAGCTGGTTGGCAGGGCCTTTAAATTGCTCCTCCTGCCCCTCCCATGTGATTTGAATTGCGAGGGGAGGAGGTGGTCCACAAGTGGCAGCTAAGGTGGGAAGGGAAGGCTGTGGGTCTGCAAGAGGCAGAAGATATGAGCCAGCAGTGCCAACAGACTCAGAGCCACAAGGGCCAGGATTGAACAGGAAGCCAGATCGGCTCCCAAATCCAGTCACAGTTGCAAAACAAGTGAAGTACAGAGTAGGCATGGGGGCACGCTGCCTTGTTTTCCCTCCTCCCCCCCTCTCCCCAATGTTTGGTGCTGGTAGGGGAGAGAAGTGCAGGCCTCTGACCAGACTTCCCTGGGGTCGGTTCCAAGATGTCTTGTTCACCAGCACCGCCCCTGGAGCCACTTGGGAAGGTAAGGGAAGCTGCAAACAACCTTGTGCAACTTGTAGCTGCTTTGCAAGAGGAGCCACCACAGTCCCCTTCCCAAATCCCATCCCAACCCCAGATCTAAGACCTTGCCCCCCAGCACCCAGGGAGAAGGGATTTCCCAATGTGGGGAGGATGAAAGGAAAGATTCTCTTTCCCCACCCCATAGACTTCTGTTGCCAAGACTTGCAACAGAACAGTTAGGCCAACCGGGAAGGAATAACTCTGGGTGCTGGGAGACACCATGGTTTAGAAGAGGGAAGCAAAGCTCTGTGGTGGCTGTTGATGGAGAGGCAAAATCTGGGCAGGTGAAGCTTCTACACACCTCTCCCACACAATCTGAATCACGGGGAAGAAATGGGGCAAGATTTTTTAGGGGGCTTTTAAAAAATTCAAGTGCCCTCCAAATTTTTAAAAGCCCCCCTACCTAAAAAAATAAATAAATAAAAATCTGGCTATGCCCAGGCCTTGGCTTATGTTTCCCACAAGTAATTTTGGAATTGTGTCAAAACTTCATATTGTTCTGGGAAGTGAAACATATTGGTTAAATTGCCAAAGCAGGGAAACCTGGGCTGAGCTGCACAGTTCCCCATGAAGCTTACTGGGTGACCTTGGACCAGTCACAGTTTCTCAGCTTAAACTGCCTCCCTCACAGAATTCTTAGAATAAAATGTAAGAGAGAACCATGTACATCATCCTGAGCTTCCTGGAGGAATGAAAAAAGTAAATAAAATACAGTATAAGGTCCAAAGGCTAGGAGATATTGATTGTCTTCAGTTACATAGCCCAGGGCTTTTTAAAATGAGGTTGATAGCTCTGGTGCCACATGCACTTACTGGACCCAATTTTATTATATTTTTGAAAGGTGCACTACTCCCTTTCCTACAGTGAAGATATTCTCTTTCAGAGAGTTGATAGAATTTGACAGCTTCAGTAAAAAGAACACTCAGGATTCTGAAGTGTACTAGATCCAGGTGTGCAGCTATGTTGGTCTGAAGCAGTAGAACAAAGTTAGAGTCCAGTGGTACCTTTCAGACCAACAAAGTTTTATTCAAGGTATGAGAATTCATGTGCAGTCACGTTGGTCTTAAAGGTCCCACTGAACTCCATCTCTGAACTGTACTGTTACCTTTAAGTACCCTAATGGAGATAGTCAAGATTAGCCTAATCTTGTCAAATCTCAGAAACTCAGCAGGGTCATCCCTGAATAATATTTGGATGGGAAACCACCAAGGAAGTCCAGGGTCAACTACACAGAGTCAAGAAATGGCTAAGCCACCTGTGTTGATTTTTTTTCTTGAAAACCCTATGAGATCTCCATGAGTTGGCTGGAACGTAATGCCACTTTACGCACATACAGCCTTTAAGCAAACATAAACTATCATCAACTGATTTTGTGTTCTCCTTTTCAGCATTTGGGTTTCTGAGTTTATTATTTATTTTTTAGTTTTGCTCCCAAACTGACCTGACTTTAGGCCTACAGGCAAGATTTTGTTAAACCTGTTAATGAACTCTATTTCAGCACTTTCACACTAGACTCTGTGGTTCTTCAGTAGGAGAATGGTGACTTTTAAATTGGCAGGCTGTCCTGGAAGATTGATATGTTCTGCCACTGGTCTTTTACTTATCAGTTTCTAATGTCAGATTTGTGTCTCTTTATTCTTTTGTATTCTTTTGTTTATTCTTTTGTACATCATTATCCAATGGAAAGAGTACAGGAGAATTTTCAAAACATGATGACGTATATTGTACTGAAGAATGAAGAAGTGAATTAGGTCAAGATGATACCATTGATCTTATTAGGTCTTTTAATAGTATTGCCTGAGTGTGCATGGGGACAAAATTTAAATATATGTGAGCAAATGAAATTTATGGGTCAGCATCTTTCAAGATATTCCTGTTTGCATAAACAAGGTCTGAACTCTTTCACCACTGACAACCACATTTTGGCAATAGGAAGCTATTCATTTCAGTTTTATATTGAAATCCTAGAAAACTTACTATTGAAATAGGAAGAGTCAAGGCTACTCACTACAGGCAGGATTTGACGTATTATGCTTGGGTTCTTGTTTTTGCACACAAGAATGTGTCATTGTACACATGTAGTGTTGTGCATGCACCCCTGAATAAATATGTAACTGAACCTAGCCATAGCCTGATCAAAGTTTTGCACACCATTTAAAATTAGGGCAGCTTCAATTCAATCATTATGTCAAGCATATGGTTTATACTCAGTATTAAATGTTAAGTTTGATTTTCTTATAGAATGCTTTCCCATGTAATTGCTTATCAAAGCCAAAGAACCACCCTTCCTTCTACCCTCCCTTTTCTCTTTCCCACTTTTGAGTAGCAAATGTAGGAATGTGCTGCTTCGATAACAGGCGCCTCCTGGAAGGATTCCACACTGTAACCATCAACTGTATGCGTGAGACCAGGGAAGTTTTAACCACAAAGATAGCTATGTGTAGATATGTAGTAATTCACATGTCCTTGTTATGTCTTTGAACTATCATTCCCAAAGTGCTTTGATGTAACCCTTAAAGCTTTATGCCTTGCAATACTTTGTATCACTTTCAAGGTGTCTTACTGATGAGCAGCAATGGATTATCAATAAACTAAGACTTTGTATTAAGCAATTACTTGGTTATCTGAATCTTCCATTCTTGACATTTTGAAAGTGATCCACGTGGAAATTCAACTGAACTCGCAACTTTCTTACCGGATGGCAGAGAGAGCTCCAGATAACAGCGAACTTCCAAAACCTCCAGAAAGAGGACCCAAAGACAGGATAGAAATAAGGACCCCTCGGTGGCATATCTTGGATGCACGGAGAGCTGCGGGGCGCGGGACTCCTCTACACATACAACATCTGTTGATCACACCCCATAAGTGGGAGCCGAGAACTTCAACTACCCCGATGGAAGAAGCCCTGGCCCGGAGGAATGCTATCCTGACCCAACACTCCTGCAGGGTAAAAGTGATGACCGGGGAGGAAGGCCCGGGTGGAGGACGAGAGTACAGCCCACCACTGGAGGGGGATGAGTGGAAAGAACCCCGACCAGACAATGAGGATGGAGGGGGGGAACCCAAGCAACCCATTCCTGATGATGATGAAGAGAGAAGGCATACTCCAAACCATGAGAAACGAAATGGCGGACATCGCCAGAGGCTTGAGAGATGAGATCCAAGCCAACAGCACCTTCATGGCACAAGAAATTAGAAGGCAAATGGAATGCGCACTGAGATCTGCGGACCCGAGGGGGGGATTAATATCCCCGAATGGAAGACCACCATTGGCACCCCAACTCCCAGACCCGCCGGTAGTCCCACCGCTCCCAGCCCCTGCGCAGCCCACAGTGGCGCCACCACCTGGACCCCAAGACTACGGCAGGGGGAGAGAACTAGATGCAACATTCGAAGGGGACCCTGAAGAAGTGGAATACTTCTCCATCCGAGCCAATAGTTACATGCACTATTGGGGGAATACCTTCCCATACGAATTCAGCTGAGTGGATTACTTGGGGTCTAAACTGAAGGGAGCAGCCAAAAGATGGTACATGAGCCTGTACGAGACCAGAAGTCCAGAATTGGATACTGTGGCTGCTTTCCTGCAGGCGCTGCTCTCCAAGTACAAGGATCCACTGCAGGAAACCATAGCGCTGATGGCCCTCTGAGACATGCAACAGGGGTCTAAATTGGTACGTGAGTATGCTGCCAAGTTCAGAGCCAACATGGCCAAGGGTTGGGGTTGGAATGAAGTGATGAAGATAGAACAGTTCCAGAGGAGCCTGAACACAAGTGTGTTAGATCAGACTTTGCAGCAAGCTTGCCCCACAATGCTAGTGGGGTGGGTACAACTAGCTAGTGAAGTAGAAACTAACATGAAAAGAGTGGCCCTACAGCATCAACAGCAGTAAGGGGGAAAGGGGGGGCATGAGTCTCGGTCAGGGGTTAAATCCAAGTGCAAAAAGACTCCATAGGCCGCCAACACCACGGAGATGCTTCCGCTGCGGTGACCCAAACCACTTGACGGCCAACTGCCTGGAAAGACCTCGAGGGCCCCCCCTGACTCTGAAGCCCAGCACATCAGCACCCAAGAAGCAGTCGGTGTGCCCCAAGAAGTCGGCAAAGGGGAGCACCATGACCCCAACCATTACCGAAGAGGAGACTATCATCATTGATGAGCTGAGCGAGCTATCTTGGGACGAAGAGCCAGTGGGAAATGAGGACGACCTGCACTGAAGGGTGCCGAGCAGCAGGTCGTGGATTTAACATCACCATTGACAGTGAGAATAACTGGATCTTTATTTTTAGTTCCATTGACTTTACTGAATTCAAGACTGAAGAGATCAGTACATGTATGAGCTCTTATTAATTCGGGGTGCACTAGAGAAATAATTACCCCCAAACTAGTAAAAGCATTAGGCCTTCCCAAAGTCCCACTACCTCATCAAATACAGTTTGAGCAGATGGATGGGACAGTAATGAAAGGGGAGCCTTGCGTGGAGCAGACCCAAGCCATGCCAGTGGGTATAGAAAATCACTGGGATGTTGAACTTTTTGTGATCGCCCCCTGCGCTTCATTTGATGTGGTCCTAGAAGTAGGCTGGTTGGCTAAACACGAACCAGATATCAGATGGGGGGACCAAAGCATAGACTTTACAGACAGTAAATGTGAACACCATCACTGGGACAAGGCATGGGGGGTGGAACTCCCCCCCCCCTAGAAATGAGAGACTGTGTTTGACCATAGAAGAAGTCTGATTCATCCCCAAAGAGTACAAAGACTTAAGAGGGGTGTTTAGTGAGGAAGAAGTGAATGAGCTCCCTCCTCATCGGAGCACGGATTGTGCAATAGAACTGATTCCCGGGCAAGAACTGCCCAGAGCTAAGTTATACTCAATGGGGTGGGCCGAAAAAGCAGAACTAAGAAAACTTCTCGACAAAAATTTGAAGAGAGGTTTCATTAGACGGGCAACGGACCCACACGCAGCCCTGGTACTCTTTAGGAAGAAGAAAGACAGGGGACTTAGGCTCTGCACAGACTTTAGGGGAATCAATGTGATCTCAACATCGAACGCCTACCCCATCCTATTGATTAAGGACCTCTTAAGCACAGTCTCGGAGGGAAAGATTTTCACGAAATTGGATTTAAGAGATGCTTACTTTAAAGTGCGAATCAGGGAAGATGATAAATGGAAAACCGCCTTTAACACCCCCATGGGTCAGTTTGAGTACTTGGTCATGCCATTTGGATTACAAGGGGCACCAGGAGTATTCATGAATATTATTAATGAGGTATTAAGAGAGTACTTATACAAAGGGGTCGTAGTGTACCTGGATGATATAATAATGTATTCACCAGACCTAAAATCTCACATAAAATTGGTAAAAAAAGTACTCGGGACTTTATACGAGCACAAACTGTATGCTAAGTTATCTAAAAGTGAATTGCACAAGACGGAGCTGGATTACCTAGGCTGTCGAGTATCTGGGAAGGGACTGGCGATGGATCCTGCCAAGATACAAGCAGTATTAGATTGGGAACCCCCGAGGACACGTAGACAGCTCCAATCATTCCTCGGATTTGTGAATTTTTACCGTAATTTCATACAAGGCTTTGCACACACCTTATTACCATTAACTGATCTGCTAAAGACAAAAGGGAAGGGTCTAGAGGCAAAAAAGGCTGGGGGCAAAGTTGGCCTGGACCCCTAAATGCCAAGAAGCCTTCAACAAACTAAAAAGGCTGTTCACTAGAGAACCCATCCTTAGCCACCCAGACGAACTGCGACTTTTCATGGTCCAATGCGATGCCTCTGACGTGGCCATAGGCGCAATATTAATGCAGGCTGACAATGAGGGGAGATTGCGCCCTGTGCATATATCTCCAAAAAATTCTCCCAAGAACAACGGAATTGGTCCATGTGGGACAAAGAGGCATCCACGGTAACTTTTACTTTAAATACTTGGAGATCATGGCTCAAAGGAGCCAGAGTCCCATTTAAAATTTGGACAGACTACAAAAATTTAGAAGCCCTCACCGGACATAGAAAATTGACTGAAAAACAAATCCGATGGGAGGGATTCTTTGCTAAATTTGACCTTACTTTAAAACACATCCCAGGATCCAAAAATTTCTTGGCCAATGCCTTATCTTGACTTCCCCAGCACAATAGTCAGAAAGAAGACGTAATAGACTCTATCATATCACCCAATCACTTAATGGGTATGGTCACAACCAGATCAAAGAAAAAAAGGGGCAACCTCGAAGAGACTTGGAGAGGAGAGAGATTAATCACAGAAGTAGAAAAAGAGGGGGACTCTAAACCAGAAGGAATAAAAAAGGGGGAGGGGGGCTTCTAGTATCACGATGAAAAACTTTTATGTGCCAGAAAATCTCTGAAAAGAGGTGCTGCAACTTTGTCACAATAATAAAATTTCTGGGCATTTTGGTTACGTGAAAATCCTACACTTAGTAAATAGACAATTTTGGTGGCCGCACATGAAAAAAGACATTTTCGAGTATGTATACACCTGCCCCATCTGCATCATGGCCAAAAAGACGGGGGTTAACCTCCTGGACTATTACAACCCTTAGAAATTGCAGAAAGACCGTGGTCAGTAGTCTCCATGGACTTCATAGTGGAACTGCCAGTGTCTCAAGGAAAAACTGTAATCTTGATAGTAGTGGATACATTCTCAAAGCAAGCTCACTTCATACCTTGCACAAAACTACCTAATGCCAAGAAATTAGCAGGTCTATTCTTTCAACACATTGTGAGACTACACTCATTCCCTGATAAGGTCATTAGCGATCGGGGCCCTCAGTTCATTGCCAACTTCTGGCGGGAGTTTTGCAAATTGATCAACATAGAGCAAGGTCTGAGCTCAGCATACCACCCCCAAATGGATGGGCAGACGGAGAAAGTGAATGCGCTCCTAGAACAATATTTACGGTGCTATGTGAATCACCAACAGTCCAACTGGGTAGAACTGCTGCCTTTCTCTGAGTATGAATACAACAATAGCATTCACAGCTCCACTAAAGCCTCGCCCTTTAGGGTAGTCAATAGATATGAGGGAAAGCCTTTCCCTTTGCTACCAGGGGGTGAATCAACTGAATTACCTTCTTCATTTGAACAATGGTGGGGAACTTTGGGGAAAGAATGGAAGGTAATATAGGAGAATTTGGAAATGGTTAAAGACACTTATAAGAAACATTACTATAAGAAGCACTCCCCAGTCTGGGATTTCAAAGTAGGAGAAACTGTGTTCTTATCAACTAAAAACCTATCAATTTCTCAATCATCTAAGAAATTGGCTTATAAATTCTTAGGACCTTTCAAAATAAAGAAAATTATAAACAAAGTGATGGTGGAATTAGATTTGCCAAAATTGTTTAGTAAAATTCACCCTCTTTCATTGTAGTCTATTACGGCAGGGCCCTCGGGCCACAACTTGGCATCCGACCACCAGCCTCTCAGCCAATTCAAATTGGGGGTCAGAGTCACCATGAGATGCAAGAAATACTGGATGCAAAATTGAAGAGGGGGTGTTATATTTTTTGATTAGATGGAAACATTTTTTGATTAGATGGAAACATCCCCAGTCACGATGAGTGGGTGGAAGCGGCAAACGTGAGAGCACCACAGTTAATAAAGAAGTTTTCCCTACTGCATCCAGGCAAACCCCAGAGTAAGCTTTGGGGGGGGGCAGTATGTCGAGCATATGGTTTATACTCATTATTAAGTGTTAAGTTTTATTTTCTTGTAGAATGTTTTCCCATGTAATTGCATATCAAAGCCAAAGAACCATCCTGCCTTCTACCCTCCCTTTTCTCTTTCCCACCTTTGAGTAGTAAATGTAGGAATGTGCTGCTTTGATAACAGGCACCTCCCGGAAGGATTCCACACTGTAACCATCAACTGTATGTGTGAGACCAGGGAAGTTTTAACCACAAAGATAGCTATGTGTAGATACATAGTAATTCACACGTCCTTGTTATGTCTCTGAACTATCATTCCCAAAGTGCTTTGATGTAACCCTTAAAGCTTTATGCCTTGCAATACTTTGTATCACTTTCAAGGTGTCTTACTGATGAGCAGCAATGGATTATCAATAAACTAAGACTTTGTATTAAGCAATTACTTGGTTATCTGACTCTTCCATGCTTGACACATTGCACTCAAGGAGCACTGAAAGTAGTTCCTTTATTTATAGAGTAGAACAGAGGATGGAGTATGTGTGTGTAGCCACATGCATGCACATGTGTACACACATGTATGACCATAATAATTTCCCCCTTGACACAATAAACCTTTGATGAGGAAGCTAAGAAAGAGAGATAAGCACCTAATTAGCAAGTAACTTTGTTACTCTATCCAAGCTACAAAGCAGAAAGAGAAGAATCAAGACAGAAGTATAAAAGACAGCAAGACTGAACTGCTCAATTGCAACAGTACCATTGCAATTTACTTATGACAGTAAAATAAAAACCATTCAGGTTTTCACAGTTCTAGTGTGCAGATGTGTTACTTATAGCCAAATGCCTAGTTCTAAGTCATTTCAAATTACATTCCTTCCTTGTGGCTGGTCCACAGCAAGCTGACCCAGATAGGACATAAGTGAGGGGTGCCCAAAGGGACCAGAAATGCAGTGAAATAAAAGGAGGAGGAGTTCCAGGTGGGAGGGAAGGAGTCCCTAACCGGGCAGGGGATGCAATGGGGAAGGACTAGCTACCATTAAGGGAGGACAGACAAGAACGGGGGATAAAGGAGCTAGGGAACAGGGAGTGGGCCAGAAAGCATGGACAGTTATATTGAAGAAAAAGAACAGAATTGGAAGGAGGCAGAAAAACATATTCTACCTATCTTGAAGAAGAGGGACCCAGTGGCTTTGGGCTCTCAGTTGTAGAAGAAATTTCTGAACAGGAACAAACTGCAAAAAATGGAGGGTTTGATATGTCCTTTTATACACCTAGATTTACCTGAGCACCAATTGGGGAGCCCTACTACTGGCCAAATTTGGTGCAGAATTAGCATCTGTGATAGCACTGGGCCAAAAAGTTGGCTGTTAGTGAGATTTGTGCTGCATTCTGATTGGTAGATTCAGATACCCTTTTTGTACACTTATCAGCATACAAGCTATCATAGGACAGTTCAAACTTTCTATGGTAAAAGGGAGTATCTGGGTATGTAGTAAAATAATGAAATAGAGAGAAATGATGGATCTGATTGCAAGTGATTGATTGAGGATATGTGGCAGACATGTCCCATACATGTCAACAATGAACAGAAGATGGGCTGATGGGTTTTTCTGGGTTTATGAGTGAATCATCCAAGAAGCTGTTTTGTGAAGGAGATTTTGAGAACTTCAATTATTATCCTGCAAATCTGGGTCATTGCTTATGATTGAGGAGCTCTGGTGGGTTGTAAGAACATAATAAAAGCCTGTTCGTTCATTCTAGTGAGCCATCTACTCCAGCATCCTGTTTTATGTAGCAGCCAGCTAGTTGCCCTGATGGGCAAATGGTGTATAGAGACTGAGGCTGTTCCCAGCCGCTACCTCCCAGAAGTGATATTCTGAGGTTAGCTGCCAAACAAACAAAGGTTAATGTTCTTCTGCAGCATTCAGGCAGTCAGCTATTTCCTCTTGGAAGTGCCTAGAGGAATCCCCACCTTAATATCAAACTGAATTGATTTCATCCACATCCATAGGTGTAAACGATGAAGGGGGGCCTCAGGGGCTAGCAGTGTCAGTGACTGGTAGCTTACAAGTGAAGCATGTCAGATCATCTACTGTCAAAGAGTAAAGTCATGTGACAAGGATCACAAGGCAGGCTGATGCAATGCCTGGAAAGTACCTAAGTCACAGTGAGTCAGCATATTCACCTGATTGGTGGGCTGGAATATATAAGGAGCTGAGTGCTAGAGACTTTTTCCTCTTTGTATGATTGATAGTCTGGTGAAGCACTTTGAAGCTCTGTATTGTAAATATATTGCACTTCTGTATATATCTGTAAATACACTTATAGTTCTGGAAGAACTGGTGTGGAGTCTCTCCTTGTCGGCGCGTCTACTATTATCAGTCTCTTTGGCTCAGTTCGCGGCTATCTCTCGCTATCCGTCAAGCAGAACAGACAATGGATAGATAGATGAATCCCCTTATCTCCCCTCCCTTTTCCAAGCAGGAAACATATATGTGGAGGTATCAAATAGGAAGACTATCTCTGGGGACAGGAAAAGCTATTTTGACCTGAGCAGACCTGGGTCAAGGGGGTGGGGAAAGAGCTTTGATAATGTTTCTGGCACTAGAAGGAGAAGCTCTCTTGCTGCTGGATCCCTCAGGGAGGACTGATCTCTCATCTGAGGCCTAGGAAAGGTAGCTGTTATGTCCAGCCAGCCAGCCGGCCTAGAGGGGTGAGGGAATGCTTAATATTGTAAAAGGTAATAGTTATCTGTAAATGTTTTTGGTTATATCTTTGAACTCTTTGGATTAATTACTAAGGTTTTGATATCCAGAACACATCAATACTTAAATATGTTTGGTGTCTGTTGGAAATGAAAGTATAGTCCTTAACCCTGGCTGGCTGCATCCACTTTCAGTGTGGCAAAGCCTGCAAAGCCTTTGTTGGGCTTAACACACTTGCTTGGATCCAATTTACATTTGGGGGAAAGTGAGATTGGGTGGAGGGGACATGAAGATCAGAGGAATTTTAACATTTCCTTTTGCCTGTTTGCCTGTGTGGAGTCCAGAGACAACATTGCCAGGAAAGGTGCACTCTATACAAGGTCAAGCTTTTCATTTTGCTATTACCTAAAATGGTGTGGGACAGGTTGAAAGGGGCAACCAGTTAGTTATATGTATGTGTGTGTGTGTGTGTGCTTTTGTGTGCATGCAAACTGTTTCATATAGATCCTGCTGGGTAGCTATGTTGTTCTGAATCAATAGCATTTGAGTCCAGCAGCACCTTTAAGACCAACAAATGGACAGAAATCTGACATCAAGAATCACAAGACTGAGAAACCTGTAGGAGAACACTTGAACCTTCCAGAACACTCAATGGGGACCTCAGAGTAGCTATTTTAATGCACTGTTGCTTTGAATGCACAGCAAGTGTTTTCTATTCTGCCCTAGCTCAGAGACTCCAGCCATGCATTTACCAAACAAAAGTATCTATGATACCATAATTTTGTAAATTTCAGTACAATGTTACCCTTATAGATAAGGCAGAAACAAGACACCTGTAAATGAACATTCAGAGACACTTTTTTAAAACTTCCCCTAAAGGCTTTTCTGTGTTTCCTTTTACTGTCCATTAGTTTATTCTATGCACATGATATGCATTTTTGCAGATCTTAAAGTGACTATTCTAAAAGTGAATTTCAAAAACAGGACACAGTAGGAAACTGCTGAGATACCACTATAACTACTGGCCAACTCCCACCTTTTCCTGGGTTTGGTTCAACCCAGAGACATTGTTAGGGGGTTCCCACTAAATTTCTGGGGAGCTTCTCCCTAAATCCCTCATGGTCCCACCTCCATAGGCAGTGATAATGGCGGCCCATCCCTATGATGTCATTGGATCCCAGTTCTTTTAGGGACCTATCATAGCAATGCCTCTGGCCGAGCCCGAGCCCCCCCTCCCCAGGAAATTGGAAAGTCTACGCCCCTGCACACCTGTGACTTTTGAAGGCCAAAAGGACTCAGAACACAAAAAGACAAAGGTCTCTGTATGGGAGGGCTTCACAAAACACATGGAAAGGGACACCAGGGGAACTAGGGGAACATTCCAGGTGATCTTAGGACCCTGAAAATCAGGCAAGACATGATTTATTTTCATTTGATGTTTGGTTCTGGATACAAAGTTGGCAGGTGGGACCTATGATGATGATGATCCATTCTTTCTGGATGGGCTTTCGGGGGCAATCTCTTCTAGGGGGCCATGGTGGTTTTTTGAAGTTATGTGTATTTGAGTGTGAAATGGCACATATATTTTGGAGCCACAGAATTTCACCTCCAAAACTGTGAGTAAAGATTAAGAACACAAGAGATCGCTGCTAAATCAAACCAGTGATCTATCTAGTCCAGCATTATGTTTCAAACAGTAGCCAGTCAGTTGCACTGGACAGTCAACAGAGCATAAAGGCCAAGGCTTCCTTTGATGCCACCTCCTAACACTGATATTCAGAAATCTCTAGCCTCCGTATATGGAATTTTCCATTACTAGTAGTCCAGCAATGATGTGGTACTAGAATTACTAGAGTTCAAATGTTAAGCTGTTAAATTAAGGAAATCGAGAATAAGGGAAAGGAGCAAAAGCCAATTAGCAACATGTTCACAACCATGTTCAGATCATGTCACCATGGCAATAATTCACAAGTTGTCCTTATGGCAATTCACACGGTGAAGCCCTTAGAAAAACATATATGTACAAGTTAATCAGTTCTGCAAACAGAAGCCAAATCAAAGGCCCCAATCCCATGATACTCACCAGATATATCACAGTGGAGGAGTTACAGATATGTTGCTCTTGTTCAGTCGCACAGTCGAGTCCGACTCTTTGTGACCCCATAAACAAAGTCATGCCAGGCCCTCCTGTCTTCCACCATCCTCTGAAGTCTGCTCAAATTTGTGTTTGTTACATCAGTAACTCTGTCCAGTCAACTCATCTTTTGCTGTCCCCTTCTTCTTTTGCCTTCTGTCTTTCCCAGCATCAGGATCTTCTCCAGTGAGTGCTCCCTTCTCATTTGGTGGCCAAAGTATTTGAGCTTCTGCTTCAGCATCTGACCTTCCAGGGAACAGTCAGGGTTGGTTTTCCTTAGGACTGACTGATTGGATCTTCTTGCAGTCCAAGGGACTCTCAAGAGTCTTCTCCAGCACCAAAGTTCAAAAGCATCTTTTCTTCTGCGCTCGGCCTTCCTTATGGTCCAGCTCTCACAGCCATACATTACTACTGGGAATACCATCACTTTGACTATACAGACTTCTGCTGGCAGGGTGATGTCTCTACTTTTTATTACACTGCCCAGGTTCGCCATAGCTGTCCTCTCAAGGAGCAAACGTCTTTTAATTTCATGGCTACAGTCACCAGCTACAGTGATCTTGGATCCCAGAAATGTGACGTCTGTAACTACTTCCATGTCTTCTCCTTCTATTTGCCAAGGTGTGATGGGGCCAGATGCAACGATTTTAGTTTTTTTTTTTTTTTTAATATGTATATTTTTATTATTAATACATTATCCGTTTCTCTACATGGTTTCTGATATCCATTTTGCATTTACCCCCAACCCACCCCCCTTAGTCTATACATCCTTTTCTTCTTCCAGCCAGGGACAAAGGACTCGAAGCTTCCACTGAATGTCCACTCTCCTTTCTTCCTTCACCCATTTCAGATACGTCAGCCACTTTTCTTTAATTCTTGATCTTCTTTCTTCCCATGATTCTTCTTGCAACATTATAGCGGCTATATCTGACTGGACAAAATCAAAGAGATAGTTATGCCAAGTACTTTCCTTCCATTTACTTTTATCCTTCCATCCTGCCGCTATTACCGCTTTACCCGCTGATATCATTGCTTTTAGTAAATGTTGGTTGTTCTTCCCTATTTTTTCATTCCCTAATAAACTCATCTGCATTAGTTCAAAGTTAATTCTCGGCTCTACCTGAAAGAATTTCTTTATCATTCCCACTACCATATCCCATAGTTTCTTGGCCTCAGGACACTCCCACCACATGTGGGAATACCATCCCTTTTCTTTCTTACAGTGCCAACATTCAGGGCTCAACCCAGGAAACATATTGGCTAAAGTAGCCGGAGTGTTATACCATTTAGTGAAAAATTTCAATTCCATTTCTCTAATCTTATGTATCTTAACTTTTTTTAAACCTTCCATTTTTTAAACCTTTTTTTAAACCTTCCCCTGTTCATTTCGTTATTTGGCCTTCTAAACTCCATGACCGTTGAAGGTAGCTTATTGCTCCTTCGTTACCTAAATTCATGCTCCTATATAGGATGCCTACTAATCCTTTTTTTGTTTTACCCATTAATTTATAAAACTTTTCCATAGGTTCTTCTTCATTTAAGTTACTCTTCTCCACTTCCTTCTTAACTTTAGTATACAATCCTGTAGCGTTAAGCCAGTATTGTATTCCTACGACTTCTTGAAATTCATGTAATGGTTTTAACTTATCTAGTATTAACAAATCTTCTACCCTTCTAAATCCTTTAGCCTTAAGTAGTTCGCTCCACCTATGCTCCTTGTCTCCTTCCATCAACATTTCTATTGGCGTCCATCTAGATACCCGATTCAGCCATTTTGGTTGCCATTTCTTCCAAACATTTAGCCCATTTTTCCTTGGTCCCACGTTTAAATTAAGTTCCTTCGCCCCCATGTTCGTAAAGATGCCATGTTTTCCTACCCCATTATTAGCTTCATTCTCAAACCTTATCCATTTTTGGTCCCCTTCCTTCTCTATTTCTAATAATGCTTTAAGCTGAAATGCTTCAGGGAAATGCGCACGCTCTGAAGAGAAACAGCCTCGGCTCGCCCCTCTCCGGACAAGAAAAGAGATTAGGACCGAAAGATAAGTAAATATTGAAGTTTTGGGGTCATAATATTTGGCAGTGAAGCTAGAGAGTCAAAGAAGTTAAAGGCGTGCTCAGAAGACAGCTAGCACTGAGAAAAAGGGAGTATTTTGGAAAACAGATAAGAACCGGAGGCAGTGATTAGCACCGTTAAAATGGCTGCCACTACAGTGAAACAGCTTTCCGAACAGATAGCACAGTTTCAAGTTTTAATGATGCAGTCTCAGAACAAAATAGAGGAGACTGTTGCTAAAATTAATAATGAAGTTAGCCAGATAAACAAGGATCTGCAAGATATTAGGCAGCTGGCCAACAAGGCTGATAAGGCAGCGTCAACAAATCGGAAGGAGATAGTTTATTTAAAGGAGCAGATTAAAAGCCTCTCTGACAGAGCAAGAAGGGCAAACCTTATCATTCATGGTATTTCAGAAGACATTGACTCATGACACTTGGAAGACGGGATAATAAATTGGCTCTCAGAACAGCAAACAGGTGTTATGATTAATGCTGAACAGGTCGAGAGAGTCCATAGGCTTAGATCTAGAAGGTCAGGAGGATCTCCGAGACCAGTGATAGTCAAATTTACAAGAGAAAAAGTGCAGCAGCAAGTCTTTTTGGCTTTGAAGAAGAAGAGGGCGCTGGAATTTAAAGGGAAAAGGGTATATGTGAGACAAGACTTTTGCAGTGAAACACTGGAAGAAAAAAGACAAATGAAGCCATTTGCAGATAAACTCTTTCAGAACAAGATATTGTTTACATGGGCTTACCCAGCCACTATTGTGACCTACAAAGAAGGCAAAAGACTCACAGCAAGGAACCCAGCTGAAGCAAGGAAACTCTTGGAGAAGATGGGTCTGGACCCAGGAGAAACAGGAACTCAACCAGAGGAAGAGCTTAATGTCGACGAACCAGAGGAGGGGCCTTCTACACGTCAGGAGAAACGACAGAGGACGAGACTATAAGATGTTCAAGGAAAAGGAGGAACTCCCAAAAAAAAAAAAGGGAAGTACCCCACAAATAAGAGGGAGGGAATATCACGGTCTTAAGTGAAGGAAGAAATAATAAAAGATCCAGGAGGGGGGGAGGTGTGCCCACCCGAAGGTATAGGGAGGGTGGAGAGATCAACCCAAAAGCGAGCCCTATACCAGAAGAGGGGAGGGGGGATGATGGGGAAGAGTGGGGGGAAAGGGTGTGGGAGGGGGGAAGGGAGAAAGGGGAGAGGCAGAACAGACTTTGTTATCCAGCCAGGGAAGGGAAGGGAGGTGAATGATTATGGCTAAAACTTTGAAAATGCTCTCACTGAATGTCAACGGACTAAGTTCAGACCTGAAAAGATATAGATTAACAAGAATGGCAAAACAACACAATATAGATATCGTGTATTTACAGGAAACACATAAGGCAAAGGATGATATTAAACCGTTGATTAAACACCCAGGATGGAAAGTATTGGCTGAAGCAAGAAGTAGAACTAAGACGAGAGGAACAGCAATTTTAGTACACACAAGGATCGATATTAGGATACTAGATCTCATTAGTGATAGGGAAGGGAGATATTTGTTTATCAAAGGTAGGTTTCAAAATAGAGTAATAACGCTTATAAATATATATGCCCCAAATACAGGACAGAGGAGATTTTTGAATAAAGTTATGCAAAAGGTTCAGAAATTCAAAGAGGGAGAAGTTATTATAGCAGGAGACTTTAACATAGATATGACCAAGGAGAAGGAGGCCAGGTGGAAAAGGAATTTGATAGAAGCACATGAGGCCTTAGGCTTGGTTCCAAAGCCGACACATTTATCAAGTAGACACAAGACAGCTTCTTGTATAGATTATATATTTCTTAAAAAATCAAATAATTGGGAGGTGAGGAAAGTAACAACCCATCCAATATGGATCTCAGCTCATGCTCCACTAAATATAGAACTGGTGATAAAAAACGAACAAATTAGAAGGACTTGGAGATTTAACAGTATGGTCTTATTAAAAAAAGAAAATAGACAATATATGGAAAATCAAGTAAAACAATATTTTAGAGAAAATAAGGGAACAGTGGCCACAAATATCTTGTGGGAAGCAGCAAAAGCAGTGTTAAGAGGTCATTGTAAGATGAAGGAGAAAGAAATAAAAAAAGAATGGTATGCTAACAAGACACAGAAACTTCAGGAATTAGGCGCACTGCAGAGCAGTCAAGGTATTAGATTCTGCCCTGATAGGAAAAAAAAGATCGATGAAATTAGGAAACAATTGGACTTTATGGATTCGAGGGCATTATGGAAAAAACAAACCATGGTAAGAAATGAGTTTCAAAGAGATTCAATAAACTCCGTTAGGAGATTGGCTAATTATCTCAAGATTAGGAAAGAAAAGCAAAAGGTGGAAAGTATTAAGAGACTATATCTGGGACTCCCCATCCAAGTTCTGATTTATGATTGTATGCCAATTTTTTTGGAAATCTAAGTTTCCTACTACCAAATATCCATTCCCTTATTTTAGTGTTCCAGTTAGTCATTTTTTGCTTATCTAACTCCAATGGTATCGTTTGAAAAAGGTACGACAACCTTGGCATCCAAAACATCGATACACTCTTTATTCTAGTGGTCAGGCTCATCGTCCTTTTCCCCCACTGCTGCATATCCCTCTCTATTTTCTCCCAGATTTTATTATAATTTCCCTCCACTATCCTGTTAATATTTTTATAAATTTCTATCCCTAGATATTTAAATTTCTTAACTCCCATCCCCATATTAGTTATCCTATTAATCTCTTTCCTTTCTTCCAAACCAACATTAAAGTACATTATTTCAGACTTTCCCATATTTATTCTTAAACCTGATACTGCTTCAAAATCTTCTAAAATAATTTTCGTTTCCCTAATGGCTTCTTTCGGGTTAGATATTGTCATGATTATGTCATCTGCAAATAAATTGATTTTTATTTCCTCCTTTCCTATTCTACAGCCTTCTATTCTCCCTGAATTCCTAATCCTTTCTGCTAGTTGCTCTATCACCATTATAAACAGGGATGGGGAAAGTGGACACCCCTGCCTCACACCTCTCTCAATTGGGAGCTGATCCGTATGTTCGTTGTTTACTCTTACCACTGCTGACCCCTCCCAATAGACCTTTTGAATGGCTTTTAAGAATAGTGGCCCAATCCCACACTTCTTCATTATGGACCATAAGAATTCATGGGACAGCGTATCAAATGCCTTGTATACATCTAATTTAAGTAAAACAAGTTGCCCAGGACGTTTATGGTACAATACATTAAATATATTCCTTATAGGATGTGCAATACTCCTATTCTTTACAAAGCCATATTGATCCTCTTTTATTATATGAGGTAATATGTTCCTTAAGCTATTTGCTAAAACTTTAGCGAAAATTTTGTAGTCCTGGTTAAGTAAACTTATTGGTCTATATGAACCCACTTCCCGAGGATCCTTCTGGGGTTTTAATATTACGGTTATTTCAGCCATTCTCCAAGAGTCGGGAGCTTTCCCTCCCTTCAATATAGCATTAAACACTTGTAATTCGGGGATCAGTAACTCCTTCATCTCCTTATAAAAATCCACAGTAAAGCCGTCAGGCCCTGGGGATTTACCCACTTTTAAATTGTTCACAACTTCCTCTATTTCTTGAACTGTTATTTCCTTCTCCAAACTCTCTCTATCTGTATCTCCCAATACTTCTCCACTTTCTTCAATATGTTCTGTTATATCCCTCCTAGCGTATAACTCTTTGTAGAATTCTTGAAACACTTGCCTAATTTCTCTCGGGTTCTGCGTGACCTTTCCTTGTCTCTTAATACTTTCCACCTTTTGCTTTTCTTTCCTAGTCTTGAGATAATTAGCCAGTCTCCTAACGGAGTTTATTGAATCTCTTTGAAACTCATTTCTTACCATGGTTTGTTTTTTCCATAATGCCCTCGAATCCATAAAGTCCAATTGTTTCCTAATTTCATTGATCTTTTTTTTCCTATCAGGGCAGAATCTAATACCTTGACTGCTCTGCAGTGCGCCTAATTCCTGGAGTTTCTGTGTCTTGTTAGCATACCATTCTTTTTTTATTTCTTTCTCCTTCATCATACAATGACCTCTTAACACTGCTTTTGCTGCTTCCCACAAGATATTTGTGGCCACTGTTCCCTTATTTTCTCTAAAATATTGTTTTACTTGATTTTCCATATATTGTCTATTTTCTTTTTTTAATAAGACCATACTGTTAAATCTCCAAGTCCTTCTAATTTGTTCGGTTTTTATCACCAGTTCTATAGTTAGTGGAGCATGATCTGAGATCCATATTGGATGGGTTGTTACTTTCCTAACCTCCCAATTATTTGATTTTTTAAGAAATATATAATCTATACAAGAAGCTGTCTTGTGTCTACTTGATAAATGTGTCGGCTTTGGAACCAAGCCTAAGGCCTCATGCGCTTCTACCAAATTCCTTTTCCACCTAGCCTCCTTCTCCTTGGTCATATCTATGTTAAAGTCTCCTGCTATAATAACTTCTCCCTCTGAGAATTTCTGAACTTTTTGCATAACTTTATTCAAAAATCTCCTCTGTCCTGTATTTGGGGCATATATATTTACAAGCGTTATTACTCTATTTTGAAACCTACCTTTGATAAACAAATATCTCCCTTCCCTATCACTAATGAGATCTAGTATCCTAATATCGATCCTTGTGTGTACTAAAATTGCTATTCCTCTCGTCTTAGTTCTACTTCTTGCTTCAGCCAATACTTTCCATCCTGGGTGTTTAATCAACGGTTTAATATCATCCTTTGCCTTATGTGTTTCCTGTAAATACACGATATCTATATTGTGTTGTTTTGCCATTCTTGTTAATCTATATCTTTTCAGGTCTGAACTTAGTCCGTTGACATTCAGTGAGAGCATTTTCAAAGTTTTAGCCATAATCATTCACCTCCTTTCCCTTCCCTGGCTGGATAACAAAGTCTGTTCTGCCTCTCCCCTTTCTCCCTTCCCCCTCCCACACCCTTTCCCCCCACTCTTCCCCATCATCCCCCCTCCCCTCTTCTGGTATAGGGCTCGCTTTTGGGTTGATCTCTCCACCCTCCCTATACCTTCGGATGGGCACACCTCCCCCCCTCCTGGATCTTTTATTATTTCCTTCCTTCACTTAAGACCGTGATGTTCCCTCCCTCTTATTTGTGGGGTACTTCCCTTTTTTTTTTTTTGAAGTTCCTCCTTTTCCTTGAACGTCTTATAGTCTCGTCCTCTGTCGTTTCTCCTGACGTGTAGAAGGCCCCTCCTCTGGTTCGTCGACATTAAGCTCTTCCTCTGGTTGAGTTCCTGTTTCTCCTGGGTCCAGACCCATCTTCTCCAAGAGTTTCCTTGCTTCAGCTGGGTTCCTTGCTGTGAGTCTTTTGCCTTCTTTGTAGATCACAATAGTGGCTGGGTAAGCCCATGTAAACAATATCTTGTTCTGAAAGAGTTTATCTGCAAATGGCTTCATTTGTCTTTTTTCTTCCAGTGTTTCACTGCAAAAGTCTTGTCTCACATATACCCTTTTCCCTTTAAATTCCAGCGCCCTCTTCTTCTTCAAAGCCAAAAAGACTTGCTGCTGCACTTTTTCTCCTGTGAATTTGACTATTACTGGTCTCGGAGATCCTCCTGACCTTCTAGATCTAAGCCTATGGACTCTCTCGACCTGGTCAGCATTAATCATAACACCTGTTTGCTGTTCTGAGAGCCAATTTATTATCCCGTCTTCCAAGTGTCGTGAGTCAATGTCTTCTGAAATACCATGAATGATAAGGTTTGCCCTTCTTGCTCTGTCGGAGAGGCTTTTAATCTGCCCCTTTAAATAAACTATTTCCTTCTGATTTGTTGACGCTGCCTTATCAGCTTTGTTGGCCAGCTGCCTAATATCTTGCAGATCCTTGTTTATCCGGCTAACTTCATTTTTAATTTCAGCAACAGTCTCCTCTATTTTGTTCTGAGAATGCATCATTAAAGCTTGAAACTGTGCTATCTGTTTGGAAAGCTGTTTCACTGTAGTGGCAGCCATTTTAACGGTGCTAATCACTACCTCCGGTTCTTATCTGTTTTCCAAAATACTCCCTTTTTCTCAGTGCTAGCTGTCTTCTGAGCACGCCTTTAACTTCTTTGACTCTCTAGCTTCACTGCCAAATATTATGACCCCAAAACTTCAATATTTACTTATCTTTCGGTCCTAATCTCTTTTCTTGTCCGGAGAGGGGCGAGCCGAGGCTGCTACTCTTCAGAGCGTGCGCATTCCACCGATTTTAGTTTTTTTTTATGTTGAGTTTCAAGCCTACTTTTGTGCTCTCCTCTTTCACCCTCAACAAGAGGTTCTTTAGGTCCTCTTCACTTTCTGCCATTAGAGTGGTATCATCTGCATATATAAGGATGTTGATGTTTTTCCCGGCGATCTTAATTCTGGCTTCTGCTTCATCCAGGCCAGCATTCCACATGATGTACTCTGCATATAAATTAAATAAGCAGGGTGACAATATACATCCTTGTCAAACTCCTTTTCCTATTCTAAACCAATCAGTTGTTCCATATTCCGTTCTGACAGTTGCTTCTTGACCCTTATGCAGGTTTCTCAGGAGACATGTGAGGTGGTCTGGTACTCCCATCTCTTTAGAACTTGCCACAGTTTGTTGTGATCCACACAATCAAAGGCTTTAGCATAGTCAATGAAACAGAAATAGATGTTTTTCTGACACTCTGGTGCTTTCTCCATAATCCAGCAAATGTTGGCAATTTGATCTCTAGTTCTACCTCTCTGAAACCCAGTTTGAACTTCTGGTAGTCCCCGATCTGCATACTGCTGAAGCCTAGCTTCTGGGATTTTTAAGATGACCTTGCTGGCATGTGAAATGAGTGCAATGGTGCGATAGTTTGAACATTCCTTGGCGTTACCCTTGTTCGGGATTGGAATATAAACTGACATTTTCCAATCCTGTGACCACGATTGCATTTTCCAAATTTGTTGACATAATGTGTGCATCACTTTAACAACATCATCTTTTAGGACTTTGAATAGCTCAACTGGGATACCGTCATCTCCGCTCGCTTTGTTCTTAGTAATGCTTTCTAAGGTCCATTTGACTTCACATTCCAGGATGTCTCAAGGTCAGCGATTTCACCGTCATGGTTGTCAAGGACATTGAGATCCTTCTTGTATAATTCTTCTGTGTATTCTTGACATCTCATCCTGATCTCTTCTGCTTCTGTTAGGTCTCTACCATTTTTATCCTTTATCATGGCCATCTTTGCACAAAATGTTCCCTTGTTTTCTCCAATTTTCTTGAAGAGATCTCTTATCCTTCCCATTCTGTTATTTTCCTCTATTGCTTTGCATTGTTCCTTCAGGAAGGCCTTCTTATCTCCCCTTGCTTTTCTCTGAAAATCTGCATTCAGTTGGGTGAATTTTTCCTTTTCATCTTTGCCTTTCATTTTCCTTCTTTCCTCAGCTATTTATAAAGCCTCATCAGACAGCCACTTTGCTTTCTTACTTTTTTTTGGGGGGGGGGGGATGGTGCTAATTGCTGCCTTCTGTACAATGTCATGAACCTCCATCCATAGTTCTTCAGGCACTCTATCAACTCTAGTTCCTTAAACCTATTCTCCACTATATATTCATGTGATCAAGGTCAAACCTGAATGGCCTAATGGCTTCCGCAGTTTTCTTCAGTTTAAGCCTGAATATTGCAATGAGTAGCTCATGATCTGAGTCGCAGTCAGCTCCGGGTCTTGGTTTTGCTGACTATAAGGAGCTTTTCCATCTTTGACTGCAGAGTATATAATCAATCTGATTTCTGTGTTGCCCATCAGGTGATGTCCATATGTAGAATTGCCTTTTAGGTTGTTGGAAGAGGGTGTCCACTATGACCAACTTGTTCTCTTGACAAAACTCTATTAGCCTTTGCCCGGCTTCATTTTGTTCTCCAAGGCCAAACTTGTCAGTTGTTCTGGTTCACTTTTGACTTCCTACTTTAGCATTCCAGTCCCCTATGATGAGGAGGACATCTTTTTTTGGTGTTAATTCTAGCAGGTGTTGTAGATCTTCTTAGACCTGGTCCACTTCAGCCTCTTCTGCATCAGTGGTTGGGGCATAGACTTGGATTACTGTCATATTGAATGGTTTGCCTTTGATTGTATCCCATTACTGCCTTCCTCACTCTCTTGTTAACTATAAAGGCCACACCATTTCTTCTACAGGACTCTTGCCCACAATAATAGATATAGTGATCCGCTGAGTTAAATTCACCCATTCCCGTCCATTTTAGTTCACTGATCCCCAAGATGTCGATATTCAGTCTTGACATCTCTTGTTTGACTACTTCCAGCTTACCTTGATTCATAGATCTTACATTCCACAATGCAATGCAGTATTGTTCTTTGCAGCATCGGACTTTCCTTTCACCATCAGACACATCCACAGCTCAGTATCCTCTCGGCTTTGGCCCAGCCGCTTCATTCTTTCTATGGTTACCTGGGCTTGCCCTCCACTCTTCCCCAGTAACATATTGGGCACCTTCTGACCTGAGGGGCTCATCTTTCAGCACCATATCTTTTAGCCTTTTGGTACTGTCCATGGGGTTTTCTTGGCAAGGATATTGGAGTGGGTTGCCAAGAGAGTCAGTTTGGTGTAGTGGTTAAATGTGCAGACTCTTATCTGGGAGAACCGAGTTTGATTCCCACTCCTCCACTTACACCTGCTGGAATGACCTTGGGTTAGCCATAGCTATTGCAGAGGTTGTCCTTGAAAGGGCAGCTGCTGTGAGAACCATCTCGGCCCCACCCACCTCACAGGGTGTCTGTTGTGGGGGGAGAAGATAAAGGAGATTGTAAGCCGCTCTGAGTCTCTGTTTCAGAGAGAATGGCAGGGTATAAATCTGCAATTCTTCTTCTTCTTCCTTCTCCAATGGATCACATTTTGTCTGGGTTCTCAACTGTGGCCTGTCCATCTTGGGTGGCCCTGCATGGCATAGCCCACAGTCTCACTAAACCGTGCAAGCCCTCTCGCCACGTCAAGGCAGCAATCCATGAGAGGGTTTTTAGATATTAGGCTTTTAGATATGAATTGCTGCAATAACAATTCAAGACTGTGGCTGGACAGGAGCTAAACCAGAAAATGCAGTCCTTGAACCCTTCTGAAATTAGCTGAAATTAGTAGGGAACTACTCATTCATTGCTCTAAAGGTGGGTACTGTCTCTTATTGTGATAATACTGAAAGAGTGCTTAAATATGAATGACCTCAGCAGGTGATATTACACAGAATATTTCCAGGAGAGCCCCAAATCATTCTTTTATCTACAATGCAGCACAGTTAGCAAAGGCTTTGTTTCTCAGCATATTCTCATCAGCTTATGAAAACAGATCAGTCTGTAGTGAACAAATTGAGTCTCACAGATTTATATGTTCTCTCCCCTCCTTGGACAACCAATAGATGTACTGTACCTTATAACACCTGCATATGGCCGCACATTTTTCCTCTGCAGAGTTTGCAAATGAATTGACAAAGATTCTCCTTGGACTGCAGAGAACTTAAGTAGAACTGAATGGAATACTTGAGGAATCAATGCTAAGCCTCTTTGCATAAATTGACAGAGAAGGGACTTGAACATAACAGCTCTTTTTAAATATATTTCCCTAGTTATACAGGAAGGATATGTGAAGAGGAACACCACACACACAAAAAAAAAATGCTTCCAAAGGAGAAGCCCAGTGTTTTGACCCATAATTCAGGAGGAAATGCAATAAGGACTAAAGTACATGTGGCAGATAAAGATCAAGAGGAAAAAAACAACTTCAGGAGATTGCAACTTAATGATTTTCAGAGTAGAGGATACTTAACTGTTACTGATTTGCTGGTTTATGGTTGCAACTCTTCCTAAACCTGCTTTCCCCCAGTGATGGTGCGGGCACAGTTTCCTCTGACAAACATATGTCTGGAATCCTGCAAGGGAGAAGTGGCTTGGGAAAGTTGCAGAGGGAAAGCTGTGGACAGCTCAAAGGTGTAAAGCACATATGGTCTAGTCACTCTAGTGCTTCTCTGAGTCCTCCCAAAGCTATCTTTCCCTATCCTACAAGATGCTGTGGTCTGGTTTGTTTTCCTGGATATATACCATTGATGTTAATGTAACAATAGTTCATAATTCACCTATTCACACCATCATCCGCAGACCAAAAGTGGCTTACAACAGCATGAGAATACAAACTAAATAATCAAACTACAAATCAAAGACCCAAATACACTGAACTACATTTTGGTCTCATCCTGGATTCTGCACATCCAAGGCCACAGGCAAAGGGCCAAGAGCCCTTTGGGTCTCACCTCTAGCTGTGGCAACAGGAGGGAAACAGAAGCTCAGCCTAGGTGTTCAGAAGATGGCAGATGTTAACATCTTCTTCTGTTTGTGTTATTTTAAAATAAATTTCATTCTTGTTCATTTGTAAAATTATGTTAAGCAGCTAACAAATATGTTGCCAGAATTCCCCTCCTGTACTTTAAAGGTGTCAATGCTGTCAGACTGACTGGCCATTTGTGATCTCAAAAATTAATGGACACAAAGCCATATCCAATCAAGGAATATAAGAACAGGGCAAAGATACTATGACAGGTAAAGCAAGAAAAATACCTGGCAACATGGGAACCATGAGAGTGGTGCTCTGAAACAAAGCACAATGGACAAAACTGACCACTGACCATAGCAGCTGAGAATGGAGAACTGAGCATTAAGAACTGAGAGTGGAGATTCATTGTTGGATTTTGATGATTGGCAATAGAGAGTAAGATAGTAGCATTGTTTGTAGAGTTAATTTTAATGTGTGTAGCATTAAAGATATATCTAATTACTGAAGCTCCTTCATCTGGGTAACTGACTTTAAAAAGGTGTTAAACTAGTATTCCAGCAGGGTTTCCTGGGTCTATTTAGCTATGTCTATGCATCTAGGAAAATAAAGTAAATTCCAGTCTGTTGAGAAAGAATTTCTATTCCAAAAATGTACATTTTAAAACTTGCAAACCCACAGCTCTTTTTCACTGTTATTTTCCCCTCAGTTCGTGTTTTTTAAAAAACAAAATTGGTTCTTGTTCATTTGTAAAAAGAAAAATGATTTGCCTCTGTCAGTTTGCCTCATCTTTCAGTTATCGGCCACAGTCTTATTTTATCCAAGTTCAAATTCTATCCCAGTTATCGGCCACAGTCTTATTTTATCCAAGTTCAAATTCTATCCCACAACTTTAATTCCTGATGAGATTCTCTATTGAGGTAGGGAAGGAGGTGAAATGACAGAAAACCCTTGTGGTGATGCCAAGCCCCTGGAAACTTACAGGTATCCTGCCCCTGCAACTTTCAAAACAAAAAAGAAATTGTAAGGGGACTAAATACAGCCAAAAGAGAGCTGTGAGATAAACATAGCAGAAAAGGAGTCCTCCGACTGTATTTGAACCATATGAAATTTCTACAAAAACTTTATATACTGCAATGGTTCTCCAAAGCAGCCTTTTCCTATTATATTTCAGCTTCTTTTAAATGTACTGTTTTGATTCTTGTTTTAAATGCTTTCCAGCTTTGAAATCTTTAGAGCAGGGATGTTAAACATGCGGTCCAGGGGCTGAATCAGGCCCCCGGAGGGCTCCTATCAGGCCCCTGAGATGACTGGCTGTCATCTGCTTCCTTCTCCCTATATCTTGCTTCCCTCTGCATAACAGTTTGCTTTGCAAGGCTTGCTCAATTGCACAGGAGCTACAGAGGAAAACCTCTATCTTCTCCATTAGCTGAGGCTCCTCCCCTGGTGAGGAGGGGATGGAGGCAGAGCTTATTTTTCCAGGATCTCTCAATCACACAGCAGAGCTACTGTGCCAAGTGTCTCTTTCTTCTATTGGCTGAGGCTCCTCCCCCACAGTTCCCTGTGGAAGGAAGGAAAGAGCCCAAGCTTCTTTTCTTCAGTTCCCTGGATCCCATGGGAGAAATACAAAGAAAGTACCTTTAAGACCAACAAGTGCAACATTTTAAGCATATTTTAAGTTTTTAAAAATATATATTTGTGTTTTTCTGTATAAAGTTTATCTCTGCCACCTAATCTTAAATAGGTACACACATGGCCTGGCCCGACATGGTCCAGCCCAACAAGGTCTCATTTATGTCAGATCTGGCCCTCATGACAAATGAGTTTGACATCCCTGCTTTAAGTTTTAGAAATTGCATAAGATAAGACATGTTAAGGAACAAGGTTTAAGTGCACAAACACTCCTCAAAGTTAATTCAAGTTAATTAAATATTATTGATGTATACTCTATAGATCGGGGTGGCCAACGGTAGCTCTCCAGATGTTTTTTGCCTACAACTCCCATCAGCCTCAGCCAGCATGGCCAATGCTGATTGGATTTGTAGGCAAAAAATATCTGAAGAGCTACCGTTGGCCACCCCTGCTATAGATATTACTTAAATAGGAACAGCAGCAACTACAGAAGCCAGCTCAGCAAAGGGCTCAGTGAGATGACTAAAGGTGAATACTCAGAGGTGGAATAACCCTTCCATTGACATAATTTGGCCATCTCCAATACATCAAATGCTGAAGAATTCCTCTTTCTAGTGCTACCGAGGGTCATCTTATCAGTAAAAGAACACATCTGCTATTCTGTCAGTCAAATTACTTCAATGACCACCATTATTTGAATTATATATAGCTAAGCATTTGAATTATAATCTGCTTTGGGAGACCATCTGCAGCATAAATATACCATAGAAATAAATATCAGCTTGGCTATTGCTATACA